>NW_017728995.1:21325029-21333274 GCF_001723915.1 Gavialis gangeticus | reverse complement strand
GCACTGCCGAGCCTATAAGGATGCTGCAGGTTTTTCTTCCCAAGGTGGAGAACCTTGCATTTTTCGGTGTTAAACACTATCAGGTTCTCGTCTGCCCATTTGCTGAGCCTGTCCAGGTCAGCCTGGATCACTGCCTGTCTTCTGGTGTGGATACTTTGCCCCAAAGTTTGGTGTCATCACGAACTTGGCCAGTCCGCTCCTGACTCCAATGTCCACATCATTAATGAAGATATTGAACAATATGGGTCCAAGGACAGAGCCTTGGGGGACCCCACTGGTCACAGGACACCATGATGAGTGACTGCCATCAATTACAACCCTCTGGGTCCGACCACGGAGCCAATTTCCCAGCCAGCAGATCACGGTGGACCCAAGGCCACAATTGGCCAGTTTCGCCAAGAGGTGATCATGGGATACCAGATCAAAGGCATTTTTGAAGTCAAGATATATGACATCAATTTCTTCTCCCTTGTCCAGGTGATAGAAGGAAATGAGATTGGTCAAGCAAGACCTACCCGCAACAAACCCATGCTGGCTATCCCTTAGGATGTTGGCATCAGCCAGTCCATTAAGGATGGCCTCTTTAATAAACTTTTCTAAGACCTTCCCCGGGATAGAAGTCAGGCTGATGGGCCTATAATTAGCCGGATCCACTTTCCTCCCTTTCTTGAAGATAGGCACCACATTGGCCTTCTTCCTGTCTTCGGGCACTACACGAGAGTGCCAGGAGTTTTCAAAGATCAATTACAAGATGCCTCATTCCGTTTCGGAGATGTTTCTGAGCCTTCCATTTTGATTTGGATTCAGTGTTTCGGGTTGCTAAAATGCTCCAAAACATCTCCAAAATGAAATGGCTGCCTAAATTTTGCACAGCCCTAGTGAACAACTTTTCTCAGACTTCATTGGGGGTTGAAGTTCCTTGGTAGCTTGCACATATCTATTAGGTGCAAAGGGCCCTTGTACATGTGCTCAGCATTTAGTCACTAAAAATGTTCCTGGTTTAATTTTTCTTAGTTTCAGATGGCTAAATAAGCAATGTGGATGTGAGTTCCACATAAAGGCTTATTATGCTACAGCTATTAAAAAGTGCTAGAGGGCATGTCAGAACAATTTTACCCTAATGCTTTTTCAGCCATACTTTACCGCCAGGCAGCGCTTTATGACATTACACTTTCTGCCGTAATCAAAATATTACTTATGTCTTCCTCCTGCAAAATCTGAAAATACCTTTTTAAGGCGCGCGCACACATATTCTATTTACAATAGCAACAGTGCTGAACTGAAATATAGTCAGCTTCAATGTCCAGGATGAAAAGGTGTCTGCTGCCTGCCAGTGTGGTGGGTGGGAATAGAATAGATGCCTAATGCTTAATAGTCTCTCTCCCTCCATCTTGCCTATGCTTCAGCACTTGTAGACCAAAGTCAACTTTGTGATATAATGTTATTCTTTTCACAAAGAAAACCCACAAGTTTTTTAGCCACATTTTCCACTACCAAGGGCATCCCAGCTTCCCCAGTCCATGGTAGGCCTTCCAATACAACCAAGCACCCACCCACACAACCACCGACACACACCCAGCCAGACCCACTGATTTAGGACTTCAAGCTGGGAAGCTTGTTCCAACTCATCTTCTCCAGATCACAGTGTATTAACATTCCTGGGAGCAGCTGACAGTTGGCACACTCTCTCCCTGCCTCTTGCCTCCTGACTGGGGCAAAAAGACCTCCTCTGTTATAGAATACAACAGCTTTATGATATAATATTATTCTCTTCACAAATAAAAAAAGTTTTTCAGCCAGCTTCACCACTTGAATACCAACAACTGCTTCCCGCCTGGCTGGGGGGCACCCCTGGTTGGTGTTGGCCTACATGCCCTCCCCTCCCTGGATAGACCCTCCTAGCCTCTTCCCCCTGCTGCTTCCCCAATGTATGTAAAAAAATATATATATATATATATGTAACTGCCAATGCTTGGGCTTATAAAAATGTAATGCAACAATGTAACTCATTGTTTATCTAAAGCCTCAATGAAAACAGTACTATATAAATTTGTATGTAAAACAGAAAGAATCCTGCGTCTTCTCTCATTTGTATCGTGTCAAACTGTAAGGAATTTTTGCAGTGATTTTTTATCAAGGATCATCAAGATTCCTTAGTTACTGGGGATCCCTTTGCCCAGGATAGCTTCCCCCAAAGCAGTGCTGGGGGCCCACGATGAGCCTACTCCAACTCCCTCTCTCCCCTGCAATCAACACAAATATCCAGCATTGCCTAACACCTGCACTGAGGTGAAGACATAAAAAAAATGCCCAGGAGCAATTAATTTCCCTCCTTCCCCTGACAATCACATACACAGTGGCCAGAATCAAGATGCTACACTGCGGGGGAAGGGCATGGCGATTACTAGGCTATTGGCAAATTAATTAGTCTATTTGCATGCGAATCCTATTACAGTTTGCAGTCATGTCCCCAAACCAGTTTTAGACCTGCTTGTCTTCTCAAGCCACCTGCTACCACAAATCCATCCCCCCGCCACCCATCCAACACACCCCTCCCCTCCATCCCACACAGAGACCTTCCCGAGACCCTGTTATGAACCCATTATACAAGACAACTTTTTATAAGATGGACTTTATTCAATGAGAAATTAATATGAAATGGAACATTAATGATCAAAAGGATCAATTCACACAATTACAGAGGACATTCATTCCTCCCGCAGAGCGGCACCTATGTGTGCCACCAAACAATTTCTGATCACAGCACCTCTCCTGCTATTTGCCTATATCTCTAGCCCCGCCATGTTCAACTGCTAGTGAACATTGCAGCTTGTGTCAATTCTCTTAACTGATCTTTCCAAGCGTCACTGAAGACCTCACCCCTAATTTCACAGATATTATGCAGGATGCATGCTTCAACTATGCAAAGGGTAATATTATCAGCATCAACTTCTAGCCTGTAGTTGTGTGATCTCCAATGAGCTTTCAAGAGCCCAAATACACACTACATTCATGCAACACTTGCTTAGCTGCTTGTTGAACAGCAATTTCTGTGGGTCACTTGCCCCGCATATGACTTCATGAGCCAGGGCAGGAGCAGAAAGGCTGTGTCAGCTAGTATCGGGGGGTGGGGGAGGCATTGAAACACCCCAGATGACAACCTCTGCCAGTCCTTGGGCATATTGGCCCTTATCCATCATCTCAGGCAGTGGCCAGTTTCGAAACAGGAGCATTGTGTGTGCTTCCTGCCCATCCCATGCAAGTGTTTGTAAATGTGCCCTGTGGGCCACAATGGCTTGCAGAATCACAAAAGGAAACCCCATTCCATTCATGAACAAATGGTTGTCCTGGGACCGGTTTAGGATGGGAATGTACATGCTGTCAAGTGCTCCCACACAGTTATGGAAACCAATTTTGTGGCATCCTTCACCACCACCACCTCATGGGGGTTCCTCATGCAGGTTACTTAGGCATATGAATTTGCTTGCTGTCTGGTCCTGTAGGAGCTGGCAAACCGTTGAAGCGGCCATATTCATGATGGCCATGGCAACACACTTCTCTGGGCTGATAGGCTTCCACATGAGAGTCCTATGACACTGGATGTGTGGCTTCAGCAAGCTAATGATGTGGAAGAATGTCTCTTTGCTAATTCTGAATGTTTCCAGCCACTGGTCATCATTCCATGGTAGGACTCTTCTCTCCTACCAGTCTGTGCTGCTTTTATGTGCCTATATCTCACGAGGCTTACCTTGAATATAAGGATAGGAAGCAGCTATAGTCTTTGGCAACCACGCTTTCTGTTTGTCATAATGTGAGAGCAGCTGCCCCACTTCAAATAACAGCATCCTCTTCATGGCAAACCTGCAAAGTTGGCTCATCATGAGTTGTAAAATACCAGACCAGAGGTGCATCAAGTTACTGAATCCCAGCAATAGAACCATATGCCTGCAATGTGAACATTCAACAGCCTTCAAGATTAACCTCCGTTTTCTCCTTAGTCCCTCAGGATTCAAGGAAGACATTGTCTTTAGCAAGATTTTGGCCTGTGAAGTGACCCGTCTCAAATGTCTGCAAAAAGACACTCTCTTAGATGAGCATGAAACCGCTCATGTCATTTACGTGTCAATAGCTACTGAAACCATGTGCTCCCTGCAACTCAAGGTTGCCTGTATTACCACATACCAAAAACAGTAGCCTTGTGAGCTTGAACAAACCATACATGAGAGCTCTTCTGGACCATCCCCACCCCCTACCACCACACACACACACACACACACACAATAAGAGCGAGGCCTGATCACTCATGTGGAAAGTGCTCAGAAAGGATTATTTTTGGTCTGCATATCTAAAGGAAATGAGTATCATTGAGCCATTCAAACAGTTTCACGGTTTCTTGTCTGAAGTGATTGCCCAACATTTTCAAGAATTTCCAGCAGAATAGTAATAAAAGTATGCTTCTGAATGCCATGGGCTGGACTATCAAAAGTGAAGAATTGCCTCAAATGTCTGGAGATTGGACAAATCACACTTCTTTTATGCCTGTCTTGATAAGAGGTTCACACGTCCCAGAACAGGTCCTAACAGCAGGCGTAGGCTGTAGTGTGCATTGCCTGCTCTGCTTTATAGTTTTTTGGCCATGGAGGGGAGCAAGAAAAGTCAAATTTTGGACAACATGATGGATCCTTCAGAAGGACAGGGACCAAACTGCACTTATGCAGAAGTTGAGGCACCAATTGACATTTGGAGTGGAGTGAAGGGAGCATCATGACAACTGAGAAGCCACAGGGATAAACCTGTTTACATATCTATTGCTCTAACAATTAGAGCAACTTGGCATCAAACACAACTGGGAACAGTACCACAGTAAGCTGAAGGCCATCCATCACATAAAGGACAACGATCCTCAGTCCGGTGCCCCACATAGAATGATTCCATTTTACAATAAGCTGTCTATCAACCTTAAAAGAGATGCTTCAGAGGCTCGCGTGCCCAAGTTTGGGACAAGAGGTATGCATCACCAGGAACCAGAAGCTGTCTATCATCCTTAAAAGAGATGCTTCAGAGGCTCGCGTGCCCGAGTTTGGGACAAGAGGTATGCATCACCAGGAACCAGAAGCTCCCCGGTGCCAAAATACTTGTCAAGCCCCAGCTACTTTGCAAGTTCCACACAATCAGCCTCCTCAAGAACAGAAGAATCGGTCACAGACCAGAGACCTCATTCGGCACTGCCCAAGGGACTTCTTTGGCACTAAGCCACAAATGGGCTCCTCCTCTACTCTAATGAACCCACGCGTTTTGGTACCAGACACCCACGAGGCTCAACAGACGCTCAAAAGAAATAACTTTCCTGTTCATGATGAGGAAAAAGGACTCCGACTCTCTTGTGACACAACAGTGGTGCTCGTCAGGTTCCAAAGGGTCAAGGAGGCAACAGCAGAGTCCAGAGACTGAGACTCCACTATCCTCACAAAGGGTAACTTGCAAGTATCAGAACTGGTATTAGTACTGTTCTGGATTTTCAGTTTTACAGATTTACACTCATATAAAATTCAGGGTGGGGGAGGTGGAGGGAGAACACAGTAACACTCCCCGTGGCAGATGCTGCACCCAGGCACTCTGCATGTGCCCGTGGGGCTGTAGCCACTTCCAGGGAGAGCAGAGCTCCACGCTCTCACCCCCAGCAGGGCCGCTGCCTCAGGGGTTGGCTGCCACAACCACCTGCAGAGGTAGCTGATTTTTGGTGCAGGGCAGGCGCGTGGCTGGGGTATAGATATTGCTGTGGTGCTGGGACAAATATTTGGGGGTACAGACTTAAGAAGATGGTTGGATGAAAGATAGTAGGCTGCCAGTGGTAATTATTGAAGTGGTAGTCCTGTTAAAATAATTTAAGAATGATTCACTGTTCTTTACAAATGTGCAAGAACTGATAAGAGCTTTCTTTTTGTCTATGGACAGCTGCTCCTTCATCTTCATCAGCAGCTGCTAATGCTCAACATCAACGTAATTATCAGGGAGAAAAAATTAAGGAAAAGCTAATGAAAGTATTCTTCATCTACTGACAGACGAATCCAAAAGCATGGCTATGTCCAGTGCAGAAATGACATCTGAATTTAAAGATGTGTTCAATGTGTTAAAGCATAGTAAGCAAACCAATTTGGCGGTTATGAAACGCACTAGTAATGACATGGTACAATGTTTTAAGGAATTAAATAAGAAGGTTTCTCTCATTGGGGGGGGTCAGAGGTTCAGACAGGAGTTTGTAACAAATTTTCACGAATGCTGATGTACTGGGAGCAGCACTGAGAGTAGCTCACCCAAAAAAACCCTCTCCAATCCCTTGCAAAGGAGAGCTGTGCCTCATGTAGCCACAAGAGGAGAGTTCCAAGGTGCTTTGGGGAAGAGGAGGAAGGGGATGCTGATGTGCCTCTCCTGCACCCTTCCTGGGTCATCTCATGGGGGAGCAGGTTCTCATGACTAGAGTTTCCTATGACCCCCCAGGATTAGTGCGCCTCTCCCCCACTTCATGTACTGCCAAACCAGTATTTGCAAAGCAGATTGCACTTCACGTACCGGGGGCTGCGTGGGATCCGAGACACCTAGGTTAGGTTCACAATCTATATCTCTTTTCTCTCTCCTACTTTAGGAATTTTTTTGAAATCTGATAGAAATAAAGCATTGCAAAAGGACTTAACAATACAGGACTGTTCAATTTTCCATACAAGCAGTTGGATGAAAATCTTTTGTGATGCTGAGTGGGGTGATACAGGGAGGCATCCGATAATATGATTCTCAAAGCAGGTGACAGCCAGCGTAGGGAAGCATGACCAAGGCTAGTGTCTTGTGGCTGAGGGCACTTATCAAGTAGATCACCAACCATTAGGCCTTTACAAAGGCATTAGGGGAAATACCCTACATTATGTAGCATAAATTAGGTACAGAGTACATCAGAAAGACAGACAGCTGCAAGATGCATTTGGGCTGCCTAATGAGTCAACCTTCTCAGCAGGCACAGGCAGCCACTTGGGGTACTTCCCTACCCACTCCATGGGTAATAGAGATAATCTCCCCCTTATCCCCGCCAAATTGTAGTGCACACTACTGTGTACAGACTGCGGTACAACCACCTTCCCAGCGTGGGACCAGTGGGGATGCCATGGACACCTGTGCTTCGGAGGCAATGGAGAGTCCAGGACAATGGTAAATTGGCAGATAGTGGGGTAGCTTGCAAAAGGACGGCAATTTGGCTTTGAATTTTTGGAATGGGGTACCTGCTCAATGCCATATCCCCTGACAGCTTTTCAAAGGCCTTGCAGCAGAGATGCAGCAACAGAGACAGAGGAGGACTAGTGTTAATGGAGATACAGATTCATTACTTTGGTATGCATGTAATGGAAAGAATTGTTAAATACAGTTATGTCCTGTGATAAGAAAGTCCAAGTATTTGGATTCTTATATTTAGCAACCAGAGACACTACACATTGTACAATACAAATTTCAATTTTTTTTTTGGCAGAAGTGAAATCTGGCATAAGAGCATGATGATGCAGGAAGAAGAAAATTAATCTTCTGTCAGTGTAAAGGTTAAATTATGTTATTAAATAAAGTATTTGTTAATATTTACATTAACTTAGGTTATTACTTTTTTTAATACAATACAGCCTTCTGTGTGCTTGCTGGAACTGAGGAAAATGCAAAGAGGGGTGTAAAAGGAGCAGGAAAATGGGGGGCAGGAGAGCACCCCCACGTATCCCTAAGTCCCAGAAAGAGCAAACAGAGGGAAAAAAGTTTAGGGTCCAGGTGGAAAAAGGCTGAAGTGAGGTTGGCTTGGCCAGCTGGCTCGCTGTGCTAAGGGAATAGTGGCACTGTTGGGGGGCAACATGGAGATAGAGGTGGGGGCACCCCCCTCCCCGCCCCAGCAGGAGCAAGCTGGGGGGAGAAAAAAAAAGGTTTTGGGTCTCAGTGGAAAGAGGCTGATAAGGACAGCCAGAAGCGAGGCGTGTGCAAAAAGGCAGAACATGTTTTTTTGGAAATCTCATTTTTCATTAAATATAAGCAATAAAATAATCAGTAAAAAATTAGCAAGATTAGCACCAAACTTTTCAAACCAGTTAAGTCTGCTAAACCTGAATCTTCACAGATACCAGCTGTGCAGTCTTTTTGTACTGTCCTGGATCTGGACAATTCTGCAAGTTGCTAATAAGACCTGCAGTAAGAATGCAATATGGGAAGGATTCAGTTTGAATTC
>NW_017728995.1:21318697-21320029 GCF_001723915.1 Gavialis gangeticus | reverse complement strand
CGGCATCCAAGGTGGAGAAAACAGTGCAGGAGAAATTAGATGAACTTCCGTAGATTTACAAGTGAACCCAAGAGGCACTTGGTGGTGCAATAGTTGCAAAGCAGGGAAAATCATGTTTCTGGGCATAAATCAGAACCATGTTACAAATTTTAAACTATAAAAGTAACCCTCGTGGAAGAAATTTAAGAGGTAAAAATAAAACATGTTGGAGGCATTTAAAAATTAGCAGGAAGAAAAAACTAAAATGATAAAATCAGCTGACAATGTAGATACATGGATGTGATTTAGCTAGCTTAATAGCATTTTTTGTAATGTGGTAACAGGAGAGATGTAATGTGTACAAGGGTCCATGGACTATATGCATCATCACAGCATCTGAGGTCATACAGCCCCAAAAGAGGTATCAACTGGCAAGGGTTAGACACTGGGATTAAACCTAGGCTATAAATTTAGAGCTAATATTTATCATCTGGATGCATGCACACCTTCACACACCACACACACAGGCCCCAACTATAGAAGTGACTAACTATCCATTTCTATCGTGTCATAGGAAATAGCTTTATAAAACTCATTTCAAGTAAAAAACCCAAAAAGTGATTAAGTTTTCCATTAGAAGAAAAGGCATACCTGTATTAACTTCCAAAACACAATGTCTTATCAATCTTCTTAGCATGTACGCTGAATAATTTAGAAACAAAATCCCCCAGAGGTTTAGAGCTAGAATTCTGAACCATCATGTACACTTAACTCTTTCCTTCCTGTGGAATGTAAGGTTCATAAAATAAATATGCTCCAGAAATATTAACAGAGAAAAACAAGCTCAGGAATATTGGAGAAAATTATCTGTATTATATAAAAAATGATTTGCATTGCTAGCAGCCTAGAGGCAGCTTCTATTTCCCTTACACTAAGAATACCATGAATAATTCAGTTTCTTGCCTCAATCCTAACATAGTTGACAGGGAATGGAAACTTTATTCATAACTGTATGCCTTTTTACTAAGCAGATCTTCTATTTAATAATGTAGATCACTGTGCCTATCATACTAATACCTGGGTGCATGTTTTAATGATAAAAGTATTCAATAGCTGTTGCTAATAAATGGCTATGAAAAAACCATTGCCTCGCACTGCAACCCCTTCCTTATGAATAGTATTTACCTAGCTGTTTGATTCAATCTTTTGGCATTTTAGCAAACAGACACATCTGAATCAGATGTAGCCTCAGATGGCTTTCAAGAGGAAGTAAATGCCAGAACTATAGAGAACACTTTCTTAATCTCTGCTACAACACCCAAGTGTTGTCAGTACAGACTGGGGGGGGGGGGG
>NW_017728995.1:21316592-21318602 GCF_001723915.1 Gavialis gangeticus | reverse complement strand
TTTAATCTTTGCCAAAAACCCCGAGGTGTTTAGGTACGAGGGGGGGGGGGGGGGGGACAACAACCCCCCCTCACATTCTTGTGGGGGAGCTGGGGATGGGATGCAGAAAGGAGTGCTGGACTTCTAGGTCTTAAACTATTTAAACAGTTTTTGTAAAAGAAAAGTCAACATCCTGAATTATGCTCAGGGTGTGGACAAATGAAACGCTTCCAAGTGAAGCACATTTGAGACCATTTCATAAAGGAAACATTTCAACCAGGGGACCCACACAGAACCCGCCTCAGCTCTTTACCTTTACACCCACATTCCTCCATCCCACCCCTCCCCACAAGACACAGAAGCTAGGAAGGATGCAGAGCTGGAGATTTAAGCCCAGCCATGGGTCTAGTTGCGACAGAGGTCCCAATGGGGGATGAATCATAGTGGACACCCAACAGCACCCCAGGACCCAGGGTGGGACCTGACATCAGGCAAGCTATCCATTCACTCTCCCTCCCTGCATGCACTGTCTCTGTATAGATGCAAACAAAACACACTCTCCAAAGTACTTCATTTTAAAAGAGGTAATATTTGGCATTTTCAGAGCATTTCAAAGGGCTAGTACACGTGGGATAGGTTATCAAGTAGTGCTAGTGGCAATTGATTAGACTCCAGAGAAACAGACCTTCTGTGTTAATAAACTTTTGTTAATAATTTTCTGTTGGGGAGTAAGTTGGACACAGAAAAAAAAAAAAAAAAAGGAATATTACATGAATGCCGGCCTCATAGTATCTTGCTTGTCTTTCATAAAGGGTAAGAATGTGCACACGGACAGATTGCAGATGAGGGTGGTCATTCACCCTGTTTATATTGGACTGCCCCGTTTTTAAACCCTTTGTCCCTGTTCATTCCTGAATTAGGACTGGACTGCAAAGACTCCAGTTTTTTAGTTCACTGGTGGAAATGCAGGTCAGTCTCATGGCTTCACATTTCTATTGGCTGTGCCCACTGGTGACACATGCACCCCAAGTGTGGCAGTGCACACCCTATGAAAAGGTGCCGCTGACACTGCTGGCAGCACCTGAGGGCAGTCACTGCTTGCCACCCGGCACCCCGCCGCCAACAGCATCTGCGGGCAGTCCACAATTGCTGCTGGCCACGGCTGGTGGTGTCTGTGGGTGGTCACTGACTGCTGGTCAGTGCTTGCCACCACCCCCACTGCCAGCAGTGCAGCTGCCTGCAGCAGCTCCATGCTTACCGCCACTACCACCACCACACTCCTGCCACCGCCGCCTGCCGGAGTTTTCTGTACCCTACCCAGCTACCGGGGGCACGCAGTGTTCATGGCTGTGCCTAGAGGTAGGGCAGTGCCCAGCCAGGAGGAGCAGGGCTCTGAGCCAGCCGGAAAAGGAGGGAGCTGGAGGATTCCAGAGGTGGGTTGCTCTGTGCCTGTGCGAGGAGCCCTGGCTGCAGTGAAGGTGTAGGCACAGCAAGAGCCAAGGCATTGTTGCATGCCTGAGCTCCCTGACCCTGGGCAGAGCATGTGTGGGGGGGCCTGTACTCCAGGAGCAGCTGGAGCTGCCAGGACCATGCACTTGGTCTGCATGCACACACCCCCATGCCACCATGGCACAAGGCAATGGCTTTGGACAGCAGACAGATGCAGCACTGCATTTGTGTCTGCTGGAACACCAGTGAGACTGGGGTGTGGCTCGTCACCGTCTTTGCACCCACGGAGAAGCTCAGCGAGTCCCTGGGGTTTCCTGCTGTGCAGGGCGGGGGAGCTTTGGACAGAGGGGCCTCTGGGCTCCCGGGTGGCTGGGCCACCTCATTAAGCCATTATTCCTTCTCCTTCTCTGTCTGTCTCCTGGGTAAGGAAGGGAAGGCCCTGCCAGGCAGCTGGTTGTACTGCCACAGGCATGCAACACTCACTGATCCCACTCAGCTCATCTCGGACCAGAATGTGCCCAGGGCAGAATCCCAGGTGCCCAGCATCTATGCTGAATGCTGGTGGAGGGGTTGGGGGGGGGG
>NW_017728995.1:21309158-21316574 GCF_001723915.1 Gavialis gangeticus | reverse complement strand
GAAACAGAAGAGGGGGGGGGGGGGGGTTGGGGGAGGTGGGGGGGTGGGGGGGGGGGGGGAGGGGAGGGTCCCTGTGCAGTGTGTGCCCCTGACTTGCAAGCATGGAGCTGGGCTACAGAGACCAGATTCCACTGTGGAGAAGGGATCCTCAAGCCTCACATCTGCTATGCCACATACTCTCAAGGCTTGATTGTCTGAAGAGAATGGCAGAGCTGCGGGATGTGAAACCATGATGCGGGGGAAGCAAGGCAAGGCTCCCTGCTGGCTGAACTGCAGAAGCTCACAAACTTCCTGCTGATCCTAGTACTTGCGCTCCTTTGTATCACAGGGTGCCACACATTCATCAGCATCAGGTTTGTGGACTAAATAGCAGACTCGATGGCCCCGCCCCTTGTGGCTGATTGGCCATGGGGTCTAGTGGCCCCACCCCTCACTGCTGATTGGCCACGGGGCCAGTACTTCTGTCATTCACCAAGATATCCTGTATTCTGGGGATGCATCAGTGGCCACCCTACTGCAGATTAGTGGACACACTAAAGCCATGCCCTCCCTTACTTTAAATACTTACCCAAACATGCAGCAATTTCTGTCATTAAATCTATGGTAGCATTAGAATGATGTTGTAGCTGTGATGGTCCAGAAATTATGCAAGAGGCAAGGATTTCTTGGACCATACAAATGGTTGGGATAGAGCTAGACAAGAACTGGAACTGATAAAAGAAAAGCTTTTGAATGCAAGACGTTCAAGCAAGACCATATACAGTTGGTCCCGTCAAAAAACCTAACAACCCCCCCCCCCAATCATTGCTTCTTGCCTTAAAGTACTTTGTATGTTTGTTTAGTATAATAACTACTGTACCTTGTAAGAACATCAGCTTACAAAGTGAACTGAACTGGGTATAACCGTCTCTTGCTGCAAAGATTGTAACCTACAATTATTAAAATTGATTACTAATCAGATTTTATCAATTTAATTATCCCAGATAGATTCCCAGCAATGCTCCTTAACAAGCTTTGTTCTTGTCATTCTGGTAATGGATGCTACACAAACAATAGCTTAATACCGCACAACAAATTGCAACCCTGCTAGTCTCAATGAGATTCGTAGTAGTCTCCTTTGCTAGTAGGCCTCAAGTAAATGCCTGTCATAGGTGCTAACAGGGAACTGGATGCTACAACTCCACAAAAGAGGGCTAAGAAAAATCTCAAATCTCCAGGAGGCTTTGTTAATTTGATTTATGAATACAAGGCAGGAAATTAATTGCTAATTGTTACACTGCATCCCATGAAATTGCAGCACTACACTTAAATGCTATTGCTCCAAAGCGCTAATAGATTTCAGATACCAGTAATGCAGCCTAGACAGAAGTTTAACTGCTTTGTGACAACTGTGCCAGGACAAGACTTGGGACATTTTCAAAAGCCCTTTCAAAGGGCCATCAACTAGCATCTATCTGGGGGGCAAAGAAAAGTTAAACCCAAACTGAATGTTAGAACAGAGACACCACGAGCTAATGCAGTTAACTCAGCAGGAGCAAAACCCTTATAGTTGCTCTAGCAATTAGCAGACAGTCAGCATATTCAGTACTATTAATTAAATTGCTACGAGTTTTTGTTCTGAAAGGGTTCCTTTTCAGTCTCTCCAATTACACCCCTGGGGCTGCTAACCAAAACTGCTGACTCTTTTCTTCATATTAATGCTGCTAGCACTGGCTGGTGAAGAGCAGCTTTGTCAAATTTTGTTGCTCTAGAACAAATGGTCCGTCTACAAATGTGCTTCCCTCCCTCCCCAGGTTTGGTTTCTTCAGGAAATTAGTAGCTGACTACATCTAAGAGATTGGCAGGTGTGACATTACTTATGAAGATGTTAATAAGGTTAACCCCAAATCCTGCCACTTAGTCAACTTGTGACAATTAAAAAGATAGGAGGGGGCTTTCCTGCAGATAAGATAATACTATAACATGTCTGAACAAGTATTTTAGTTATAGTCAAACGCCAACAAGTGTGGGAGGCTAGAAAGGGAGGGTATAAACAAAATGGCATACAATCTGATAATATTTTGTGATTCACAGATAACTGCAATCTGTTTCCATGTGCCTTGCTGCAACAGAAGCCATGTTCATAACTGATTTTTCAAAACAGTGTTCACTTATCCAGCACTAGGGATAAAGTCTAAGCATAGGCCTTTGCTGTTTAAAAGGTATAGTGCTGAAAGGGCTCCCCAAGAAAGAACAATAAGTCAGAGAACTACAATTCATTGCCTGGTTTCCCCTTCAATCCAAAGGAAATTACTGCTCCTTTCACAATGGTCTAGCTCATTCTGGTACTAAAGACAACACTAGCAGATATCACACCCAATCACCATTGGTCATTTATAGAGCTACCTGCTCATCCTGCAACCTGCCAGAGATCCGCTGCTTAATTAAAATCAAAGTCCGCTTAACTAATTAAATCCACCACTGAAATCAAGATCTGCCATTTGATTAATCAAGTCTGCTCTGCACGGGAGCCAACGCGCACTGCACGGCGCCGCATTCAGGTGTATAAGTGGCAAAATGCACATCAGTGTGTAGAAAGTGGCAGCAGTGCACTTTTGAACTAAAGCACCTTTCATGATTTAGTTCAAAAGCGTTCTGACGCCATTTTCCTTGGCACTGACACGCGTTTTTCTGCTTATATAACTGCAATTGATGCAGCGCCAGGTGCTTTTCAGAGCGCCTGGTACTGCGGCGCTTAAACGTAAAGAAATGCCCGTTGAGACTAACTGGCGTTGCTCTTCAGCAGTCACTGAAAAATAGGCTGGGTACTTAATAGCCAAGCAAAATGGACTTACATTTAAGCCCCAATCATAAATTCTGCCAAAACAAGTTTCAAGTACATAGGCCAGGTAATACCTGAATGGATAAAGTAAAAGTCTGGGTGAAGCCCAAAATATAAATCAGAGAAAAACTACTTTAAATATTCAAGTTAGAGGCTGGGTGGAAAACAGGAATGTTTTTTATAAAAATGTTGAGGTTTTTGCCCAAAACAGAGAGATATGTGAAAAAGAATAACAAAACAGAAAAGGTACAGACAAAAAACACAGCTACCCACTCAAATGGTTAAGAAAGTCACCTGAGAAACAGGACACAGACTCAAGACCATGCTGTACCCGATGCCCATCTCCCCAACGCTCCACTGACCCAAGACCCATACATGGATAAATGCATGAAGATTATTTCCTATTACCTTGCTTCATAATGCCTTCCTCAGGATCCCATTTGGAAGAACCTGAAAGTGTTTCACTGAATGTTGAGAATCCTGAGACATTTTTTCTTTTGCATTTCTATCACGTTTTCATTTAATCAAATACACATTTTCTGACTTTTTTTTTTTTTTAACTCTACCAGAAAATAAATAAAAACACCACAAAACAAAACCAACAACTAGCTCAACAACACAACAATTTCATGATTTAGTCTAGTCTATTCAAACTTGTATGAGAGGAACAAAATGCACCAGACCACCACATGTACTTTCTACCTCTGTTGCATTTATACAGAACAGTCTGCATATAAAAAATGGTGCTGCTCTTCCTCCTTTGAACAGAGGACTCAGGAGGCTTAAAAACCATGTCCTTTGTCTTCAGTTCCATCAGCAAGTGATATGCACATTCCACAGACAAATTAAGGTATGTTTGTGATTTTAAAAGAGTTTATAAAGTGGTAATTTGGCCTGAAATTGTGATTTTCTATTTTCCCCTTGCACAAAACTACATATTATTTGAAAGTAGCAAGTCATAAGGAAACCATTAGCTTGGGGTGTGATATATAAGGGAATTCAACAAGGGACTAGTTACTTATTATGCCAATATGAACATAAAACTCATTCGGATTTAATTCATTACTATATCACATTGGTATATCGCCTAGGAAAATAATTTTAAGCAATACAGTGCACTTCATTTAAAAAGGACATTAACTATAACACAAAATCAGTTTTTACAGAAAGTGATTTCCCAAATCAAACATCTAAAATTCAATATTTTTTTTACGATTATCATAAAAAAAATAATCAACCAAGGGAAAAATTCTCTTACACTGCGAACCTCATATGAAACACATTGTGTATTGGGGACGTTGAATACAGCCTTGAACAAATACATCTGGTGTGAAACGCCAACCTTCTTGGGTTACCAGGTGGTAGAAGTTCCACGAGAATAAACTGTTCTTGACACTGCAAGGAACTGAACAACACTCTTGGGTCACCTCCATCATAGTCATGTCAGACCGCAACTAAACCCTCAAAATGTTTCCCAGTTTCTAAATTGGGAGAATGAGAGGCACATTTGACCTGGTTTATATCTTTTGGCTCTGCAAGAAGAAAGCACTTCATATACGCATCTGGATTTAACAGACACACTGAAAATCATCAACTAAATCAAACGGAGAGTGCCCCCAAATGACTGAATAGTTTACAGTATGGAGATTTGTAGCATGCATCTGACAAGCGGCAGCATAGGAAGGCGTTAGCTTTAATTTTTTTAAGTGCTAACAGTCAAGACGTCACTCCCAAGCTACCCTTGTTTAACATGCATTGTTTTCTGTTAAGAAAAGTTTAAAAACCTGCAGCTTATGCTGAAGCTGCAAATACAGGACCTGGCTGGTGTGAGATCTGGCATTCTGGAATGCCTTTCCAATGTCATACAGTGACCCAGATGGTGACTTCACGTAGTGAATGCCGTCAGGTATGTTATCACTTGTGTTTGCTGAGAAAATTGCTTCTGGGTTTGAAATTCTAGCCCAGTTTTTAAACAGTACCAAATGCCCTCACAAAAACCATGTGGATGAAACCATATAGCAACTATGCACCAGAATTCAGGGGTGTAGGTTCTAGCCGTGTTGGTCTACGGACATAGGCAGACAAGGTTCTTTGGGTAAATCTGATATCTTTTAATAGATTATTTGAGTTGGTCTAATAAAAGATATCGGATTTACCCAAAGAACCTTGTCTGCCTATGAACCAGAATGAACTTTCATAGAAAAATATAAAAAAAAGGACAGAGACAAACACCAGTAGGAGCACACTTTGCAGAACAACCTCTCCCTCTCTAACCTTACAATCCTTGCACTAGAGGGAATTTACAAGACACCTCTAGAAGAAGGGCCAAGGAACAGAAAGTCATAATCCTACCGGGCAGCAAAAAACTTGGATTTTACGTGAAACTATGCCTTCCCTCCTTGCCTTCACTGCTACCACTCCCCCCTCAGAAAGATAGTAGAATTACATTGTATTCTAAAGCAAGGATTGGTAACCTCAGGCTACTAACTGCAACCCAGCGCCTGCTGCAGGCCATCCCCCATATTTCTCTTTCCCAGCCCATTAATCAGCAAATGCTGCAAAGGGATAGATAGAAAAGGCACTGGGCCACTGGGGATGTCTCCTCTACTATAGGTAGCTGTAGATTCTTTGAGTCACCACAGGCTGAATCCAGTCACTTGAAAAGTCAGATCTGGTCTGCATGCTATAGACCTGTAGTCTCAAAAGTGCGGTGTGCGCACCCCAGGGGGTACACAAGATGATCCACTGGGGTGCGGGAAGAAAATATTAGAACTTCTATTTATATTTATTTATTTTTTATCTAAAAAAATAAGAAAGAAATTAAGCTTTACTAATATTTAATATACAGATTGACACTGGCGCCCTCACTCGGTCCATATGTCAGACGGTCACATATGGTACACGAGGTATCCTGAGGGAAGAGTGGAAGTTCCACAACGTGGAGGGGTTGACAGTGGCACCCTCATTCGTTTGTTCACTTTCAGCATATTGCGACATATATTGGGGGGGGGGGGGTGCTCGAAAATTTTTTTACTGAGAGGGGTGCGCGATCAAAAAAGTTTGGAGACCACTGCTATAGACTGCTGACCCCTGCCGTAAAGTATGTTGGATGATGGTGGAAGGCAAGGATTCCTCATCTTACATGTACATGGGAGCAGGAGAATTGTGGGTTTCTTCTTTCTTGTGGCCTTTTGAGTCATTAGACACTTGTACACGTGACAAAATTGCCTTTAAAGCAGTTTAATTGACCTTTTGCACTGCTTTAATGGCGTCACTATGTATACATGCGGTGGCATAGTCCACTTTAATTTCATCATAATGTACACATGCAGCAGTGTAGTTCACTTTAAATGACCTTGTTATGAAGCCAGGTAAAAATCATCCAATGCATTTTTGTTTGCTACGTAACAAATTGCAATGGTGTACTGGAATTCCGGATGTGTTCAAAAAAGCTCAGGCTTGGCAGGCTTCCAGCACCCCATACATCATCCCCACTGCCTGCTCCTGCTGCCAGCACACCCAGCCACCCTCCTGCCACCTTGCTGCGCTGCCCCAGAGTCAAGCCAGCTTGTTCCTAGGCAGTCCCAGGTGGCAGGAAGGCAGTGGGAATGGTGCAGAGGGCACAGGAGTCTAGCTGCCTCTCTCACAGCCAGGGAGCAAGCTGCTGATGGACCAAGTGGCCCCCGACCTGCAGGGAACACTGGACCTTCTCCTCCACAGCAGTGGCACCCCCACCCCCAATGTGCTCCAGGGACCAACTATTTTATAGTAAGAATGCTTTTTATCCTTTCCCACAGAGTTTAGATATTGGAGTAGGAATCTGTCATTGCCCTCCAGAATGGGAAAAAGATAGAAAAATTCCTGAAATAAGCCCCAAGGTACAAAAGGGAGGTTTAGCATTGGAACTAGCTACTCAGAGAAGTCGAGGAATCGCCATCTTGACTGCAATGATTTAGTCAGGGATGAGCCTGCCCTGAGCCTGGCATTGGACTAGATGAACTCATGAGGTCCCTTCCAGCTCCAATTTTCTCTGATTCAACTTAGTTTAGAATGTTATATAACTGAGTAAATAGGATGCAATAAATTATTAGGCCTGTGCAAGTAGGCAGCTATTCTATCCAGCTTTGAATCCAGCTGCTTTGGATGCCAGGGATCTGATCTGGAGCTCCGGACCGGGTTCCTGCTTCGATCCAGTCGAAGTGGCTCCCAAGCTTCAGAGCCACCTCGGAGATCCGGCCATAGGGTATAATAGGGAATCAATGAAATATGTATAACTTTGTTGTTTTTTTGTCTGATTTGGATGAAACTTGCAGGGGTGCTGGCCTCTGGTGAGAGCATGAAGCCTGCCAAGTTTTAAGAAGATCAGTGCAGGAGTTTGGGGGGAACTGCACCCCAAATTCTTGAAAGCCAAACTCATGTCACGTGTGTGTGTTACACCACAGTGAGGTGAAAGCTGTAGGGATGGTAGCCCCCGCTGTGGCCATGAAGCCTGCCAGCTGTCAAGGAGATAGATGCAGGGTTTCTGGGTTCTGGGGCCCTGCACCTCTAGGTGCCGACAGGCAAAACTTGTGACATGGGTGCTTGTGCAACTGTGT
>NW_017728995.1:21304614-21309127 GCF_001723915.1 Gavialis gangeticus | reverse complement strand
GGGATGGGGGGGGGGGGGGAAGGGGGGAAAGGGAGAGACTGCTGCAGGCCTGGCTGCTAAGCTACTGTTTTACTAGTTACCAATTAATCATGATTCACTCAGGGACCAGCTCAACACAATACCTAGCTATTACATAATGAGTTAGCAAGAAAGGATTAACACCTACAAAACCACAGACTAAAAATAGGAAATAATAAATACACAGACAATCAACTGCCCCAAGACAGACAGTGTCAGTTGCACAAGCACCCATTTCACAAGTTTTGTCTGTCAGCAGCTAGGGGTGCAGGGCCCCATAACCTCCCTGCACCCATCTCCATGACAGGCTTCATGGCCTCAGCAGGGGCTAGCAGGCCTGCAGCTTTCACCCCATTGTGCCTTAACACACACAGGGTCATCTATGTCACGAATTTTGCCTGTCAGCAGCTTGAGGTGCAGTTCCCCCCAAACCCCTGCACCTATCTTCTTGAAACTTGGCAGGCTTTGTGGCCTCACCAGGAGCTACCACCCCTATGGTGTAACACAGATGTGACATGAGTTTTGCTTTCAAGAATTTGGGGTGCAGTTCCCCCCAAACCCCTGCACTGATCTTTTTGAAGCTTGGTAGGCTTCACACTCAGCAGAGGCCAGCACCCCTGCAAGTTTCATCCAAATCAGACAAAACACAACAAAGTTATAGATATTTCATTGATTCCCCATTATACCCTATAGTTGGATCTCCATGGTGGCTCTAAAGCTTTTCCAAAGCAGTTTGGAAGCTCCAAACCACTCCAGAAAGCCTAAGGAAGCCAGCACTTCAATCCGGACATGCTCCTTCGGATGCCAAAGTATCCGAAGCTTCTCCGGATCAGAAGCACGGTCCGAAGCCTCGCACAACCCTAATAATTATGATCCATTTGAATTCAATCTAGCCTGGAAAGAGATCACAGAGTGCAGCAATACATGGGTGTTAAACTGTAAGAAATCAAGTTTTGGGGGAGTTAAGAAGTTAGATCAAAGGTACAAAGGGAGAAGTATGTATATCTTTTCATGTGGGAGAATACTGAAGGCTCCCAAGCAGCCCTTGAAATCCCCATAGGTAGGGTCCTACTGAATACAGAGCAGTTGCCCCCCAATTTCATGGCCCAACTGCAGTGCTGAGTGCCATTTTCGTGGTGGAGTATGATGCCCCCCCAAACACACACACACACACACACTTCTGATTTAGGCCAGAAGTCCCACCCCTTCACAGAGATTGACAGATGGCCATCTGTTCATCTCCAAGGAAAAGGTGGTACTTCCAGGGACCCATAGTCAAATCTAAGGGAAGGTATGTGTGTGGGGGGGAGAGTAACCACACTCTTGCTAAAATCTCCTCCCTACCCCTTCCACTCATGAGTCAGGACACTGGGCTTCCCATCCTTTTCTGTTTTTGCAGCTTCTCTCCCTTCCCCAGCTTGGTTCTGATTTCATGTCTTTCTGCAATCCCTGAGCTTTTTTGTGGAGGTGGACGAAAAATCATGGTTTCTGCAAAAACTGCAAGAATCACAAATTTGGTAGGTCCCTACCCATAGTCCATGGTTTCTCTGAAACAGAAGACAGTAGCAACTACAATACTTCTAGCATAGCTTCCCATGGTGATGCACAAAGATGAGGATCAATGAAAATCTAATGAAAGCTGAAAATGGTAAACAAGGTAGCAAGAATATTCAGTTAGTCACAGATTACAGGGAAAAGAGAAGGAAAGCAAAATCCAGTTAATACTGGCCAAAACAGTTAAGGGCAGCATGAAAGGTTTTCACAATTATATCAAGTGAAAGACCACTAAGAAAAAAAGAAGTAAATCCAATAATAAATGACTAGGAGATTGAAGTTAATGACAACTCAAGAAATAGCTGAGACAGCTAGGCAAATACTCCCCCTTAAAATCTGTCTTGGACGTGAAACATATGGACATTTGTATTAAAAAAAAATTAAGGAAAGCTAGCAAACCTCCCCCCACAACTATTACAGATAAAGAACAAAAAAAGAAAAGGAAACAGCACGTCATGAGCTTAGTATAAATTAATACAACTACATCTGACAGCAATCTGATAAACATGGCTAACTATCTTTCTTTAGATTGAGAGAAACCAGTATCCTATGCCATAGAAAGAAAATAATTCTATCTTTACATGATGCTTCTTTGGGATGGAGCCTGAAGCACTTAAATTGCATTGATCTCTGAAGCATGAGTCACTTGTAGATTTGCTCTGAAAATTATCTTTAAAATACTTACCAAAAACACTATTTTCATTGAAAGATTATATTATTTATTCAATCAAACCTTTTACAAAATAAAATGAATGTCCTATTTTGACATTTTTAGAACAGAACATTTTCTCTCTTTTGGGGAAAAAAAAATACTGAAAATGAATTCTTTATAATATAACTTTAGAAAGGTCAAACCCAGTATGTGTCTCAATTTGAGTAAAATGAAACATTCTGAATGGCCCAGAAATCTAGTACTTGAGGGATTGCCGTCCTTTAAAAAAGTTGAAATTCCTGGTCAGAACAAATAATATTATCTTTAAACACAGCAAAACATTTGGATAGGGGGGAAATGTAACAAAGACAAACAGCTCCTTTTGGAAACTATTAAACTGGGCCCAGGCATTAGTTCAGATACATTAAAGTCTTTGTAGAGGACACGTTTTTAGGCTTTCATCCTTTGACTGCCTTGTCTGTTTGGACTGAAAGGTGTTCAAGGCAGGGACTGTTTCTTACTATTGTTACTTCTGATGCCTAGAACAATGGGACAAACACTTGATTTGAGCCTTCAGGTACTACTTTAATACAACCACATACAGTTGGGAGCTTAGGGAGCAAGAGGAGGCTGACCAGGCACACGTGGGGCTCTCACCACATGTGTGACCCCTTCAACTTCAAGTTACCGGTGGCGGAGGCTGAGGACCAGCAGCGGAGGCAGCAACAGCTGATCCCCTTAAGGTAAGTGGGGTAGGAGCTGGGACAACTGCAGAGGACCTGGAGGGGAAGCCTCCTGGAGCCCTCTTTGCTGAGCCAGGCAGGGAGCCGTGAACAGAGCGGGCGGAAGCAGGCAGAGCCGAGAGCCAGTCTTCCTCGGAAGCAAGGAGGCTCACCAAGGAGAGAGATAAGTACTACCTACAAGCTATGGTGTGGACCCACAGCGCTATCGGGGTTCTGTCCTGGTGGTGCCGCCCTTCTGGGGCTCCTCTGAGGCCCTCACCCAAACAGAGCCCAGGGGAGGCCTGGTGTCCACTTACCCCCCATTCTGTGGGAGCAGCTGGGTGGGGACCTTGGCAGTAGGGACGAGGTCTGGCGACTCCCCTGCCTGCCCCTCCTGTGACAGTCTTCAGGCTCTGGAGGGGCACGTGGTAGAGCTCCAGGCTGAGGTGAGCAGGCTGCGGGGCATTCGGGCGGCAGAGGATAAAATTGATGTGCATTTTCATTCTCTGCAGGGCCAGGAATCCACAGGAGAGACCCCCCACGCAAAATCCCCAACTAAACGACGGCCCCGGACTTGACAGGAACCTGATGCCAAGGTGGCTCATACTATTGCTGTGCCTGCCCAGATCCCCCTTGTGAACAGGTATGCGGCCCTGGCCACCCAGGAGGAGAGGGTAGAAGAATATATCCCCAGAGCCATTGAGGCTACTCCACCTGCATCACAGGCGGTGAAGAGGCAGCCCCCGAGAAAGAAGAGATGCAGAGTTCTGGTCATCGGGAACTCCATCCTTAGGGGAACCGACGGCCCAATCTGTCGCTCCGACCCCTGGTCGCAGGGGGTCTGCTGCATGCCCAGTGCGAGGATTCGGGACGTCACAGGGACCATCCCAAAGATCATTAAGCCTTTGGACTATTACCCTCTAGTTGTGGTCCATGTGGGGACTAATGATGCATCTAAGGGTAAGACTGACTCCATCATGGAAGACTACAAGGCCATGGGTCATCTACTCAAGGAGATGGGAGCCCAGGTGGTATTTTCCTCCACCCTCCCAGTAAGTGAATGGAGTAGACGCCATGCGGCCTGTATCAGCGTAGTTAACCAGCGTCTTCGGAGCTGGTGCTACGAGGCGGGCTTTGGATTTCTGGACAATGACCCATCTTTCTGGGCTGAGGGTATGTTGGGGTGGGATGGACTACATGTCTCACCCAAAGGTAAACACATTTTTTCTTCTAGGTTGGCTGATCCATTCGGTGGGGGAAGGGGCCGCCTGAGGAGAAAGGGATGTTTCACCAACTAGCAAGGCAACAAGAGAAACAGAAACCCAGGTAAGCAACAACAGGCACAGCAGTCCTGGGAGCAGGGGGAAGTACATACACTCTCAGGAGGCCTCACATGTCTGCACACTAATGCACATAGTATGGGGGGCAAGAAGGAGGAACTTTGCCTTCTGGTAGCAGAGAAGAATCCAGACTTAGTGGGACTCACAGAAACCTGGTGGGATCCTACCCAGGACTGGGCAGTGGGCATTCAGGGATACACACTATATAGAAGGGACGGGACTGGGAG
>NW_017728995.1:21300410-21304604 GCF_001723915.1 Gavialis gangeticus | reverse complement strand
AGTTAGGGACATGGGGGGGAAGGGGGTCGTCCTCTACATCAAAGAGCAACTCGCATCATCAAGAATTAGCCTTGGGTGGAGGAAGGTCAGGCAGAGGCACTATGAGTCAAACTGCAAGGGAGACAAGGTGAAAGGGATTTTACGGTGGGTGTCTACTATAGACCACCTTGCCAAGGAGTTGAGTTGGACCAGGATTTCTCAGTACAGTTTACGGAGGCAGTTGGGCCTAGGGTTGCCATTGTTATGGGGGACCTAAACTACCCAGATATCTGCTGGGAGGAGCAGTCAGCCAGGTCTGACTGTTCGTGTAACTTCCCAGCTGAAATACAGGACCTCCACCTTATCCAGGAGATGCATAGCCCCACTAGAGGAGATGCCTTGCTGGACCTGGTCTTGGCCACTGGGGATGACTTGGTGAGGGGACTGCAGGTCCTTGACCACCTGGGTGACAGTGATCATCACCTGCTGGAATTCACCATCCAGTGCAGGGTGTTGCGGGCTTATACCAAACCTAAAACCCCTGACTTCAGAAGGGCCAACTTCAACGAACTTAGGAGATTAGTGGGGGAGGCACTGAGGGCCCAAAAGGTAGAGGATATGGGAATCCACGAGGGATGGTTGTACCTTAAGGGGACGAGCCTCCAGGCTCAGAGTGTGACAGTCCCTGAGAGAAAGAAGGGGGGTAAGAGTGCTCTGAAACCCCCATGGCTCAGCAAAGGCATTCAAGAATGCCTGAGGGCCAAAAGGGAGGCATACACCTGGTGGAAGAGAGGGGCTATCACCAAGGAGGAATACTCCTCCTTGGCCCATGAGTGTAGGAGGGCTATAAGGAAGGCCAAGGCGGGGGTGGAGCTCAGGCGAGCGACCAGGATTAAAGACAACAAAAAGTCCTTCTTCAAATACATTGGGAGTAAGAAGTGGGCACCGGGTAACATAGGGACCCTGTTAAACTCAAATGGTAATCTTGTGGCTACGCCAGCTGAGAGCGCCAAAATTTTTAACCAGTTCTTTGCCTCAGTTTTCTTGGACAGGGACCAGGGCAGCTCTCCCATCACAGGTAGGGGCAACCTTGAGGATAGCACTGCCAGGGCTTGGATCTGCACATAAGTAGGTAGGGATCTTCTGGAAGGGCTGGATGTTTTTAAATCTGTGGGCCCTGATGTCCTCCACCCACAGGCGTTGAGGGAGCTGGCAGGGGTCATTGCTGTGCCCTTGGCCTGGCTGTACAAGCAATCATGGTCCACAGGCCAGGGGCCCGGAGATTGGAAACTAGCTAATGTGGTCCCTATTTATAAGAAAGGGAGAAAGGAGGACCCAGGGAGCTATAAGCCCATAAGCTTCACATCAGTCTTGGGGAAAATCCTTAAAAAAATTATCAAGGATCACATCTGTGAGGGGCCAGCAGGGGAGATCATGTCCAGGGGAAATCAATGTGTGTTCAAAGGCAGGTCCTGCCAGCCCAACCTGATGGCCTTTTATGACCAGGTAACTAAATCCCTGGACGATGGTGTTGCCGTGGACGTAGTCTTTCTGGGCTTCAGGAAGGCCTTTGACACTGTCTTTCACCCCATTCTCGTTAATAAACTGAGCGATTGTGGCATTGATGCCTACACAGTTGGATGGGTTAAAAATTGGCCGATGCGGCGCACCCAGAGAGTGGTGGTGGACGTACTCGACCTGGCGGGATGTGAAGAGTAGAGTCCCGCAGGGCTCAGTTCTAGGGCCTACGCTGTTCAACTTCTTCATCAGCAACTTGAACGAGGGGGTGGAAAACACGTTGTCCAGGTTTGCCGATGACACCAAGATGTGGGCAGAGGTAGGGAGAGAGAGAGAGGCTGCAATTAGACTTAGACTACAGAAGTGGGCAGATGGTAACAGGATGGGCTTCAATGTAGCTAAATGCAGGGTGCTGCACCTGGGGAGAAGGAATCCACAGCATACATACAAGCTGGGGAGCTCCCGCCTTGTGAGTACAGAGGCGGAAAGGGATCTTAGAGTCATTATTGACTCCAAGATGAACGTGAGCCGCCAATGCCAGACCGCAGCCAGCAAAGTCAACCACACCTTATCGTGCATCCAAAGATGCATCTCAAGCCGGTCCAGAGAGGCAATACTCCGTCTCTACGCGGCCTTGGTCAGGCCTCAATTGGAGTGCTGCATCCAGTTCTGGACACTGCACTTTAAGAAGGATGGGGCCTGCCTTGATAGGGTTCAGAGGAGGGCGACCCGCTTGGTTGGAGGGCAACAGGGCAGGCTGTATGAGGAGAGGCTGAGGGACCTGAACCTGTTTAGTCTCAGCAAGTGGAGGCTGAGGGGGGATTTGGCGGCTGCCTACAACCTCATTAGGGGAGATCAGCAGCAAATAGGAAGGATCCTATTCCCCCCAGCAGCACCTGGGGTGACCAGGAACAATGGCCAGAAGCTGCTGGAGAACAGGTTCAGGTTAGTGCCTCCAAATCTCTATTTCACTGTTAGGGTAGCTAGGATCTGGAACCAACTTCCTAGGGAAGTGGTGCTGGCTCCTACCTTGGGTAAATTCAAAGAGAGGTTGGATGAACACCTGTCTGGGGTCGTGTGATCCCAGCGTGTGCTCCATCCAGTGGCGGGGGGGGTTAGACTAGATGATCTATTCAGGTCCCTTCTGACCCCTAACTCCTATGAAACTATGAAATAACAGTATTAATTTAATTTAAAAAGGGGGTGGCAGATATAAAATGCTTCACAACATAGTAAAATGAATCTCCACATTATACCTAGCACTAATTCATGTTGACATTATTGCAAAGCTTCTGTAACAAGCACAATAAAATGCACAGAGATAGCAGCAATGCAGAGAAGTGGTACCAGGCAGCTCAAGCAATCAAAGCAGACCGTCTGAACATCACAAAAATTCAACAGATATTTTGACTATATATTTCCTAAGCAGTATTACTCATACACATTGTCAAAAGCTGAAGTCATAAAGTTGACTTTCAAATTAATCACAAAAAATGAAAACATTGCATTTCTAAAGGGGAACTGAACCAACAGATCCAAGTTGTTTGCTAACTGGTAATCTTGCCCTGTTCTCCCCCATACACACGCATCTGTCCGAAACGCTTGTAAAATTCAGTTAAACCCAACTCAAAACGAAGAATCTTCACAATATGTCTGGTTAAAGAGTCTAGGCTATATTTTTATATTTATGGAAACGCCTGCTTTTAGGGATCTGTTCAATGTTTAAAAAGATAAATTAATACATTCTACTCCTACAGGATTTTCTGTTATATGTGCAGCTGCCCTGAATTTACTTGAAAGTGACTGCAAAAAAAACCCCATGAGCAGGGAACAGAGCCGAGTAAACAGTAACAAAAAAAAATCACAAGAGTTCATTTCCATAAAACTACAAGTTTACTTTGATAGTCTTTGCAATTGTAACCCATACTTTTTATTATATATATATTCATTCCCCCTGGACTTCCATGTGATTTATTATTAATCTCATTACTTATTGCTCACAAGAAATGGTAGGGGTGACTGGCATTCCATGATACACCTAAGAGAGTTTGGGAACTGTGTTCATTCCCAGACCAGAGTTAATCAAGAAACAAAAAGGTTATTGACATTTAAAAATGATTTACATGAACTAAAGTGGAGTTCAGTATAAAGGTCCTATAATCCCATTGGTTAGAGATACCTGGGACTACTCAAATAATATACTGGTCTCAAGTCATATTTAGAATGCCATTTTTCCTCTAAGAACGGCTTGGAAGTTTATTTCTTCTTCGAAAAGTCTTCTTTCTTATTGCTCTTCAGTATTTGTCACCTGGACTCAGTCGTGCCAATAAACTGGTTCAGTTAAATCCTCACCCCCACTGAAGGCAATTGCCAGAATGTCACCGATTGAATTATTTTATTCATTACTATTTTTCTGTAAAAATTTTATAAGCAAAAAACAATTATGGTATAGTGGGAAAGGGTTTATTTATTTTACAGTATAGAGGGCACAGTATTCCTTAATTTACAATGACAAGTTCAGTTTACTTGTTATTAACATGACCCTGCAAAACTGCACATCTGATAATAATTTGACATGCTATAAAAGAGGAATTGTGAGGCAATATGAGATTACGTAATGATGTCAGCGTGTAAAAACCTTCCTTTCTTCAGCACTTTCATGCCCCCTATGCACAAGGATAAGAAACCGGGGGGCGG
>NW_017728995.1:21298280-21300327 GCF_001723915.1 Gavialis gangeticus | reverse complement strand
GGGGGGGGGGAGGGACGACAAAAAAAAACTAACCAAAAACAAAAAAAAAACCCTTAAGTGTTTAGGAGAATTAGGAACAAACATCCC
Source organism: Gavialis gangeticus (assembly GCF_001723915.1). NCBI lineage: Eukaryota > Metazoa > Chordata > Crocodylia > Gavialidae > Gavialis > Gavialis gangeticus. Next base: position 21,300,240 of record NW_017728995.1, on the reverse strand, counting down.
ATTTTCAAGGGCAAATTAAGTACAAAGAGGCAATTTTCAATAGGAGTTAAGCACCATGCTTCAAATATAAGCATTTTTTAAGTTCAATGAAGGGCATCTCTAGGCATTTTCCAACTTTAGAAAAATAAAGCCCTTAAGTTTCACTGAATTCAATAGGATTTAGGCTCTTAAAAGGCTAAGCCACTTTTGAATATGCAGTTTATTCACTTTTGAAAATTGTAACCGGGATCTTTCTTGTACCACCATTACATCCCATCATGCAGGTAAGGACTAAAGGGTAGTTACTGGCTCTGAACTTGGAAAGAAAAAAATCCCCTCTAATTGTGCCCTCACTGGTACCAAACTCACCCAAGAGGGGTGCAAACATAAGATGACAGAGGATTACAGAACCAACCCAATTATACCACATCAGCACACTGTAGTATTTAATGGGACAGCAAACTGCACCTCTAACTCCAAACACTGATCATTTCTGTTCCTCCTCCCCCCCACACCGACCAGTTTGCAACAACACTTAGTTGCCTGGGGGGTTACTGCCAAGTAAGTGCTTTTGAAAATGAGATTTAGGCCCTGTTGGGATTTACCATATATTCAGGTGGGAGTCAAGGTATGGTACAGACTGCCCCTATTGCTTCCTTTGGGTTCTCCCAAAATGAAGTTAGTGGGACATAAGCAGATACAATTCCACTAAGCTGCCATAATTTGAGTGGTGGCTGCAGAGCTGTGCATGTTTACACCATCACTGCGTTTAGTCCAAATATAAGATGTCCCTTTCATATACATTTAAGCAGGTTAATATTTAACTCAAATGATTTTAGCCAAAGCAAAGTCTGGGTCATATATGACTAAGCTGATTTCTATTTTTTTTTTTTGTGCGCCTTTTTCAGCGTTTTAAATACTTTACAAAGGTAATCTTTACCTGGGATACATCACGAAGCTAAATTTAACCAAAGCACATGTCCTAAATTGCACTGAAGTTCTGAACAGTTTATGTAGCATGGGAAATAAGGTGTACAGCATAAAAGATTGTCAAAACTATTTCATTATCTGATGATGTTTAGAGCATCTGTTGAGAAAACACTTAGGATGGAACGCATCCATTTACACAAACCTACAGAAGCTTTACGTAATACAGGCATACCTTGGAGATACTGTGGGTTTGGTTCCAGACCACCGCAATAAAGTGAATATCGCAATAAAGTGAGTCACACGAATTTTTTGGTTTCCCAGTGCATATAAAAGTTACGTTTACACTATGCTGTAGTCTATTAAGTGTGCAATAGCATTGTGTCTAAAAAACCAATGTACATACCTTAATTAAAAAATACTTTATTGCTAAAAAATGCTAACCATCATTTGAGCCTTCAGCAAGTCATAATCTTTTTGCTGGTGGAGGGTCTTGCCTCGAAGTTGATGGCTGCTGACTGATCAGGGTGGTAGCTGCTGAAAGTTGGGGTGGCTGTGGCAATTTCTTAAAATAAGACAACAATGAAGTTTGCTGCATCGACTCTTCCTTTCATGAAAGATTTCTCTGTAGCATGCAATGCTGTTTGATAGCATTTTACCTACAGTAGAACTTCTTTCAAGATTGGAGTCAATCCTCTCAAACCCTGCCGCTGCTTCATCAACTAAGTTTATGTAATATTCTAAATCCTTTGTTGTCATTTCAACAATGTTCACAGCATCTTCACCAGGAGTAGATTCCATCTCAAGAAACCACTTTCTTTGCTCATCCATAAGAAGCAACTCCTCATCCGTTAAAGTTTTATCATGAGATTGCAGCAATTCAGTCACATCTTCAGGCTCCACTTCTAATTCTAGTTCTCTTGCTATTTCCACCACATCTGCAGTTACTTCCTCCACTGAAGTCTTGAACCCCTCAAAGTCATCCATGAGGGTTGGAATCAACTTCTTCCAAACTCCTGTTAATGTTGATATTTTGACCTCCTCCCATGAATCA
>NW_017728995.1:21293615-21296115 GCF_001723915.1 Gavialis gangeticus | reverse complement strand
CTATAATAAGCCACAAAAGTGGCCCAGAGTTCAGAAGCCCAAGACAAACTCCACTGGCATATATAATAGGAGGTCCTTCTTACTAACATGTGATGAGAGAAATTAAATTATGGTTTTTACCAAGGTCAAGTCAGAAAAAAAATGTGTATGAATTCATATGTAATCCAAGCTCAGACTTCAGAAAAAGCACCAAAATGCACCGTAATTCTGCAGGGGCAGGCAACACCTGCTTCAAGTGAACAAGCTGCACCAGACTGGGTCTAACAACTTGGTACACAGTATATCAGTTTACTTCTTGATTCTCCAACCTTGGCACCAGAACTGGCATCTGTTCCTAGAAATATTTGTTTGCTTTTTAAGGATATACATTTTTCCACCAGAATCTAGAAAACAAGTTGATATGCGACTCCCGTCTGAAACTTTTATGTAAAAAAAAAGTAAGAGACAGCCAATTCAAATACTTGCTTTCAAGTGTCTGACTCACAGTAATGACCATGCAAGTTTTAAACAGAAAAATATTCCCCAGTTAAAACCACCAAACAATAATGATAAATCTTACCATAGGATTGCTGCCCTGGTTTAGGCCATTAAAACAATTGTTGTAATGACGACTCTCGATTATAATTTTTATATAATTCTTTTCCTAGGCTAATTTGCTTAAAAGTGCAGCTGATGCAAAGCTTCAAAGGCTCATGAGAAAACATAAATAGCACAACTCAAGGATTTTAAGCAAAAATACCATGCAGAACATACCAAAAAGGGGAGACATTCTTTGACTATGATCAAAAATAGGCACTATTAAATAATGACATATCAAGGTACTTACCTGAAAATCTGTTGAATATTTTCAGCTTTGATATCCTTGAGGATTTCACCATAGGGATGAGGATCATTTGGTTCTGCAGTTGCAGGGGAAGGAGGGCATTTTGTGTGTGCATAATACCCTACCACAATTCCAAAAATAAATAAAGTCGAAACAGTGCAGAAAAGTTTAAGTATCTGACAAGAATTGCAGCGGTTGCTCTTTGGTGCCGGTCTTGTATAATGTGAGACATAGTCTGGGTCTTCCTGAAGTCGCTGAAATCTTCCTTTAGGAGATGCTGAGGGCTGAATGGGCTCAAGGTCAAGATCAGTATTCTGTGAGATTCCCAAATGGTGCTGGGCTGTGCCATCCAGTCGGAAATGGTCAAAACCAGGCTCCTCCAGTTCTTTCTCCATGTCCCATTCCAGCTCCAGGGCAGTAGCCTGAAGGTCATCACTGTCAAGGTACTGAGAGGGCCCCTGTGGTCTCTGGTCTGCATTTACTTTGTGATAAGCCATCTTTTTACCTATTTAAAAAATAATGGAGGGGGGGAGATATCAGTGTTTGCTCCAGTGTGCATGGCAAATATTTAAAATTCTGCACGTCAGGTCCAGTTTCTGTCTTCCCAAAATGTCTGAGAATTGTGCATTCTAAAGGAAGAATTAGGTCCACAATACTTCATTCTGTGTGTAAAACTTAAAACATACTGATCAGAAGCATTTTAGAGTCAGTGTTTCCAGTGTTCAGAGGCACCATAAGTCCCCTGAATGGAATTCTGGCCTCTAATGCAACCATACAGGCTAAGGACAGACAGTACACACAAACCGGTTTAACTGATCAGAAACCAGTTTAAACCTGTAACAGAAAAAGAAGTTCATTGTATATAACCCGCTTTCAAAATGACCAAAACAGGTTTAAGACAGATCTGGATGAATGCAGGATCAAACTTAATTGATTTAAGTTAAACTAATCAACTTGAATCTGGAGGGGATCTGGGACAGAAATTTAACTCAGTCCCCCAACATCCCAGGATGCTTTGCACCTCTGCCACACACCTTGCCTTGCAGGATGGGCAGACTAACCTTGGCCCCTGCTGTCTGGCTCCAGCCCCTGGGCTGTCATGGAGCTGAGGCAGTGCAGCCTCTGTTGTTCAGCCCTGGTCCAGGCTGTGCCTGTTTGCCTGGCAGGACAACTGGGATGGAGAAGGGGGAACAGAACCTCCTCCAGCTCAGGCCTAATCCCTAACATGTGAGGGTTTTCCCTGGACCCCACACGAGTCACTGACACGCAGGTGGGAGGGAGGGGGAAGCAGTCCCTCCAGTCCGGGGCCAGCCCAGATCCCTATGCCTCAGAGGGGGTCCCCCTGTACCAGGCAGGGTACCCCAAGCCCTGCAGCCAGTGCAGAGAGGCAATACCCACCTCCCACCCTTCAGCATAGTCCAGCTTAGCCCCGCCCCCAAAAGCGCTGGGGGAACAGTCCCTCTAGCCTGGGGCTGACCTGGCACTCCACAACAGCCTACATGGGAGGGATCCCCAAGCTTCAGCAGGGTTCCCCTGTCTTGGGCAGGCTCCCCTGAGCACTGCTGCTGAAGTAGAGGAGAATTCCCACCCCCATTCCTCAGCATGGTCCAGTGCCACCTTTCCCACACCTGTGTGTGTGTGTGTGTGTGTGTGTGTGTGTGTGTGTGTGTGTGTGTG
>NW_017728995.1:21291297-21293494 GCF_001723915.1 Gavialis gangeticus | reverse complement strand
GTGTGAGGGGGGGGGGACAGTCCCTCCAGTCTAGGGTTGAGCCAGCACCTCACATAGGGGGACCTCACCACCTCACGGGGTATTCCCACTCCCCCTCACTGGCACTGGACTGCACTGAGGGATAGCAGGGGCAGATTACCCCTCTGCACCAACCACAGAACTTGGGGGGGGACCCTGACCAAGGTGGGGGAAACCTCCCAGAGGCACAGGGATCCCCCCATGTGGACTGATGCTCAGTGCTGGCTGGGCTCTGGGCTGGAGGGACTGTTCCCCCCCTGGGTGGGGACAGCAGGCTCCGGGGGGCACATGCTGGGCAGCCAGTTAAGGATGGGTCCCGCTTGGCTGCATTCTGGTGCCCTCAGCAATGGTCAGCAGGCTAGGAGGCGTGCTCTAGCGCCCCATGGCTTCTGGTCTGGGCCACTGCAGGCATCTGGCTGCCTTTCTGATTCAGAAGTGAACATCAGTTCATTCATTATCGGTCTATTCTATGCAGTTTAGAAAAACCTGTGAAGATTGAATTGATTAAGCCCCAGGCTTTTTGACTGTGTCTGTACTTAGTCTCAATGTCAATTCTCCATTTGGTTTCAAAGAATAAGCATCATTTAATGCCATAATGTATTAGAGGGATATAGAAGACATTCCAGTACTGACAAGGGAACTTTCCTCTAATTTGAATAATATTTTATGCCTTTAAAATGTCTATAATTCTCTAATATAGGAGTAATCGAATGAATACCCCCCACCCCAAATAGTTATAAAATAAATACGTATAAATGTCCTTCAAAATCGTTTTGGAGCCATCAGTGGTTTCACACATTCATTTTTGTACAGAGATTTCATCTTACTTACTATCTAAATAATGCTACTACGATGTATAAATACAATAACTTCAATGGTCTGACTTCAAAACTGGAATGTTGGGTTAAGAACAAAATTTCAGTCAGGGCAACACTTTATTGTACTTGCACGTCAATAAAGGGCTGCCGTTTGGATCGAGTGATCTATAACTTAGAAGTATTTAAATGCAGAGTTTCTGAACGACTGATAAATTTGCTTAGAAACTGTCCTGGCCGCTTTGCTCCAGTTACTTTTTTCCAATTTAATAAAGCAAAATCATTGCTAAGTTGGTATTCTTACCTGAACCATTTATTTAATATTAAAGCATCTCCGTGGCACTTCTAGATATTTCTACTGCGGCATGAGCCTTCTAAGTGGAACTCTGACCTCTAATACAAACATTCAAAGTCAATTCTCTACAAATCATTTTTAAACTGACTGCAGTGATGAGGCTCAGTTTTCATCCATACTTTGACAATAGACATTCCATCACATGAGCATCAGCAATTTAACGCTTTTCAAACATCAGACAGACCCATCAATTAGAATGAAATGCAGATACACATATTAACTCCTCACAGTGATGGATATTTGACTGACATCCATACTACTACTTTCTCCCTCTTGTTACCCATAGATATATTTTCTTTACCTAAGTAAAATGAAGCATTTCCAGAAAGCATTTTTGAGGTCACATATTGAATGAACCTACTTTGCATGGCAAGATAGAAATTTAGTTTATGCTTTCCAAACATTCCAGAAGAAATGCATCGACATGTTGAAACAGCCTGTTGTACACTTTTTTTTTTTTTTAACAGCATCGTACTCTGTACAATACTCGATTTACAAATCCATTTCCCTACACTGCACCTGCCACTTGTTTAAATGTCTCTTAACATCAAGCAGGCTTGCAACAGCCAATGGAATACCCACTTCAGATACACAGCAATAAGTGCTAAGCCACCACATGCATTTTCCTCCCAAATGTACCAGTCCTAATCAGGGAGGGGAAAAAAGAAGACTCCCCCAATGCCTACCCTGGAAGCAAGTAAAAAAGTATCACTGTAACTGTCAAAGTTACAGGCAGAACAGCAGACGTGAGACTACTAAGAGAATTAGCTTCAGAAAGTCCACAGCAAGCTTTTCTGTTAGGATTTTAAAAGACAGGAAGATATTTAAATGATCAAGACTTGGAAAGGAATTCAAAGTCTTGCCAACTTCCAAGGGTTGAAACTCCATTGCTAGTTTCACTTGATGCCACTGTCGTACCTTTATTTTTTACTAGTACTTCCCAATCACTAGGCTATTCTTCAGTCAATCACTGCAAGGAAATATAGAGGTTGCATAGCTTCATCTACTT
>NW_017728995.1:21260574-21286297 GCF_001723915.1 Gavialis gangeticus | reverse complement strand
TTTATTTTTTACTAGTACTTCCCAATCACTAGGCTATTCTTCAGTCAATCACTGCAAGGAAATATAGAGGTTGCATAGCTTCATCTACTTGGAATATAATCCTGAAAACCCTTCCACATGTGATTTAAGTTTAGGTAGGCAGCTGGTTGCAGTTTGCTCATCAGCATACAAACAGTTTTAAAAATCAGAACAAAGTGCAACTAAATGGAGGCCCTAAAACCTACATTTAAATAAATTTCTAATAGAAAATGACAACATTCAGAGCTGATCATATCTGTCTTAACTGTTAAAGACCCGCTGGGGGTGAGCTGTCCCTCAGTAACAAGGACATGATAAACTGGTTCTTAGCCGGTTGCCAGTTCTAGAAGAGTTATAGGCTTGATCCTGCAAGCTGCTGAGCAATGTGACACCTTTCCCCAGCAAAGCACTTATTTATGAGATAATGCATGTGTTTTGGTGCCTCACAAACCAAAAACCAAACTGTCAACCAAGCAACGTAACAGGGGGGATGGAAGGGGGCACAAAAATAGCAGCAATGGCCACAGCTGGCCTGGCTACTGCCATCACTTATGCACAAAAACTGCCTTGTTATACTTGTACTGTCAGCCTCTTTGCAAGATTGAGCAATAAGGGCACGATCCTGTGGAGACTTACACACCCTCTAGGTGTGCAGGTAAAGGCATGATGGGATCTAATGCACAATCCACACAATCACACCTCCTGCCATGCCATATGACTGTCGTATTGAGCATTAGATCTCATCACACCTTAGCACTGGCACACGGGGAGACCCGTCCCAGGCTCCTGCTGCACCAGAAAGCAAGCTCCTGTGGCTGGGAGCTTCTCAACCGAGGGGACTCTGTCACAGGAGTGCCCCACGTATGCTAAGGGCTGGGGAACCGTGGCAGCCACGATCCCTAGGTCTTGGGGGGGTGTCAAACCCCCAGGCCCTGTGGATTGTAGCTGCCTCAATTCTTAGGGCCTGGGGATTTCAACCCCCCCCCGCAAAGTCTGAGTGTGGCTACCTCAATCCCCAGGGTTCAAGGGTTTTCACCCCCAAACCTGGCAGGTCATGGCTGCCTCAATCCCTAGGGCTTAGGGCTTTCATGCTGGGCATGGTGCTGCACCACTGCAGTCAGCAGCCCTGTCAGCTGAAAGGGCTCCTAGCCATAAGGGAGACCCTGCTACATGTGCAAATTAAAGCCCAATAGCAACCAGCTATAAAGTTAGTATATATTTTTGAGGTCTAACTTTACAGCTGGTTGAAGTTTTTTATCATGTTACAGCTACTTCAATGTGTAGCTGGTCTTAATGCACTGGTCAATTGTGAAATACTTCTAAATGTGTCGAGGGGACCTTATATACTCGTACTTAATTCTATGCAATGGGTTTTGTAATGAGATTCATAGGGCACATCACCACAAGCACGCACATGCAGGAGCGTGCGTTTCCTACAGGACAAACAACGGCACAGCTTTGAGGCGCTGCAAACTGCATGCGTGCACTCATGGGGATGTGCCCATAGCGTTCTTCTAGTGGGTTTGGGCTTGGGTTGCATGACAAGTATAAAATTATCATCCTTAAAAAGGTAGCACTTAGTAAGAGCTGGCAAACACGACTTTTAAAACTCCCATTTTTACTGATTTCTCTTATAGATCCATTTGAATGTATTTTTTTGTGTGTGCCTATGTTCCTTTAAAAATAAACCTAGTCATTATGGGCGATTTTAAAATACATATTTTTTATTCTAGAGCTATTCTGGTCATTTTAAAGGCCATTTTAAAAATGTCAGCATTTCCCAGCAATTCCTACAACATCACCCTCCACATGGAATAGGAAATAATAGCAGAATTTCAGCTCCTGTGGTGGGGCAACTGCTTATAACTACTGGCTTTGTAATGGTAACCACTGTACGTTGGCAGCATGCAAGTACCCTATGCATTTATGACATTTTAAAAAGGTATGTTATTGCTCAGTGAAATGTGTATTAATAAAGGTCACTTAAATATGTACTTAACCACACTATATAAAGACTCTTATGAAATTTCTTCAAATGGTTGTTACTCTGCATGAGCACAGCCACTTTTTAAAGTTTAATCTCTCGGCTGTTTTACTTTTCTCCCCGCAAATTACCACAGCTAGTTGGATTAACTGAAATTCAAAATTCAACTTAGTTTTAAAACCCCCAGCCTACACCCCTCATACAAATTCACTGTTGGAGTAAATAGGCATAACTCCAGTTATATTCTAGCAGAGCCCAGAGTCCCCAGCCAAGACCAGGGCTCATTATGACTCTACCTTTGCCAACTGTAATTTTAATAACTAGTCTTTTTCTAGTTTCAGTTTATGTCCTAGGTGGTTATGGAAGATAACTTCATTTCAGAGATTATAAATGAGACCATAGAGAACATTCAAATATATTGAAAGGTAGAAATAAGGCGGGGGGGAAAGAAAATAGTACAAAGATGCCGACATAATATGCTTAGGCACCAAGGATATTAGTAAATTGTAAGGCTCAAGAAAGGTCTATTATGATCTCTTAGTTTGAACTCCTGCATAATATAGACCATCATGTGTACTTCCATGAATACCTCCCTCCTCCATTAAAGATCTCAAGAGAAAACCACCACCTATCTTGGTAAGTTGCTCCAATGGCTATTTACTCTCACCAATGTCCCCCATTGTGATTTTTAAAATATTTTTACAAAGGATCTGAGCCTGAGTTTGCATGATGTGCATGTTAAAAGCTATCCTAAAAATGCAGCTGAATATTCCCCTAATACACAGTAGCCCAAGATCCTTTAAAGTTTACATTCATCTGCAACTGCATTTGACTGTGGGAATAAATTGTAATGGTTAGACACCAGATTACTACTATTTTCCTTGGCAACTAACTACATTAACTTCTTGCACAAGTGCCGTGTCAGAGCCACAATCCCTGACTCTGGGCTGTGGATATTGAGCAAGAAACGCCCCAAGCTCCCCATTGCCATATCATTGTCTGGCAATCTTAGATCCCGCAACAGTGAGATCTTTGACAAACGCTTCCAGATTTAGACTGATGCTATTAACTGTTTCTGCGGCAAGTTATAAGTACAGCCCTATACACCATAAATAGTTGAGAGATCAGTAGCGGGCTCACTCACAGGAAAGGGTTGCAATGCTTAACACTTCCTCGATGATATACAGAAGATTGGAATTAAAAGAGAAAAAAAAAAAGCCATTTAGAGAAGGGATGTCAAACATGGTCCGTGGGCTGCATCCAGCCCATGGAGCCATATGATTTGGTCTGTGGATCACTGGTGTGACCCCATTCACCAGCCCTGGCCCTGCATCCTGCACGCAGCACAGAGATTAGGCTGGAATGCCACATGTAGCCCATACCCCAGGCTTCCTGTGTTACATACAGCACTAGTCCATCCCACGCTCACTGGGCCACATGGGATGCATATGGGACTAGATGGGCTACATGCCCTGCAGGCAGCAGAGGGGTCAGTCTGGGGTGCACATTGCATGCAGCAGCCTGCTGGACTGACCGCAGATTGACTCCATGTACTTCATAGGAGTGCCAGGTCAAGCTCACGGTGGGGAGTGCATGTCTTGTGCTGGCCTTGGCATACCAAATGCAGCATATGGGCTGGACCTGGAGCCACAGGTGCTGCATAGGGTGTCAGTCCCAATTTAACCCTCAGACCAGCCCAGTAACCAAATGAGTTTGACACCCGATTTAAAGTATCCTATTACTGAGAAATCAGCCTTTACCAACAAATGTCCACACGAGGGTTCTAGAGCACTTCCCTTTCAGTTTGCAATAAGAAATAGCCGCAATGCTTGACAAATCTTATCTTAAGGGTGCTTTTTAGTCCTTATTTTTCCTCCGTCTCAGTTTATCCAGAGCGTTTTTGCTTTAACTCCCTGTAATAATTGTGCGTCTGGGCAACCCCCAAAAACCGAAATAATGTCATCTGTTTAAAGGGCAAATGGCTGCACCTGTTCTCGAAATCAAAATACATCTTGCACACGTTTTTAAAAATGGTATGACAACAATTCAGTGCTCTATCAAATCAGTTGATGCCAAGTTTCAGTCCTAGCCAGATTTGTTTGCTAGAGTTATCAATCCCTGAAGCTAGAGGTTTGCAGAGGAAGTGGTAATAACCTTGACAATAGCAGTGCAAACAACAATGCTACACTGCACAGTAATTCAGATAATTGTGTGTTATTTCCATCATCTCGTTCTTAATTTTTCATGATAATGATTTTTTTCCCTTACTTTCTTTTGTGAAATGGCCTTGGCAATTGTTTTAGTTACAGTAGGAACATTAACAGCCCTTTATTTAAATTGTCAGTCTGCATGTCGACCAGATAAAAACAAATGACAATAATTATTTGTTGTTCACGCTTCACTAGCTGAATAAACAATATATACACAATAGGAAAAATGTGTACCATTGTAGCAGCAGACATTAGACTTAAGAGAAAGAACTCATGCAGAACAGAGCTAATTGTAAAACTGAATTTATCTTTTGGTATAAAACTACCATACATTTTCTGGCATTTAAAAGTGGAAGCAGAATCTTTAACAACTCAGTAGCACATCTAGCATTATTTTATTACTGGATTGTCAAGAGCCGTTGTTTGGGATGTGGCACCATCTGGCTGAACACTTAGTTACATGTGTAAGCTACAAGATGTCTAAAGGGCAAGGACAGACCTCCACAAAATGCCTTGAAAATAGCAACTAGTGTATAGTTTCACTTGTGGGGAGGCAAGATGAAGAGACAGTCAAATATCAACCTCAAAGTCAACCCGGAGAGTTTGGTTAATGCACCCGTTGTAATGCACGCATGCCATTTGGTGTCTGCTCATCCCCTTCATGAAGAGCTCAGAGTCCTTTATCTAAAGACAGGACACAAGGCAAACACACAGTGTTACCCTTAACCACGCATTTCCTTCTTTTGAGTTTCAACTTTAACATCGGCATCCATCTTTAGCCTCTGGACAATGCTTCCAAGGAAACACAAAATAAAAAGACTTCAACCCAGCTGGACATAGTTCTCACTCACCACTGAAGTTATTCAGACATCTGATTCGGGGGTTCAGCTTTCAGATCCCACTGTTTCTCCCCCTCAGGCACACCCTTTGCACAAGCCTGAATTAAATCACCACTGGGGTCCACATAAACCCAAAAGGCTCAGCACTAAACTTGCCAGCCTTCCCTCAAAAGGGTTTTTACCTAGACTCCTTCCCTGCAGTCTGCAAATGAGCCAGGTGTCTCCTTTTGCTCCTTTTCACAGGCCTGACACAGGTGTAGGGAGTGGGGCTGACTGAACTCACTGCAGCCTGTTAACTCTTTCCACCCAGTGTAGGGTTGGCATACCATTTCACAGGCTCTTGTGAAGTTGGTATGTCCTGTAACATACAAAAACATCTAGGCAATTTTAAAAATATTTACTATGTGTACAAGCGGGGGAAAAATATTAGTTATTCAAACCTTTCCCTCCTCCCCCTCAAAAAGTCATCAACTGATTATGGGTTACAAAATGTTCTAATATCTTCCCACATGCATTTTTTTTTTCCCTTCAAAAGCAAACTGTTTCGGAATAACATACCACATCTTTCTTCCCAATGGCCTGAGGTTTTAAAGATCCAATCAGTTACTTATTTGTTCAAGAAATAAATCATTGCTGGGGTGAAGGTCTTGTATGCCAAATTTATCACTGAGCTTGATATAAAAATAAAACCACTACAAATGGGGCTTAATTTGAAAATGCTGATTCTGCTCTAGCTGCAGGAGCAAGCTAAAGCACAACTTGCTCTTACTAGGTCAGAGTAAGTACTGCACAGGATTCCTTTGTGCTCCTTTCCCCCACTTTCCGTGCTAATATTTGTGTAGCAGAATTTTCACTCCATTTTTTCTGGTGACCTCTTTGCTGTTTGATTCCTACAATTGAATTATTCAGACTCACTCATCTGAAAGTCATTATTAAAAATAAGTTAGCTTAAGGCTACAAATCCTGCATTTGCATTCCAGTATATATAAACTGTGTCATCTTACAGATCTAAAATGCTAAAAGAGTTGTGAAATAATTTAGGAGCCCACATCTCATTTTGAAAAGTGATTTAAACATTTTGGCTGAAGAGGTGCTTCTCTATATTCATGTATAAGTAGTCTATGCTGACCTGAATGTTAGGATTTTCACTCTATAACCATATTGATTTAGTGTAATAGCAGGTTGGAAAGAAAACAAGCACTCAAAATAAATCACCCCACAACAAACGTTTGATGACTGCTATGCAACAATGGACAAGGCCATTGGCTCTAAAGAGCCTGGTTCCACTTCCTGAAAGCCAAAGATCCTGGGTTTAAATATAATATGGAGAACTGAAATCCTGGAAACAGAGAAGAACTAAAAAACCCTGGATGGATTAGAGACAGACAGATAAAAAGGGAGAATTTTTCTTTTTTTAGAGCATAGGCAGTAGGGCTGTGCAAAGCTTCAGGTGCTGACAGGATTTGGAGGAGATCTGGCCTGATTTGGTGGCTCAAGCTCCGAATCCAAATCCAATCAGGAGACCAATAAAATGGTCTGAATTGATTCAAAGCTCTCCAAATCAATTTGGAAAAGATTCGGAGAACTTCGGAGATTCAAGCAGTCCCCACTGGCCGTCGCAGGGAGCTGGTCCTGGACTCCATGCCAGTAAGTAGGGGGCGGGGGAGGGGAGGCTGGAGGAGGGGACCATGAGGGGACCCCTGCCAGGCCCCATCCTCGGCCTGCTTCCCCAGCTCCCCGACCCCCGCCCTCTCTCCCAGCCCCCCCATGGCTGCCCCAACTGGCCCCAGCTCTGTTCTTTAAAAAAAACAAAACAAAACCAAAAAAACCACACTCACTGGCTTCTGCCAGGTGGAGAGGTGATCCCCACTGCCTCACACTGCCCCACGCTGTCTGGGGGCTCTGCCATGAACCCCCATCCCCAGTCTACTTTCCCAGCTCCCACCCCTCATGGTTGCCCCACCCAGCTCCAGCTCCTGGCTCTTTAAAAAAAAGCCCTGCACTCATCGGCTGCTGCACGGGCCTTCGGGCTTCTGGGGCCTCGTGGCAGAGCCCCTCCACACAGTGTGGGGCAGTGGGCGGCAGCAGGGATTGCCCCCCTGCCTGGCAGGAGCAGTGCTTTTTTTTTTTTCTTTCCTTTAAAGACCTGACACTGGGGCCAGGCCGGGAAGCCATGGTGGGGTGCTGGGAGAGCAGGCAGAGGATGGGGGCTTGTGGCAGAGCACCCCATACGGTGCAGGGCAGTGGGGTGCAGTGGGGATTGCCCACCCTCCCCACCTGGCAGGAGCTGGTGAGTGCCGGGCTTTTTTTTTTTTTTGCTTTTTTTTTTTTAAGTGCCAGGACACTGGGGCTGGGCGGGGCAGCCACTGATGGGACTGGGAGAGAGGGCGGGGCATGGGGCCTGTTCAATTCAGAGATTCAGCTGATTCTGCAGCAGCCAAATCTCTGAATCAGATTCGGCTGAATTGATTCAGGACAGTGCTTCAAATCACTGAATTGAATCACTATCCCCCAATTCGGCTGAATCCAAATCCGAAACGAATACTATCTGCTTCGCACAGGCCGAATAGGCAATTATGAAGGAGCCATTTGTGGTGACCAGGCTGACCCGGGCTCCCAGTAGTGTGTCTAAACAAGCTCAGACTACCAGAGGGATGTCAAATATGTTTGACCTAGGGGCCAGATCCAGACTGTGGGGCTTCTCATGGGCTGGATCTGAACCATGGGGCTTCCAGTGGTCTGAAAGAGCTGTTAACCACTGTGGCTGCCAAAGCCATTGTTTCAGCACAGCTCTAGAATATGGGGAGTTAACACTGCTGTCACTTGTCTCCCCCAACCATCACCCACCAATTTTAGTCACCAAGGCAAACTGAAAACCCTGATTTCAGTGCTGGGAACTAGGGAGGCCTTAACTTCCTAGGTTCTGGAGCCAAAACAGGAGGGATTAACACTGCTATCATAGGGGCTCCAGCAGCTGCAGCAATGAGCCCTGCAAGGAAGATTCAGCCTGCAGAGGTGGGTGGCCCAGTCCATGAGAACCACGATGGGCTGGAGGACTGGACAACCCACCTCTGTTATAGCCAGGTCCAGCCAGCAGGCCATATGTTTGACACAGTCTCAGGGCATGATGAGCTTCTTCCTCCTCTAAATGCTTAATGCCCAGTGGAAAAGTAAACTGCCCACCCAAACACACACAGAAGTACAATAAATAAAAAAACAAATGAGATGGCTGCTCAATCCTCGTTCTTATAGGGAAGAACTGCAACAACTAAGCTGGCAAACCAGTTAGAAAAGCAGAGCAGATGAGCAAATGTGTTATCAGTGAGATGCAATTAATACGGAGCCCCACACATTTGTTGACTGTACAGACTGCCTCCCCAGCCCTGATATTTAAAAATGTGAAAACATTTTTTTCCACGGTAAGTTTTAAAGAACCTTCCCCTACCTCTTTTCCCCACTCCTCCTTTTTTGAGGTCACCCTGGTTTTATGGTGTTTCATGACTTTCAATCCTGAGGTGAAACCCTTAAAAACCAGGTATTATGGAGCTGAACACGGCATTGTTTACAATTTGGCTACATTGGTGTTTCACTCTGTTTTTGATGGATGGTCGCCTTAATGATTTCCTGCACGGTTTATAACACCAAATAAAATGAAACAGTAAGATAATTTTCCGCTTTTCTGAACTATTTGTCTCTGAAAAATTCAGAGCTGAAGTAAGTTTACTCCAGCATCGTACAAAGGGTATTTTCTGACTGAATTTCATGTTCAAGCTCAAGTAAGTACAGTAAGTTGCCATGACAACTGGGGCTGCAAACCAAGCAGAGAATATAGTTATGAAAGCATATTTGTGTACACATACACGCACACACACGCACAGACAGGCTAATGCTCCGCAATTCTATCAATATTCAATCTATCCACCTATCCACTCCCATGCATTGGGCCTGATTCTGTTGTTGGCCTATCATTAGCATGTTACTGAAGTCAGCTGAGTGATCCTGACTCATAAAAAACCAGAGTGAAAGCAGAATCATGCTGTAAATGATATACAGCATAAGACAGTTTCTAAATATCCAGTTAGTAAAGCCTTCAAGCAACAACCACTGTTTCCATGAACTAAACACAGATGAAAATTTGCTGTAAGATACAATATTGCAAGGTTCGGGGCTACTACAGCTATGGGCTAAGAGTAGAGTAGTAATGTGCCTGGTGACCCTTGACCTTTCTTCTGAGTCTCTACTGAAATAAGCTGTCAAGTTTGAGAAATGTCAGTGTTTGGTCATTTGGGTCCGCCTAGAGGCATAATTTCGCACGGTGTACCATTCCTGTGAATTTATTACAATGTTATTTCTCACAAAGACAAAGTGGTGTGACATTCAGCATCTTGAATGAAACTGAATGTCCTCATGCACAAATGCTGAATCGCTTTTATTGCTTCACTTTAAAACCAAAATGAATACATATCAAACTAAACTGAATAGAGGTCATTACCTGTGTTAGTCTGAAGTCAGACAAAGCAGGTTATTGCCTATGAGAGTTCATGCCTGTGGCCGTGTCTATATGTGTGGCGGACTGCACAGTCGTTACTGTGCAGTCATTTAGTACTTGCAAAAGCAGACCTGCCCATAAGCAAGAACTAAATGACTGTGCAATAACTGGCATTACTGCACTAGTACCATCGCCACATGGTTTTTTCCTGATGCTATTGTGCGGTAGCAAGGAGCAATACTGTCACTGCAACATTAGTGCGCTGTAGCGTCTTGTGTAGATGCTCCGTGTTAACCAGTTAGTCTACAGGATGCCACCCTGCCCTACTGTTGTTATACAATGTAATACAATTCCATAGGTTTTTCAAGCTTTCGCTATTCTAAGGAAATTCAGTGAAAGCATTAATAACTTGGAGATATATATACACACACACACACACACACACACACACACACACACACACACACATATATGACACAGAGTGTATGTATTGCAGTGTTACATGGAAGAGTGAGCAAAGAGTAAACGTGCAAAACATTATCATATATTGGTAAGATATCACCCAAAGTCAACTTAAAAACAGCAGGTGTTCACTGGATCCACTTTCCATTCAGTAACTTAGCAGCCATTAATTTCAAGAACTCAGCATATGACAACTGTGTAGTTTATGCAGGTGAAACTCAAGGATTTTCACACTGGTACTGAAATTGTTGAGAGTTTTGCCTGAGTGACGACTCTCTTAGTCTATCAGTCCCTTCCCACAGGCTTTTGGCATGTTAAGCCTACCCCTTTGTTCCATAAACCACAGAAACTTTCCCGACTGCTGTTACTACCCTGACCATGACCAACATGCAGCCCTTTATATATCGGCTGCTGGCTAATCTCTACCCAATATCCTGTCTCAAGAAACTGTGGATTAGCTTTAAAACAACAAACACGGTCATAAGAATCATGTATATTGAGCAATACTTGCAAAAGGCATGCATTTTTCTCTCTCACCCTTTTATTTATTTGTTACCAAATCAGCTACAACAGCTAATCTCAATGGGCAGAGAAATAATCAATCAGCTAGCAGTACATTTGGTGTTAAAGCCAATCCGATTTCCTTCAGTGGTGCAAAGGAGGTCTTTCACAACAGCATACTGCCCTTCACTGCAGAGATCTCTTGACCTCAAACACATCAAACTACACCAGACTATAAAGCGAGGCATCCACGCTACGAGCAAAATATGGATCTCTCTTCCATATCGGGAGAAATCAACTGGCTCTGTAATATTATTTTTCCTAGTAAATTTGCAGGGATTCCTTAATTTTACATAGGAAGAAAAAAGAAACATGCCTTTGTTTACTGGGAAATGTGCACAGTTTAAAACACAACTCTCAAGATATCCTAGGGATAAGTTCTGCATATTTACTACATATCATAAAAAAGAATATCTCTGCATCTTCTTTCATTCTGGCTGCATACAATCCATCAGCCCCCTGTGAATACGTTCATAACCAGAACAACGCAGTCCTGAAGTTCTTGCCTTGAAATTCCACTTGCCCTGCAGTGCTGCTTTGTCTCTCTCTCTTTTTTTCCCCTCAAATGTTTATTTCATTTCTTTTAAATAAACTATTTTATTCAATGTACTTTATACTGCGGGAGAGGAAATTCACTGCTGGACCGAAGGCATTACAAGGCAACTGGACCACAATTTTATTAATTTTAAACGTCTGCATTCTAGTACAGCGTTCTTGTAAGACAGAAATGGGAGAATCAACTATCTATTCTCTGAGTATATGTTCTCATGTACGGGTCATATGCGTGAAAATAGAACTAGTTGGGAATGAAGTTTTCCCAATTGTTTTTATTCATTGGAAAATGGCAATACATTACAACCACCACTTTTACAATGGACAAAGACCCCAGAATATTCACTGCCCCAAGCGTTAGGGCACTCCCCTGCTAAGACTACTCCTAGCTCTGTCTGATTTAGCGTAGCATCCTCCACATACCAAGCAAGTGCCCCAACTAGGGGCTAGGGTTTACTCTGGGCATCCTTCTGATGTCCTTCAGAGGAGCTTTTGTGAAAAGGGTTAAAAAGTCTTGTTTCTGTTCTGCATTGGAACTAAAACAAGCTTCAAAACCTTTACTTTTTTTGTGAAATAGAAATCCTGGCTTTCCAGTCAGCCCTAATTAAAACCACCTTTCTTTTCCAAGATGATTCGTTTATTCAGAGCTGAGGACAATGGGACCCTGATTAAATACAATTAAATAGTATGCTTCTGTAAATTGTATGGCTCGCTATTTGAAATCCAGCAGGCCCTATGATGCATGAATGATGGGGTAAATTCTCCGCAGTGCAAACAAGATAGTCTCATTTCCATCTTGCCATCTTCCAAGACTTACTCATTTTCTCTATACAAAGCTTCAGCTAATACGCTTAACATGAGTGATGGATCCTCTGTAACGAGTCAGATCACACAGCTTCTCTAAAAGCTGCTGTTATGATTCCAAGCTGTAGTAGCCTGCTTTTATATCCTGGTAGTGATGTGGCCTGCCAGTGCATCAGTACGTTCTGCAGACCCACTGCTCACGCCCCACTCCTCCTCAATCCCAAATCCTTCTTACTTAAGAACCAAACACAAACAAACAGGGAAAAACCCACAGGAGCAAGGCTAAATAACTTCTTAAAGTCACTTTCAGCCACTGTTTTTTAGGCCAACAGCACAAGAGAGGGAGGTTTCCCCTGGCATCTTCACTGGGTTTCTATCAAGGAGAGACTGGTGAAACAACACTTACAATTAAGCACTGTTTGCATCACTATGAGAAAGAAACACTGTGAGCACCTGATGTTGTCTATTTTTTAGATTGGCCCTTCTTTGGCTGTATTTATTACATTTTACTTTTACATGTTTCTACATTTTATTTTATGGAAAATAAAAAACCTTTCAAGAGCAGTTTTAATTTCAAGAAGGTTCCAAGTGAGAAGAAGGCAGTTTAATGTCTCTTTTAGGGCACGTGTAGATGAAACAGGGCCCCTAAATTGAAGTGGTGGGTTTTAAAAAACACTGTTTCAATTTAGGGCTGATTAAACCCCCGTGTCATGCACACACCTTACCTGCCTCTCTGGCAGGGTGGGGAGGGTGAGCTGCCAGTGGCTGGAGTGGTCCCTGGGCTTGTGGGGGGGAAGAGGGGGTCAGGCTTGCCACTTTTCTTGGGCAGACCTTGCTTTCCAGGGCTGCTGCCAAGCTGCCTGCAGGTCTTCCTGCAGAGCCGGCTGTAGGGGCAGCAAACTAAAACTCCTTGAAGGAGGATCCCTTAAATGAGGATCCCAAATCATTTAAGGTGCATTACTCCATCAAATTTTCTACAGCCGCTGAAATTAATGCACAATACACCACTGAGGCGTGCAAACACTGACACCGTTAAAGCGGTGCAAAAGCATTTAGCCCGCTTTAAAGTGTCGTGCACACACACCTCTCATTTTGTCTACACACAGCCTTAGACGGGTACAGATAATACACTTTTACCAGTATAAGTGATCAGAAGCCAGTCTATACCCATAACAGAACAGAACTTCGGCACACAAAACTGGTCTATACCTGTAACAGAACAGAAGTTTGGCATGCACAATCTGGTTTAAAAATGGTGAAGCCCAGTCTAAGATTTGCCGTCCCACCAACAAAAGGCAAACGCATGCTCTGTTCACTACCAATCTAAACTATGCCGCTCACAGAAAACTGCCTTAAGTTGTTTCTGCCTCATGCTTTTTGAATGTCCGTACCTAACCTTACAGACATAAAAATGGTCCATTTTACAGTATGACAGAAATAACAACTTTCAAACAATCCCATTAATTCTTCAAATGTTTTACTGAAAGCTCACAGGAAGCCTCCAACTGAGTTCAGTGAACACTAAGCCATGTTCAAAATGTTAATATTAATTGATATACATATACATATATGGCAGTTTTGTTTCCTGGCTGACAAAGTTAAAAAGAGAAGGCGACTTCTTATGAAAAAGTCATATGAGCAGTCTTGCCAAACAACCCAGGGAGAAGAGGGGCAGCTGCTATAGTATTTATAGACTGTAAAATAATTTCTGTTCTTGGGGGATGGCAGTTTCCAGCCCAGAGCTTTATATATGTGAACTATGTTAGTCCCCTAATATGACCATTCACTGGAAACTCATGGGAGAGCAAACAAGTATAAGTGTACAGAAAGCACAGCAGATTGGCAGTTTGCTAACAACTGCCCTCTGCTCTGTGCTTGACTTGTAACCCTAGGACTGAATTAATGCTGCAGATTTCCTGGATCACTGAGAAAGCAGAAAGAAAGTAGATATTTTTTACTTCGCTAATATTATATCACAGCCTATGGTAACCTGAAAAATGATATTTTTCTAGGACATTTTTCTTCTGAGGCAATGCGGACCAAGTAGAGAAATACTGATCTTGTAATTTCCAGGTGCTGCATATATTTACCTAGGAAAAGCATATTGTATCCCTCTAAGATACCAAAAACATCTTAACAACCTCTACTGGATTGGAAAAAGGTAGATACATGAGAAATCCCATCAGGACTACCTCAAGTTTTAGAATAAGTGTACACAGCCCTTTCCCTTCCTATACTTGCGTAGGAATCTGATGACCTCTTGGAATATGCAAGGCAGAGGTGAGCTACTTGACCAATGGACTTTGTCCATTTTTAAGGAGTTGTTGCTAGACAAACCCTGGAAGCTGAAAGAGAGGGAGAGAGAGGGCAAACCTAATTGTTTTCTTGTTTTGGCTGTAAGTCCAGTTTTTTCCAGTGACAGAGATGAATAGGGAGTTTCTCTCCTTGAGACAACAGGGAATTGGAAGTACCGGAGAGTTTCAAGGATCCTTCAATTTTGTTAGACCTGTGAAATCTTCTGACTTTTTTTTTAGAGTGTTTCTCAGGACTGGATCAGAATGCCACTATTTAGAGTAGCTGGCCGACTTCTTCACTTATAGCTTTTACCATGAGATAGATCCATTGACTTCAGCAGAGAGAGCTGGTGGAGAGTTACCCAAGTCGATAAACTTTTAAAACAGCCGAATTTATAAAGAAGGTGATTCAAGAGGATGACAAGAGGAGGAACTTTGTACAATTAGCTACTGGTGCTTCAAGGGTTAAAGTTCTGATTTACTACTTGTGTGCAGTATGCTTAAACAGCATTTATTGTTTTTTAGGAAATTTACAGTATCTATATGAATTAAAACTATAGAAAACCTACCACACACTATTTTAAGTACTCTTCATAGCTTTTATACTTTATTTATGAACAGGGACATTATTAAAAATAAAAGATCTCCAATGGCACATAAAAGTAATGCTGTTATGAGATTAAATGTCAGACAAATGGCATGAAAATGTAATATTCAGTAAGTCATAAAGCACAGACAGCATTATCACAGGAACTTTATGTTATTAGCATATAGCTTGAAACAACTATGTTTATTATAATGTAAATGCAATTATTACATTTGCCTCTAATTTCATGTGTAATTGTTATATTAAATAACTACTATATTATCTTCCTGCTTGTTCTCTGTCTTTCTTTTGCAAATGCATCCAGTTATAGCTAATTTCTGGGTTGCCCTTTAATATATATTCAAAGAATTAGCTGCACTATAAATATTGTATAGTATATGGTAGCATAAAGTAAATGCAACAAATGCATCAGCTTTATTTCCTAGTTTCATTTCTTTGACAGGAAGGCAAATATAATGCCATTACAGGTGTGCTAAAGGTATTTACCTTTAAAAGTACTTGAAAATCTACTTAAGCCTTACCTTCAGTTCTAGATCATAGAAATCATAGGAAATTAGGGCTGGAAGGGAACTCAGGAGGTCATCTATTCCAACCCCTTGCTCAAAGCAGGACTAGATCATCCCAGCCAAAGCTTTGCCTAGCCAGGTCTTAAAGATCTTGAGAATAATTAAACAACTATAATTTGCCTGATTAAATATTGTGCATGGTGGCAGAATTAAGCTTATTTTTTCTATTCTACTCCTTTATTAAAATTTAAACCAAAATAACTGGAATAAATTCAATGACCTATTGCAAGTACCAGCTGAGTGCAATAGAAAACACCTTAATTATTCAGGCTATAATGTATTTTAAAGATTTGCAATGCCATTACTACAGTAGCATATTAAACCTATCTCCTATTAAAAGAAGACCCAAAACTTAGATATAGATGGATACATTTGTATTCGCTGATGTCAAATGGATGGAGATTATGGTCAGCATTTTTAAGTAGGGGTGGAATAAATATCCAACATAGTATATAATCCTTATTATGCACTTGAAGTAGCTTAGTAGTGAGAGCTCTGATTTGGCACTTAAAAGAACTGGCCAGTCAGTTGGCCAGTGATTTATTGGGCAACTGTAGCCACATTGCTGCATCTCTCTGCTCAGTTTCCTCACCTGTATAACAGGATACAAGTACCTGTCCTTCTTTCTAAGGCATTGTTAGGTAGGTCTTTTCACCCATCAATCCCAGATCTACTCTTAATTATAACTGGCCTGATTATCAGAGCAGTAGAAGTCCTGGCACTCCAAGTGATTTCCTTGTACAAGCACAGTACTTGTGTAAAACATGCTTCAGGTCTATCATTAACCAGTGCTATATCCCAAGGTTTGTGCAACATTACATAAGTATATGAGATATACAAACCATATATAGTCTGTTCTAATAAGGCCTAGCTTCAAAAGACACAACTCCTTTGAAGTGCAGAGGTTTCTTAACTCTCAACGATATCAAGAGAAGTCAAGAATACTCAGAATTTTCTTGCAGGATTCATAGATTTTACAGATTTTAGGGTTGGAAGGGACCTACTCGATCATCGAGTCTGACCCCCTTCCCTGGGCAGGAATGAGTGCTGGGGTCAGATGACAAGAGTTTTCCAGTATACAGCAAAAAATGTCTTATCAATTAAACTGTTGTTACCTACAACTTCGGCATTGTTCCATAAGCACAGGCATAAGGAATTCTCACTTAGACTTTTCGCTATTTATGGGACCTACAAAACTTTGAAGAGTGGGGAAGTTGCAGGTAATTCATAACAAGATGCAAAACTGTTATCCCTAGAATGGACTACGGCAACACATTTTATTTTTGTCAGACAGCAAGCTGTAACTCAATCAAATCACAACTTTCCACCTCATATGCTGGACACCCAACATAAGTGTATTACCAAGACTATCATGCTCCTAATCTTGTCCTCAAATTTCTAAAGAGATGGATATCTAGTTTGTGAAAGCAGAGGTCATTCTGTATTCCATGTATCGTACCATATGCTATGGAGGACTCTTCCCCTTCCAGTTTGCACTTCAGATCAGACACAAAATTTTCACCCCCCTCAAAAAAATTGAATTAAATCCCAGACACAACAAAGTTAACGGTAGTTTTTCCTCAACTGGAGACAGGCTTTTGCTGCATCTTACATGCAGACTTCAGATTTGTATTTGGTTTTTAGCTAAAGCTGAAGTTAAAGCCAGTGTTAAAAAATATTTTTTTTGTTTCGTTAGATAGCTGAAGGCTAGGAGGCTACTACCAGCTCTCCTCAGTCACTGCATTTTTGAGGATATTTAACTGGGCCAGACATATGCTTATCTTTAAGCATGTGAATATTCCTAGGATGCTGTCACATTAAAGAAAAGCAAATGCTTCAAGTGCTTTGTTAGATGAAGACCTTATTACTGACCCACTTTATGTATCCAGTCCAGTTGCTCAGCTTCTCTACTTGACCAACTGCACAGTGTAACAAAGAGCTTGTGGACTGAAATGTCTTTTTTTCTGGAGGAAAGTGAATGAAGAATCTTGCTGAGTAGAGAGCTTTTTTAATAACTTACTATGCAATATATAGAAAATTAGACACCTTTATATAATTTACATCCCCAAAGCAACAATTTACAATTGCACACAAAAATACCTCATCTCCACCTTTTTTGGTGGGGTGGGGGTAGGATGGGAATTTAATCTAGAAAAAGTATGCTTAACAAGACTGATTGGTTGGAATGTGACACTTCCCCGTCCACTTTGCTGAGTAGATTTACTGCTTTTCTGGTACTTCCTTCAATTAATAAAATGCATGTGGGGGGAAAACAAAGCTACAAATATTATTTCTAAAACACGTAAACAGATGGTGATACAGCAGGTAATAATTTAATTAAATAATTCAAAGGGCACAAACAAATTGTTCCAAAGATAAATAAACATGGTTTATTCCTCCAAAATAAAAAATGATAATAAAAAAAAAGTGTCTTTTTTTTTTTTTTTTTTTAACTGGGATAAAATACTAAAATGCTAGCATTTTGAACGGGGAAAAATTTTTCCCCGTTCAAAATGCTAGCATTCTAGTTTTTTATCCCAGTTAAAAAAAAAAAAAAAAAGGTTTTTTTTTTTTTTTTTTTTAACTGGGATGAAATACTAGAATGCTAGCATCTTGAACTGGGCAAAGATTTTCCACCTTGCTAACACAGATTTGAAAGCGGTAATTAATAGCAAATGCATTTGATATCACATTTCATTCTGATCAAAATATTTGAGATAACAAGAAAGGGAAAAAACCTGTATAGAGACAACTTGTATAAGACAAGAAAATAACTATAAGCATATGCAACTGAAAAAGAAAATGCATTAACTATTTTGCAGACACAAAGAGGTCAGCAGGATTCATACACAATACAGTCATTTAAGTCAGAACAGAACTTCTTTGCTGCTACGGGTGAAAAGCATCAAGGAAATCTTACTCCTTTTGCAGCCGAAATAATGATAAAGGCAAAGAGGAAGAGAAACGCTAAAAATGACTTTTAAGGGAAACAAATCCACACACACACAGATACACATGTACACACACATATAACTTCTAACTTATATTCTACAGACATACCAAAATCATCATGTATATGTTCGTGCATTTGTACACGCACACGTACGTGACAAAGGGAAACAAGAATTAAAAAACAAAATATTTGCTTCTGTTGAACTGAGCTAATTCGAAAATTATGTTCCTACATGAGGATAGAAGGGAAGATATTGAGGCTGTTTGAACAATCTCTAAGAGATAGACTCCTAGAAAGAAAGGCTCTAGAACGAAAGGAAATGCTGTAAGAAAAGAAATGCTATCTATGACACAAAAAGTAGAATCACAGGCAGTCAGAAAAGCTAATAAGTGGACATGAAAGCAGATCGAGCTTGATTCACTGCATATTAAAAACACCTTGACTTTTTCTATTAATTTCAATAGTCTTTGGCTCATGCTTATAGAGATTCTGGGCGTCCCATGGGGAGGTAACGCTATAAATAGGTAAGAAAGAGAACCAAGAAGAAAAGGCAAAAAAGCTAAATTAGGGAGAGGTAATACAGGAGATTGAAAAAGCTAAATTAGGGAGAGGTAATACAGGAGAGATTTAAACTCTTAATTTAGGAGGAGACGGAAGATGTGACATCATTACAGGTTCCCATTGTCTGCCTCATGCATACTTGTAGTAGTAGCAGTATCTCTGTATCCCTTAGCAAAAGCAGCAAATAACAGGTCCTTGTACACACTGCTAATGGGATTTCATCTTTTGAAAAGGTACAAGGTGCCAAGATGCGTACATGATACAACTTAAGGTCTAGTAATGGCACACTACCATAGAGTTGGAGCCCAGAGGTATCTTGGCCTTGTTAGAGAATATCTCTCTCGATAAAGGTGAAGATGAATTACTAGGGTTCACTCAAGGGGGGCTGACATTCACGTTCTACTATCGTTTTTGATTAGCTGTGCTATACTGTAGAAATATATGAAATTATATAAAACCATTGGCTAAAAATCATCCATTAGTCTTTTCACAGAATTTATAGTTGTGTGAAATGTTGGTCAAAAATTATTTGCCCAATGATTTGAGCAACTAAATATGCAATTAAATGCAACTAAAGAGCCACTGAATAGAATATATAATACATATTATTTGACCAGTTTAATTAAAATAAGTCCATTTCTCAGCAAGTTTGGAGAGCGCCTAGGATATTAATAGGTGTATTCTGGATTTTATGAGGGTGTAATTTGCCGTATTAATGAAGTTTCATAATGTTATGTTCTACAGGTAAGCCAAGTTCATTGAATTTATTCTAATGATATGTCCTTTAAGTTCCAGATGGGCCTATGACTCCCTTGCGTGATAAACAGTGTAATAAAGTGCCATTTTGTCTTAATACAGTCATTTTTTCTACTCTTTTGTTCAGTAGGTACAGTGATGTCTTAGAACAAATAATATATGGAAAGCATAGGAGACGACAATAGGTGGGGTAAATATTTGCAGCTGTTTTGTTCTAATTTTGTTGTGTGTACTCTTACATTTTCTTTCCTTTTGAGTTAACAAAACATTGAACACAAACATCACTAAAGGTCACTTTGATGTGGAAACAGCAAAATCCCCCAGTGTCTCTCCAAACTGGTTTACACATTTGTAGTTTGAAATGTTAAACAAACTGTGAGAATGTATTAAAAGATTTCTCCTAATGAAAATACATCCACATAAATATTTGTGCCATTCTCATCTCTTCAAGAGGCAGGGCAAATCAGATCTTAATAAATGTGACATATTAGTTCATAGAGTACTGGTCCATTTAGCATTTCAAGACAAGGAGATTTTTTAATTGAATACTGCTTAATGAACCTTTAATCTACCTTTCATTCTGTCAGCACTGAGCAGCATAAAAAGGCAAAATCTGAAGTCAGAGTATCTAATTAGAGCTGTCATATGTCATAATGTCCTATTATATAATCCTATATGCTGCTTTTCATAGGAATGCATAGACATATTGAATAATTGTGGATAAAATTGCTCCAGTGATTAACAGAGTACCACTCATTCACCACCCTATAGTGATATATATATAGTGGGGCATGTGTGTGTGTGTGTGTGTGTGTACACCAGATCTTAAACTTTTGATGAGAATGGTGTGTGTGTGTGTGTGTGTGTGTGTGTGTGTGTGTGTGTGTGCGTGTGTGTGTGTACACCAGATCTTAAACTTCTGATGAGAATGGCTTGTGCCATGACCTGGAAATCTGTTCTCACTAATCAGCTGAGGACTCTCCCTTGGTATAAGGGAATCACCAGCTGGTGATAGCCAGGATAGTCAGTTGTAAATAAACTGCTCCCTGCCCTCTTCTGGTATACAGAATACATCAAGAATACAATATAAAACATATCTATACACACATGCTGACACACACGATAGACAGATCAACAGGTATTCGGAGTGAGAAAGAGAAATATAAAATATAACCATCCCCCTCCAGACAGCTAATGTACACATTTCCATATACTAATATGTAAAACCATATAGCACTGTTAAAAATTAGTAGAGTCAATAATAAAGCTGTTTCATGAAGTGCAAAAACTTCATCATTCTGCTTCTGAACAAGGGTCACATTAGTAGTGTTGCCAAAGTTCATAACACCCCAACTATCCCTGTCGATGGCCTTGAGGCCATTGTAACTTATGCCAGAAGCCAAACTGAGTGCCTGTCTCTGAGAGGGAAAGCAGTGGGTAACTGTAAGGCCAAATATGTTACTCTCTCCCACCGTGGGGCAGGAAGAAATGAAAATCTGGCCCCTAACATCTCAATGATTGATTTCTCCATGTGATTTGCATGGTTCAAAAATTATTTCATAATAATGCTCAATAGCAGTAAGTAAAAGCATGAATTCCCAGCATTCAAATGACAACAACATACAGCAGCAATTCCCATAGTGTGTGCCACAGCACACTAGTGCGCTCTGAGTGTGACAGAAGTGTGCTGCAAAATCCCTGTGTACGAGGAAGTAAATGCTGCCTCTGCTGAGAGCGGGTGGGCAGGCGGACAGATGCACAGAAAAAGAGCAGTTTTGCCTGGGTCAGGGATGCCAGGGGTTGCAATGAGTTGAAGCAGCCTCGCCTGGGTCAGGGATGCCAGGGGGCTGGGACAAAACTGGAGATGGGGCCTGGCACTCAGAGAATGAAACAGAGCCAGGGGCCTGCAGAGCAAAACCAAGGCAAGGGGCTGAGGCTGAGAAAGCTGGGCCAGAACAAGTGGGCCGTGGCTGAAAGCCTGCAGCCCAAATACTGGTGGGCTAAAGCCAAGAGGGTTGAGACTACACAGGAAGGTAAATGTCAATGGAGTAACACCTGCACAGCGTGAGCATGATGTAGGGGTGGATGGAGGCCATGATTTTAGCCCTTAAGGCAATCAGGACCAGAGAAGTCTGATCCCCAAGTAGAAAGCTGGCATCCAGAGCGGATGGAGCCCCACAGGGAAACCAGTGTGGAGGGGAGTCAGAGCCCCAGAGAGCAGTACCGTAGCAAGGGGGGGCGAGTGGGGTGACTGCCCTGGGTGGCAAAGCAAAGGGGCAACAACAGGTGCTGCCCAGCTGGGGCAGGGTGCAGGATGGAGCTATGAGTGGCTCATTTGGGGGCAGGGGCGGGGATGGAGGGAGGGCAGATCCTGCTTCGGTGTGCACTCCCAGGCAAGCATGGGGGGGCGGTGTCTGCCTGCGGATCTGTGCACAGGGCGAGGGCAGGCTGCTGCTGTGCACTTGCCCCGGGCACTGAACTTCCTTGCTACAGTCCTGCCAGAGAAACTGTGGACTACAGGGTTAGAGACTGTGACCAAGAGACTGTGGGAGGTAGGTGTGGAGCCCCAAACCAACCAGGCCAAGCTGAACCCAAAGAGGGACAGGCTATAGAGAGAGTACCCATAACTCACCAGCCCTTGAGGACAGCCTTCCCTCTCTCAAGGCAGGGCAGTGAGACAGCAGGCTGAGACCCTAAGTGGCTAGAGTGAGAGCAGGGCAGGACTAAGGTAGCCACCTTCTTGCTACAGAGAGGTAGTGCCCCTGCCAACTTTCAGTGGCACCGGCTAGATCAGTGGTTCTCAACTTTTTTAGCCACAAGCCCCTCTTCACATCTTTTCTGAATTTAGACCCATCTCAGTGACTTTCAACTGGGGTGTTGCAAAATTCAGAAAAGTTATGGAGAGCTGCCTTGAGGCTAAAAAGGTTGAAAACCACTAGTATAGAGACTAGTCCTTTGGTTAAAAAAAGATGTATTTGATATCATTTTTTTAATAGTACATCTCAGTACTGGTCTGGTTTCCTGTAGCAGAGGAATAGAATATGTTACATTTTGAATACACACACCTTACTTTTTTGGGTGTACAAGTGAAGCTCCTGCCAATTCGAATTGAGAAAAGTGTGCCCCAGGTATCAGAAGTTTGGAAAACACTGGTATACAGGCTGATAGCAATGTTACATTTAAATAAATAAATCTATGCCCTACAAATATAAGTAATCCCATTACTAAATCTACAATGTAATGTCGTTCTCTAATACACCCACATGCCTTTAACAGATGTCAAATACTTGCAATTTCCTGTCTCCCCCTCTTATTCAGGCTCTCAGACCTGCTCAGTTATTACAAAGCACTCTCCTTAGTTGCAATAATGTTACAGTACATTATTTTGGCAAATGAGATATTTGACGTACCCTTATTGAGTATACCATTCTAGTGTCAATCACCCTGTGCAAAAGAAAGATGGCAATGACCAGAAAGTTGGAGGGAGTGGATTATATAACAGCATTATTATAATTTAGTTATACTTTCTGGGATTTTTCAGGATACCTATATTTCTACTGAATATTAGTACTAAAACTCAACTGTGCTTAAACTAAAGTAACTCACATAGCAGATCCTACTGTAACCATCAAAATGTATATGCCAAATGGTATATGCCAAATGCATTGTCAAGGATGAGAAAGCCATCTCAACAGCATGACTATGTCCCCATATGGATATTTATTTATATGTATATTATTGTAAAATGATAAAAATACTCTGATTATATTAAAATTGGAGTTAAAAGTTAAAATGCACAATTTAAGATGTAGCTCAGGTGGTTAAAATGTTTCAGTTTAAAGTTATTTTTCTATGGAAAAAATATGTTTTGGGGGTTTTCTACTCCCTCAAAATTCTGATGAAAATTACATAAATTATATTACATTTTGCTAAAATTCCCAAACTGCTGGACTGACTTCGTTAAATGAGAACCTCAGGTTTTATATAAAGTAAGTTTCTTCTCCTCCTGATTGCAGGGACAACCTTAATAATATGAATTCTCAAGGCTCAAAAACTAAAAATACAATAAAACCATCAAATGCATGATTTTTTAATAAAGGCCATTACTTCTAAGTTGTTCTTGAATTGTACAGGTCCTAGCATTTAGGCTTTTGAATAACTGCATCTGATAAATATAGAGTGGTTAAACCTAACAAACAAGACTCTTACCCCTCAAGTACAAAAAGGAACAGAGAGGCATAATGTTTCAAGAAGACCATTACTTTTATAAACTATATGTTTAAGTGAAAAAATTGTATATTCATTAATAGAAGTAGGCTGTATGCTGAAAAAGTCATTGGACTTGCTTCATCAGTGAAGTTGAGCAATGCTATATGATTAGAAAGCCTTGGCAGTTCCAACGACCTTAAAGCCAAGTCCAGTGGTTATAAAATGAATTTTTAATGATATTTTTACCATCTGGCAAATTTGCTTTGAGTAGTGAATGGGCTAAATAAACTAAATATTTTTAGAAAAGTCTACTTACCTACAGCATATCTAATTATTATTTATTGATATTATGTATGCAGGTAATTATTTATATTTATGAAGACAGGTAAAAGGCTATGATCAAAAAGTAGTAAATGCTTATTTTAATATTCTTTGGATGTATCCATCCCTTCATGTTTAGGGGTGTGTAACATGTATATCATAGAAAACATTGATTTACATTGATGATTTTGAATGCAGAAGTTAGAAGTTCTTAAAGTCTGTGTTTGTATGGCAATATGATTACATTTTAACATCAGGCTGCATAGCAGAAAAACATTCAGCATGAAATTAAATCAAATCATGTAATGCAGTTTGGATTGAACCTTTATGCCCAAAGGAAAGTAACCATGAATGACTACATCTCCTAGGTACCACCAGAAATACATACACAGCCATGCAATGTACTTGTCCACGGATGGCCATATTCCAGTCCCTTTGAGGTCAGTGACAAAACAGGACAGAATCCTAGGAAGATGGCCTAAGCAAGACCAACATTAGCATTTTCAGTGCTATGAGCAGGGCAGTGATGAGGGCTGGTAGGGGAATAGTGCAAAGCTGCTGCTGCTTGGGGGCCCACCTCCTCCTGGCATCAACCATAGCTTGGTACCTGGGGCTCATGCCCAGCTCACTTACCCCTAGTTATATTACTGCACAATACACTTAGGACCTTGTTACTTGGTATTTTTGGGTGGCTCATGGAGCTCTTAGACCCTGGACTGTCTGCACATTAATACCTGAAACTAGTTTTAAGCTCTTGTTAGGTGACTCAAAGTTACGCAACTCCAGGACAGGATAATCTCTGATCCGTGTTACCCAGCTTGTCTTACACTAAAGTATAGCCTAGAGTGACTACACCTTTGTGTAAACACCCTACCCGACCTTGAGCTAGCACTAACACCAATCAGCATTTCTGTGGCTCACAGTATAAGGTGTAACAAGGCTCTTTTTTGTCTCCTTTAGACATTTAATCAGACCTACTGGTGTCAGCTCTACCGAAGGCCTTTCTGCCGCCCAAAGTTGCCTGACACACGCACCGTGCTGTTCTAACACATCCCGGGCACTGTTGCTACTCTTCTGTTAGCAGCCAGGAAACCAACCATTCTTGTCACTTTCAAGGCCATCAGTAGGGGCATAAGTTGCTTTAAGGTGACAAGATAAAGCATCTTAATGAGGTGTGAACAGCTGGGCACACTGTTCCCTCATGAATTACCTGGAATGGTTGATTTAAATGATACTTTTGATAATGAAATCAATGGCATATTTCAAATGGCTAAAGCCATTAGACCAATTTCATAGTTTCATAGTTTCTAGGGTCGGAAGGGACCTGAGCAGATCATCTAGTCTGACCCCCTGCCATGGCAGGAAGAGCACTGGGGTCAAATGACCCCAATAAGGTGGTCATCCAACCTCCTCTTAAAAACCCCCAGGGTGGGAGCCTGCACCACCTCACTTGGAAGCTGGTTCCAGACCCTAGCCACCCTGACCGTGAAGTAGCGCCTCCTGATGTCCAACTTAAACCTTCCCTCCGCCAGCTTGT
>NW_017728995.1:21210603-21260356 GCF_001723915.1 Gavialis gangeticus | reverse complement strand
GAGAGACAGTATCAAAAGCCTTCCTGAAGTCTAGGAAAACTATATCCACTGCCACCCCTGCATCCAATGATTTAGTGACCTGGTCGTAAAAGGCCACCAGGTTGGTCTGACAGGACCTGCCGCTGATGAACCCGTGCTGGTTGCCCCTGAGCATGCCGTTCCCTGCTGGCCCCTCCTGGATGCGTGCCAGAATAATTTTCTCGAACAGCTTGCCCAGGATCGAGGTAAGGCTGACTGGCCTGTAGTTCCCCGGGTCCTCTTTCCTCCCCTTTTTGAAGATGGGAACCACATTGGCCCTCTTCCAGTCCTCCGGCACCTCTCCAGAGCACCACGAGTGTTCATAAAGCCATGCCAGGGGACTTGCAATGACCCCAGCGAGTTCCTTCAGGACCCTAGGGTGAAGATCATCTGGGCTGGCTGACTTAAAAATGTCCAGCCCCTCCAGAAGCTCCCTAACTAAATCCTCACTCAGTTTAAATGGCTCTGTTTCCGATATGTATTTTAAGTGGTTTATATCGCATATCTAAAATCCTATATTTTCTGATCCATTAGAAAGAATTTGCCTCTGCGGGGGCCTGTTTGGCTACTGAAGTACATTCTTCGTCTATACCTGGAAGTTGCTCCTCCTCCTGCTTATTCCCATATTAGTGACTGAGTGGGCATGCATCATCCAATCAACACACAAACATCAGCACCGGCATTCTGAATGCACCTATGTGGAGAGTGTCTCCCCTGATTTTGTTCAAATATCTCTTCTTTCTTCTGCGGACTGGACTATAGGAGTTGTTGCAAAACCAGACTTTGCCTCTAAATAAAATTGATTGATTTTTTTTCTTTTTTCCTTTTTTTTTTTTTTGAGAGAGAAAGGGAGAGAGAGCAGTTTTCACTTGAAAAAAGCAATTTCTTCACAACTGAAATACTTCACAGCAATGTGTCATTTTGATGAAATTTGTAAGGGTAAGAGTTGACATATATTTTAGATTACTTTTATTTCAACTTTCACATTAAATTATACTGAATATTTTAATATAAAAGTTGGTAGGAAACAATTTGACATTACTAAACTGAAATGTTCCAACGATTCCACACCACCATTTTTCACCAGGTGTATTACATAGGAATTTTCAGATTTGTATTGCAATTTGTAATGTTTTATGTATAGGATTAATTTTTTATTTTAAATAATTCTCTACGTATCATATTTCTATACAATTCAAATTTCTATATTTTATAAGCATTTCTGAAAGACATTTTATATACATATACTAGTTTCAGAAATCCCCAAAGACTGAACATGCTAGGTTATGAAATGCTCTAGCCCTGGTGGGGATGCTGTTATGCTGAGCAGCCACTTTCTTTTCAAATCTGTCCTCCTGTCTGTTCTGAAAGAGTCTGGAATTGAAGTGCTTTTAAATTGGACAACTTACTAGATGTGGGTACGCAGGATTTTTTTCCTTCTGTTCATAAGCTTCAGGCAACTAACAGCTACACACCCTTTCTTCAAAACATTAAGGCTCAATGAAACAGATGTGCAGCAAACCAGTTTAGCAAGCTCTTTGATCTGGCTTGGGGTGGGTTGGGGGGCATCACTAAAAAGGGGGCAAAGGGAAGAGGGGAAGGGAGGGGGAGCAAAGTCTTTCCTACCTCTACTCTGTACACAGGGGAGGCAGGTGGATGTTGCTGTTGCTGTTGCTGCTGCTGTTGTAGCAGCATTGGCTGGTTAGGCAGCAGCCCCATGATGCAAGTTCCCTGGAAGCTTCCCCTGGTGCCCACTTAGTTACACTACTGGTAACAAACTTCCCATACTGGTGTTACACTTAACACATGATCAACTAGTTAATCTGGACTTCAGCAAGGCTTTGTCAAGTTCCTGCACAACCTTCACATAAACAAACTGGAGAAATGCAGGCTGAATAAAACTACTACAGGGTGGATAGATAATTAGCACAATAGCTGTAAGCAAAAGGTAATTATTAATAAGCAGGGATTCTGGTTTTCTCTGACAAAAACATCCTCAATTTTTGGATTAAAAAAAGTAACCCAAAGCCCACATTTTTCCATGATCAAAATGAAACACCACTAATATATATCTATATATTACAGAGGTTTCATTTTGATCATGGAAAAAATGTGGATTTTGGGTTACTTTTTTTAATCAAAAAATGGAGGATGTTTTTATTAGAGAAAACCAGGATCCCGGTTAATGAGTCCATGTCAGAACTCATTAATGGCTGAAGGTTTTGAATGGAGTCCCAACAGGAGTCTGTCCTGGGCCTGGTGCTATCCAGGCAGGCAAAAAAGATGATCAAGGGCTTGGAAGGCAAGTCATATGAGGAAAGGCTGGAAGGAGCTAGGCATGTTTAGCTTGCAGAAAAGGCAAGGAAGAGGGCACATGATACCAGTCTTCAAATACTTAAAGGGCTGCCATAAAGAAGAGGGAAAGCACCTTTTCTCTCCTCCTACAGAAAGAAGGACTCAGACCAATGACATGAAGTCGCAGCAAAGTAAATTTAGATTGTATATCTGGAAAAACTTCTTCACTGTGCGAATTCTGAGGTAGTGGAATAGAGACTGACTAGGGAAGTTGTGCATGTTCCATCACTGGAGGTGCTCAAGAAGAGGCTGGACAGCGACGGGTTGGGGATGATCTAGGCATAGCTATGCCTTCTTTTTACCTAGGGTATTTCCCATGCTTCTGGGCCTTTCTGGTTGCCCCCATCTCCCCTGTCCCTCCTCCTACCCCCCACCCCGATGTTTTTTCTGCTATAACTTTCAGGATGTTTTCAGCCTCTCCAGAGGCATTGGTATAAGGCTGGGGACTTGAACTGAGGTTAGCTGATTTTCTTGCTAGGAACAAAGACAGAGGTTCCTGGCTAAAGGGTCTTGGCCCTCCACTCAGGACCAGACCAATCATCATATCTGGGGTCAGGCAGGAATTTTATCCTATGGTCAGATTGGTATGTACAGGCGATTGGGGGGGGTTGCCTTCCTCACCTTCCTCTATAATGGGGGGGGAGGGCGGTGCATGGAGCTCTTGAGTATATACTGACAACATTTTATAGAGGCAGGACAGTGGCTGCCATGTGTCTCCTGCTTCACCTGTGGCAGGTTAGGATGTTAGGTCTATTTTGTGTCAGGGTTGAGGATAGTCTTATGCAGCGTTTAGATTATGGTGGTGAGGGGTTATTTGGATAGAGAAGATCCAGCCCCTGGTAGAGGGGTGGACTAAATGACCTCTGGAGGTCCCTTCCAGCCCTACTTTTCTATTAATCTAATTACATTTTAAGCAGTAAACCAGCCACACAATTCAAGCAATTAATGACACAATAAAACTTGGAATAAGTCACAAAGTTATCACAAAAAATAAATGTAATAACTTTGTAGCTCTTCATCGTGCCTAATACTGAATGCATGGTCACTCCTAGCCTTGGGATACACCAAAACTCTTCAAGACTCCAGAGCACTCCTGAGGTTGGGAGTGCCAGCCAGCTGGTAGGCAATCCCAGCCACAGGAGGACTGGGTTCCTGGCTTGCTACTTGCTGGTGTAGGGTTCATGATCCAGGGCTCCTGCTGCACCAGCAATAGGGCACAATTGGGATTTAATCCTTGATCCCACAATCACCCCTCCTGCCATGCTTGCATGCATATGTGGCATGGCAGGTAGCCCAATATTTGAGGTCACAGCTCAGATCCCATTATGCCTTTAACTGAATGTCTGCCAGGGGCCAAATGCAATGAAACAGAGTTTCAACAAAGACTGCCCATTACAGGAATTTTACTACTTTAATCTGGATATTTAATCCTAATTACCCAAATGTAAGACAAGGTAACAATGCTGTGACTTCATATGGGGACCCCATACCAGTTTAACTTACTATTCAGAGGAAGGTCTGTTACATTATTATAGGACTTAAATTACTGCAGAATGCTGTTCTAGTACAGGGCAATATTTTATGGGTATTTCTTTTGCAGTCATCTTCCCAATGAATGAAAGAAACACTCCAACTCTATTTCAACAACCTTAGCTAGAAAAGACGGGCCAGTTGTCAGCCACATCTGTGTGGGAAAAAAAAACAATTAGCAACATGACTGGAGTAGTGATGCCTTAGGCGTTTACTTCCAAATGAAGAGAGTTTATTAGTGTAGCTAGGCAGGTGTATTTAGCTGTTGCATTTCTACTCAGTTGAGAATTATGTCAGGTGAATTGGGAAGTAAAGAGCCAGCATCACTACAACAATCCTGAGTCTTACTTCGGTAGTGAGATCATTTCCTGTGTCATAGGATTGTTTACAATAATACACCCAAAAAGGTGCTTCACATGGAAATATGTGGTTATGAGTAGAACTAATTGTGAGTTTTCTAATATTCTTTTTTGAGGTTGCCATTGCTGGAAAATGACAGTTCTTTTACAAAAAAAATTGTTGTGGAAACAGAAGAATCAGTGTCTCCTTGATACAAAGGATATTAAATTATTCACACTAAGGGGAACAGCTCCAACAGGTCAGATTGGAAGACACCATCTTTAAGATCCTTCCCTGCCTGATTCTCTATCTGGGTCAATGAATACTTAATAAATCCAAGCTCTGCCTGACTCAGAGCAGGAGCCTGGAGCCTGGAGTTCACTTCATCAAGCACATGGGAATTTCATACAAACATCAATACAGACAGAGAACCTGCCTACCTGTCTTACCTCCATCCTGTGGGTTTTACTGTACTGTATTAGGACCAAGTCTACCATGCTCAGTTTCACTGACTGATTTTAAACATAGTAGCTCTTGGTTACTACAAATTCCAAAAATCCAGATATAGCTGGTATAGGAATTTTACCCAGCACGATGGCATTTTCTAGGGTGGCACCATAAAAGCCATGTAATTGGAAAATAGTGGTTGTCTGATGCTATATCATAATTCTTTTAGATACACAAATTCTTCTCCAATTTATGTTTTAATATTAATGCACACTGTACAGGCAGCAAACAGAAATTTTCCACAATCTGGACAAAATGTCTGAAATGATATCTTAGCCTCTTTGGAGAGAAAATCAACATATTTACCTGAAGGGAATTAATAAACAGACATCAATTACTTTTTGTTCCCAGTTTATCAGAAAGCTACAAGAATTAAAGTGGAAATTCACACTACCAAAACATACAGTTAAAGGTTGGAAGATTATTATTTGAAAGGTCACATTATCTTAACAAAGTGCCACTTTTTGACAACATAGCATTGGCATTGAAGTAATATACCCTATTTAAGAGAAAATACTCTACAAGATCCATGCCCTCTGCACTCTAAACAAAGACATTAATAATTTTCCTAAAAGGTCACACACATAATGTGTTATTTAAAACAAGCATTCACCAATGGTGAATATCACTGTATGAGGAGACAGACATCAGAAATGGGGTCTCTGACTTTTCTTTTAAAATACCACAATCTTGCGCGTCTCCCAGTGGAATAGAACTTATTAAAATAAAAAAGTTGACTTCTCTTTAGACCACACACTTCTATACCGGTGGTGCCAAAGGCCAAAATTCTACCCAACAGGTACACACAATCCCTGAAGCTGGCTGTTAATTCTGAAAAGCAAAACAAAACGTGAATTCCTGCCTTAGGCCTCTACAATCCTATGCTATATACAGAACTATTTCCCATTTTTTCACCATTTTGTTTTCCTAACATATTTTGTTCTATAGCTAGGGTGTCAAATGCATGACCTAATCCAACCTAAAAGGAGAGGTAAATTTGATATCCCGGTTTTATGGCCTCTGTCTCTTTTTAGCATACTTGCAACACCTTCACTTTTTAAGTGTTATTAAGGTCCGGTGTAAAAAAAAGGGGACACAATGGTAATAATGTATCACCAATTGCCTTCCTGTTCTGTTCTGAATATGAAAGTCTGAATGCTAGTCTAAAGTTAGGAATGTTACATAAGGAATTACCGATGTGGAAGAGTTCATGGGAACTCTTCTATAACAAAAGAATACCCAGGATATTACTTAATGTGCCACTGAGATGATGAGAGTCAGATAATAACACATGAGAAATACAATGCAGCCTAGAACACTCTATTAGATTCTATTACAGTCCCTTTTAAAACCCTTGTGCCATAGCAGCTAGTATGCTAGCTAGGAGTAGGACCATATTTAAAGGTTATTAAGAGAACAAAAATCAAGAAAACAACAAAGTTCAGATCTGAGAGGTGCACCTTTTTAATGCACGGACATACTTGTATAACAAAAATATGAAAACCTGACATGGAGAGAGTAAGTTGAATACAGATACAGACAAAGACCACCCATATGGAGGCACTATGGAAAAAGAGGGTCAAGAAAACAGTTTTTAAATATTCATTCATTATTTTTTAATCTTAATGTTTCAAGCTTTTTCTATTTGTTACAGTTGTTTAACAGCAAACAAACAAACCGACCAGATTATTACGAACAATCAGATTCTCAAGGGAACACAAATTCCAATTTAGCCAGAAAATACTGTTTTCATCCAAGTAGTTTATTAAAATGATACTCCCTTGATTACTTTCTTTATCTAACCTTATTGGGATGCTTCTATTTGCATTTTAATGAAGATCTCTGGGAGAAAGAGCCTTAATAGTTATATAGAAATATTACTTTCGTGATATAGTATTAGTTATGTGGATACACCAAAAAACAAAACAAAACCCCACCCTCCAAAAACCCACCTGCAAAAATTCAAATTAGAATTCAGTGAGAAAATATATGGATTTTATATAATCTGGCATTAACTATAATGGCTTTCCCTTGACCCATGATGAAGACCACAGGGCCCAACCCAAAACACAGCAGAGAATCTAGGGTGTCCAGAGCATTTTGTGTGGAGATGCTATGCTCTTTCCTATCCCTATTAGGCCCATACTACAGAAAATATCATGTGGCCATGGATACTTTATAAGTGCTTCTCCTTCCCCCTCCTGCAACACATTCACCACCACTGTAAAATGGCAACCACAGTCAGAGTGGAGGTTGTGTGGAAAACATAATTTAGCCCAAGCCTTGCTATATATTTTGGGGGATCTCTACAGGATGGAAAGAAAATTACATATTTTTCCCTTAACCATTCAATTATTTCTTCTCTCACCCAGACCTCACCCATTCTCTCCCCCACCCCACCAAATGTGCAAAGTTTATGCAAAGTCCCCCCTGTTTGGTTTAGTGGAGGTTGGAACAGTGCCACAGAGTTTGATGGGCCCCCACTTCCACAGAAGTGGGACACAGATCTTGAAAGCAGATCTCAGGAATGGGCATTTTCCTTCTTCCCAAACAACCAGGGCACCCCCTGGAAAAACAAGGAACAATGGCCACAAGCTACTAGAGAGAAGATTTAGGCTGGACATTAGGAGAAAGTTCTTCACGGTCAGGGTTGCCAGAATCTGGAATGGGCTCCCAAGGGAGGTGGTGCTCGCCCCATCCTTGGGGGTCTTCAAGAGGAGACTGGACAGGCACCTGGCTGGGATCACATAACCCCAGGGTTGGTGACTCTTTTCTTGCCTGCCCAGGGCAGGGGGTCGGATTAGATTGCCCACTGAGGTCCCTTCTGACTCTATGAATCTATGAACCACCAATTAATACAATGAAAAAGAAGCATGTTTGTATAGGCATAGTGGCGTTGTCAGTGAAGCAGGATTGCAACAGACCTGAACTGTAGTTCTCTCGGCTCCACTGACCTTTCTACATTTGTGAGCATATCAAGGACTTAGATTTCCAAAAATTACCTCTAATTATAGGTGACCAGCTTCAGACATAAAAAATTAGACCATATTCCACTGACTAGTTTTCAAAGTGAGTACTTAGGTATCTAGGACCAATCCTATTGTACCTTACTCAAAAAAAATTACTAAAAAGGCAGGTGGATCTTCCTCTTCCTTGAAGATTTGTACAATTTAGACTTAAGGTTAAGATGAAGGCACACTGGAGAAGTGATAGTTTTTTAGGATGGAATCAGTTCTGGCCTCTAGTGTCTGATTATCAGAAGTGCTGGGTATTCCCAGCTCTCAATGATTTTTTAGACTTATTTGGAACAGTGGATTATTAAAACCTCTCAAAGTCAAGCCTTA
The DNA here is from genome assembly GCF_001723915.1 of Gavialis gangeticus. Classification (NCBI taxonomy): domain Eukaryota; kingdom Metazoa; phylum Chordata; order Crocodylia; family Gavialidae; genus Gavialis; species Gavialis gangeticus. Next base: position 21,252,263 of record NW_017728995.1, on the reverse strand, counting down.
GGCCCAGTTTACCAATAAGCTTATGCACTGTAATGGTGAGAACTACAGCATCCTAACTTTTTCAGTACCTGTCTCCATAGCTGAATCCACAGATCTGAATTAGGCACTTAGGCTCCCTACATTATGTACAGGATAGTTAGGGCCATAATAAAGGGATCTACAAAAGCCAGTGTGTGGAACAGGAAGCCACCTGATTTATCCAACAAAACTGCTGAGGGGCCTTAAATCTTGCCCCTGTTTGGGATTCTGGGAGTTAAGTGGTTTTTTTCAAGATACCATTGGAAGACAAGGGGATATCCTTCATTTTATACCACAATGCCACAGTAAAAGCACTCACATAAGTTGTGGAATACCCAGGTTCAGCTGCAAATTTGGACTGAGGCACCTAAATCCTACATAAAGGCTGACTTTAGGGGCATTTTTACATTTGCTATGGGGCACGGCACTAGGCACTTTACTTAGCAAGTTGCACTAATTAAAAGCACCCATGCGTAACGTGTATCAGCATCCCCACACTGAAAAAATGGCAAATGGAAGCTCATCAAACGTGTTTTATTTCAAAGCGTCCCACCACCATTTTTTCAGTGCAGAGACATGCAGTAACACTGATACACCTGACATGGAAGACTGCCACAGTGCATCAATTTTCCTTCTCCAGCAGACTTGATTAATCTAGTGTGTTGGAGTGCAGAGCGCATTGGATTTCCAGCGCGTCAGAGCAGGCTCTGCACATGTGTATAAAAGGCTTAGGTATCTAAATCCTTTTGTTGTTCTAGGATGAAGTTTCTAAAACTGAACCCGCAAAATTAAGGCGACTTTCAACAGTCTTGACCTCAGTGGCACAGCATTTATATTTTCTCTGTGAAATGACCTAGCGGTGCATGCCTGACAGGGGTGGCATCTAGTTGATTAAACCTTAGGTGAAACTATAAGAACATGAGAAAAAAAGGGACTATGGAACCAAAAATGTTATATATTATGCCTCTAAGGGATTTAAACCTCAGAGATCTGCTACTAGTAATATAAATCCATTCCTTTAATAAACAAATTATGTGTGATACTGTTTCTTGCCAAATTAACAGTTCTTTTTATTTTGCAGCACACCTTTTTACAGCAAACACTTCTTAATTTCATGCTTCCTTAACTTTACTATTGCTAATTTTACTCATTTAATTCTATCTACCAATTTTGTACTATTTCTTGTGAAAACTGGAAGAGATCTAAAGTTTTCAAACAGCGCTCTTAGCAAACACCTACTAATAAAGTATACATATTTGCCCAATGGGTTTATAACCATCCACAAGTCTTCTCAGATCCCACCACATTACATGTATATTTAAATAAAGCCTGGTCAAAATCTGTTACAATTAAAATGGAAGCAAACAATTGTATCATGAACAATCAAAAGGAAACTACTACCAAATTAAATGAAGTTTTCAGAAAGATTCCCATTGACTTCACTGGGTTCTGAATCAAAAGCAGTTAATCTTGACTACGTGTAGAGTTTTGGACTTTTAAACTTTAATCAGTCTTACTCACACTCCAATGATTAAACTGATTATAGCTAGACAGGCCTGATCCAAACTTCCCACACAGGTTTTTCATTGGGAAATGTGCGTTTTCATATATAAAACCTTTATGAAAATATCTGGCACAATAAAAAAAAAGATTTTCACATTTAACATTTCCCAAGATATTTTGAATCAATATTAATGAAAATCATTTCTTTAATTTGAAGAAAATGTTACTTTTGGTAAACAAAACCCTTAAAATATTTTGATACAAATCAGGAAAATTTATCATAGAAAATGATACAAAAATGAAAAGTAATGACCCTGCAAAAAGGGAAAACCTGACTTGCAAAACTTTTCTTCTCATTTATTTACCTGGCTATACTTTGAGCAATGATTTTGGGAGGGGTGGGGGGTTGGTATTACATAGAATAGGATATGTGGTTTGTTTTCAGCTTGCATGCTTGTGTATTTCAATAATTTTCCAAACATAAGGGATGCTGCTTATAGGCTACATAATCCACACACAGTCCCATTGGCAAAGAGAAATAAAAGCATTATTTTTTTAAAGTAACTGAGCACAGTATTATAGGTTTTTCTTATTCAAATGAAATCAGTGATCTTATTTGTGTGAGCAGCTATTCATGTAAGTGTTTTACAGGATGTGAATCTAAGTTGTATTACACTAGTCCTATTCAGTATAGACCATTGATTTACCTGCATTTTTCTTGATACCAAGGAAGATGACATTTAACCATGTTATAAAAAAAGTGATCAAAATCAATGCCAAATCAAAACTGCTCTACAACACTGCCTGTGGACAGAGGAGAGCAATCTGAAACCAAGTTTCCAAAATCTTTCAGTGTGATTTTATTACTGTAGTTTCTGTATAGGCAACCGCATTTCTTGTTAGCTTTACAGTGGTCAAAGTGTACTCTGAGCAAAATCTAATTATGATGATTACATGAGGGACTATTATGAATATGCTGATATGGGAATGTACAGGTTTCAACTTCTTTCCTTATTATTTTAGAGTGTGAATTCAAAGCATTAACATGATTTGGACTTTTTGTACCATTATTTAGTGCCAAATTGAAGGGGGAAAAACCCCAGAATGTTATTTCAAATTCAACACCTCAGGGATATTACATCATTATCATAAAGTTGTTTAAACAAGTGAGCTCTGTTGAACATTTTGGGAATAAAAAATCCTTTCAGTAATTCATGAAAAGACAAGCCACAAATCACCTGCAAATAATGATGCATTTATTGGTAAGCAACCCACAAAAAAGCCAACAATTTAGCAAACCTAACTGCAAGACAACTATTTTCTTCTGCTGAACATTTTCTCAGGTACTATTCCTAGTATACTTGCAAGGTATGTGTGGTTTATGTATAATGGTGATCAGGTGCTGAGTGGCAGTGTAGGAGATCTGTGCATTAATGTGCATTAAAGTGGCCAGGAATAAAACAGTCATTTCTAAGGTTTTACATCTAATGGTCGAACGTATTGTGGAAAAGGATTTGCAGACAACTGAAAAGACCATTGTTATGTTAAAAAGGGAACAAACTAAGTGCTGATCCATTAGTGTGTCAGAGTTTGCCATCACTTCATCTTTATCATTTCCTAAATTAATGCGAGTATAGAACGGAATTGTTGTACTTCTTTTGGTCAACCAGTATGATGCAAAGTATTATTAATCAGTTTAGTAACTTGCTGCCATTACCACTATTATGCTGTGAACACACTGTGTTTTTGTGTTTGCAACTTTCTTCTGCATTATTTTTAAAAGCTATTCCAGTAAGAACATCTCCTTTCAAATGACCAAACTGGCCATTCAATATAATTTTTCATTTGGTTCCTAATTCCCAATTTGCATTATGCTCTCCACATGCAGTATAGGCTTTCTGCCATACAAACATAAAGGGCTCCATTAATTTGCCTTTCCAGTTCTTTTGTGCCTATATAATGAAAAGAAGGTTACTCACTGCGCTTAAGTTCTTTGCTGTTGCGTGTTCCCATTCAGGAGAAGCTATGACAGAGCAGGTTGGACGTTACAATATTTTTGTAACAGCACCAACGGAAGAGCTCTCATGCCCTTCCCTGAACTTCCTAAGGGCAAAAGTATAAAAAGTTACACTGGAAACTTCAGTTTCTCTCACTTGCCCTCCAAGACAAAATTATAATTAGCACTCTGAAGAAGGTTGCAGGGAAACATGGATGTGCTTTGATTAGATATGAATAGCCTTCATTTGTATTTTGAGTGATCTCCTTACCTTTCACTTATAGGATGGTTAGATAAGCAGCAGTACTACAATCTGAGGAAGGCAGGACATGGAATCTAATTAAAGTTACCTAGGTACCACTACTACTTTACCAAAGAGCACTGGTCTCAGGTGTAGGTCTAGAGTGAAACGTTTTCTAAATGTATGGAAATAGTTTCTTGCTGCTGCACCACAAATCGCTAAAATGGGAATATGCGATCTGGGTGTGCAAGACATCTGCCTTTGAATTTGTGGAATGTAAGGATCAGAGACATCTCCAATGCATCTCAACTTAGTTTTTGCAAAGAAATTGCCTGACTTTTATTATTTTTGTGTATAGGAAATCAAAGTTTTAATTACTTTCTAAACTCTTTGGTCTTACACAAATAGAGAGCTGAGGCCCTTCAAACCTCTCTGAAATTAAGTTTACCTTCACCCAAATGAGCACAAGAAAGAATACTGGCAGGTTAACTGATTGGTTGAGATGGAAATCCCTTACCAATCTGGGCAAAAATCTGTGATAGAAATGGAGAACTGCCTTGTCCTTTTGGAAAACTGTGAAGGGTGGTTCAAATGGACATCAGGAGTTCTGGTTTGCTTATTCTTCTGGCAGATCTTATGACTCTAATGAATACTATTTTGAATGGCAGAAGCAACTGAGTATATATCTAAAGGCCAAAGGGATTCTTTAATCAGATGAGGAAGAACTAGGTTAAGATCTCTCAGCACAGTTGGTTCTTTGGTAAATAGATATTCACTTGTCACTTCAGAAATCTTAGTACTGCACCATATGTTTTAGTACTCAGGGTATACCATTTCTAACAAAACTTTACAGCTGATAAGGAGAGATTGGAAAGTCTTACTGAAAGCAACTATTTAAGTAGAGACCAAGTGAGAGGTGAAGCTGGGACTACATTACTGAATGCCCAAACTCAAATTTGTTACTACTTGAGAAACCTAAATAAATAGGTACTTATGAGCTAAAGAGCTGAATGTCCCTTTAAATGGAAATTTGCATTTTCATTCTTGATACATAATTTATACCTATTTTCACGTTAGTCAATACTTTACTCACGTTCGACCACTACATTAAATACTTGTGCTTATTTTCAATGGCCACATTTACACGTTCATTTATGTGCCTTAGCTATTGCACATTCAGTTTAATACTTGCTTAATAAAGTCCTAATTACATGCACAGTAACTACAATTACTGCACAGTAGTGCTGGCACACAGCTATTTTGTGATGCTAACTGTACATTACCCTAATAACAGTGCACAATAAGCTATTAGCACTGTTTTTAACAGCCATGCTACTGCACACTGTTATGAGCAGACATCCTGGTTTTCTCTGATTAAAAAAAATTCCCAACTTTTGGATTAAAAGAAAGTAACCTCAAGTCCACATTTTTCCGTGATTAAAATGAAAAGCCACTAGAGTGTGTGTGTGTGTGTGTGTGTAGTGGTGTTTCATTTTAATCACGGAAATATGTGGATTCCGGGTTACTTTTTTAAATACAAAAATTGCATATATTTTTTTCCAGAGAAACCCAGAATCCCTGGTTATTAAGCTAAGCCTGTGTAGACATGCACAACATCTACTTATTTTCAAACATTTTTTAAAAACTTGAATTGGTGATGAATTTCACAACTCTTATGGGCTGCACATTTAGCTCATAATCCTGATTTGAGCATCCACAGTCCCCTTTAACACAACAGACCTAGAGACATGTTTAAATTACTTGATATGGAAAAATGAAGAATAAGGCCACTCATGGGTAAACTCCATTAGTAGTCCCATTGACTCCCACGTGGCTCCACAAGGACAAAGGGATCCTATATGAGCAAAGTGCATTATGGAATTGGAGCTGAAAAGGTTCTGAAACCAGACTGTGGCGCTGCTTGCAGGTGCATGCTGGTGCTTCTGCTGCATCAGAGGTGGAGCTAATTGGGGGGAAAAAATCCTACAAATTATTTATTAGAATTGGTGGATTTGTTGCAATTGAATGATTGGGAGGGGGAGAGGTTACTTGAAAAAATGTTCTCTCAAGACATCCTCCCAGGCAGCCAAAACTTGCTTGGGCTTCTTCCCAGCTTCGTATGAGCAGCTTTCCACCTGCTGGTTCATTGGCAGTACAACCGGCAAGCTGATGGGGTGCAAGGACTCCCAGGCTCTTCAGCGATTCAACTTCCCAGAGTTTCTAGGGTATATAATGCTGAGGCAACCCTTCAAGCAGACTGCCTGTAAGTCAGGAGCCCCAGGGCTTCTGATATTGGGGCAACATACTGGCCTACAGTCCCTTTGGTGGAGGCTTTTGGCTCTCATTCTAAATCTAAGGCCCCCATCTCCACATTACACTTAAAATGTGATTAACCAATTATCACATCTTAAATTTTAACCCGGTCACACATTCAATCAATTAATGGAGGAATAAAAGAAGGAACAAGCCACAAAGATATTCCAAAAAATGTGTAATAACTTTGTGGCTTGGTCTTATCGTGCCATTAATTGAATGTGTGGCCAAGTGCTCGCCTGTGGCTGGGTGCCCCATCGCTGATGGGACTCCTAGTCACAAGGGTGCACCGTGTCCTGCCATCGCTGCGAGCTCTGTCAGTTGAGGGACTCACAGCTGCAACAATGCTTGGAGCCTTCCCCTGGCTGTGAGCCCAGTCATCTGTGGGTGCTTGCTACGTGCTAGTGCAGGGGAAGCCCAGGATCATGATCCCAGACTCCCCTTGCACCAGCAATAAGACATGATTGGATCTGATACTGGGTCCCACAATCACACTTCCTGCCACACACATGGGTCAAGGCAGGAGGTGCAATTGTGTGGATCGTGCATCAAAACCTATCACACCTTGATGTGAACATCTGGCCTAAATCATTGAAACCCTCAATGAAACTGAATTTCCTTTCTCTGTCTGACTTGAGTCATAATTCTAGTGTACCAAAACAGGAGAGAGATGCTGCTTTACCTCGTATTAGAAGGGACTGCTTATGTCCCTGAGAGGAAACAGATTTGTCCCAGCAGACCAATTTAACAGACAAACCTCCAAGCTGAATACTGCCAAGTAGGAAGCATTGTGTATTTTCCTCTAATTAGGGAAGCATATTAATAACATTATAGCTAACTACTAAATCACACCATTGTAGCTGTGCACTTCATATTACACAGATCAGGTTCAGTTTCTAGAAAAATCTTGTTTGGGGGTTGTAAAAATTTTTGATTGGGGGTTAAATGCAATGTCTCTGTAGTCTTCCATGTTTCTCCCCTGGGCATCATGTATGTGGGTTCTTCTCAAACCTCGCTGTGACTCTTTCGGGGAACAGCTTGATTATTGGGGTGACTCTGGGTCGGTTCCCCAGGGGCCTCACCTGCCACATCTTTGATGATGATTATGTTCAGATCAGGAGGACGATGTTTGGTCCCGCCTCCCCTGGGCGTCTTCCCTTGGTCATTCTCGCTGTTCCTCCTTTATGGGGCTCCGCCTCCCTCACACTCCGCCTAACGCCAACCACAATGTTGCCACCTGTGTCATCGAGACTGATGTCCTGAACCCTCTCGGTGCTCAGGCTCTCAGGATCTTAGGGCCGCAGGCTAGTGGTGATCTTTCTATCCCAAGCATCTCCTACGGCCCTGTTCTCTCCACCTATATGGTGTCTGGCCTTGGCACCGTTCCGTCCCCTGGCGCGTCGCCTCTTCCCCAGGTTTGGTAACTGCCGTCTGTTAGTCATGTCCGGATCCGGCCAATCAGCCCTGGCACACTCTTATAAAGCATGCCCATGTGGACACAAGAGCCGTTCCCGTCTCCTCTCGGCTCGGCTGCTTTTTTTCTTTTGTTCTTTTCCCACCGTGGTTCCACCCACCGCGGTTTCACTTTTCCCGTGTTTGGCTCCCAGTGTGGCATCCCGTTGCCTCCTTGCCTCGTCCAGTAAGTCTTTTCCACAGTCTCATTCGGCTCTAAAAAAAGTGTTTCATGCTGGACGCAGATGTTTTTAAAGTGTTTTCTTTCTTTCTTTATTTTTTTAAATTGATCAGAAAAAATAAAACAAGGACATTTGGAAACAATATTTCATTTTGAGAAAAAATAAAAATAAAAGATTTGGTTTCAATGATGCGGAAACAAAGCATATTGGTGCTGGACATAGAGCTTGTCCAGACCTACATGTGAAATTTAAATAACTAAATTATAATATCAGTGCCTTTTTGCACAAGAACATAAACTTGTGACTGGGACCACCTGAAGCATAATAATACAGTTAATCTCATCTCTGGCTCTAGTATCAAGTACAACCCATGACCAACTACTCTAATGTGATTATGAACAAGCTCCCCTTTCAGAGTGATTACTTCTCCCTTGCTATCACATTCCTTGCCAATGTAGGTGTCTCTGCCAGTTGGACAATATTTGGGGTTTCATAGTTTCATAGTTTCTAGGGTCGGAAGGGACCTGAGCAGATCATCTAGTCTGACCCCCTGCCATGGCAGGAAGAGCACTGGGGTCAAATGACCCCAATAAGGTGGTCATCCAACCTCCTCTTAAAAACCCCCAGGGTTCTGCCCTGCTATCACAATAACCTATACAGCATCTAACAATTTAGGGTCTAAGACGTTCAGTTCAAGTAACTAAGTCCTACTGAAATTAAATCAAGTAGTGTGCCTCCGGTTTTGGGTGCTGGGCTCGAGCAATCACACCATACCATAGTTAAGCAAATGATAAACCTCCGGAGCAATCAAGAGTTTTATGCATGTCAGTTTCACCCACAACAACCAGAGACGGATCCAAAAGGCTAACATTCACATCACAACCAAAGAACAATAACCCTCCACCCTACCAGCTTTGTCTGGACCCTGATCTTCAACCCATTAAGAGAAATATGCTTTGAAGAAGGTGCATAAGAGAAGAAGGAAACTGCCAGCAAGGAGTGCTCATCCAAGAAGGGAAAACACTACGCTGACCCCACCATAACCTTCACCCAGCTGACCACCCTCGGTGATGGATCCACACCTGGGGAGAAGCTGCAAAGATCAGAACCGCTTCCTTGCCCATGTTGGTAAGAAAACCACTATTACAGTTAATAGTACTGGACTTGAATATAGCTTGTTTTGCTTGTAGATTGCAATAAGCCTACCTGTCATTTTCCTATAAGAACTCATTATTTAATTAGTAAAGCCTTTCTGTTAACTATTGATGGAATTGTCGTATCAGTCTTTCTAAGCACTAAGCATCCCATTTTTCTGTGCAACAAATTGTGCAACATTTGGTTTCGTTTTTACTTTTTAATTCAATTTTGTTGAATTTTTCAAGACAAACAAGCTGAGAAAAAAAATGAGATGCATTTGTGAACCTTTATGATTCTGCCAAATTTGCATTTCCTTGCTAAACACAGAACTGATAAAAAATGTTGTCCAGATCACTTTTGATTTACTGTGCTTTTGGGCTCCTAGAGTATGTAAAGTTTTTTTGACAACCATGAATCGAACTGGGCTTAATAAGATCAAAATAAACTTATTTGTATAAACCCTTCCAGAGCAATCCAGCCAAATTTCTCAAGACCCTTCAGACTGTACCTAACCAGAGTTGTGCCTCTGTCTCTGTTGCGCACACACAGCTCTCACCCAATTTCAAGGGGGAAAAGATAATAAGAGAAAGAAAAAAAAAGAACCTGTGCTTTCAGTTGGCTTATACCACCCATTCTTAACCATTTTAGACTACAGACACCCCTAAGAAAATGCTATCACTTAGTTTCCACTCCTTTTTGACTACAGAAAAACAACAGAGCAGCATTTGTGTTGCAAATAATTCAGAAAAACCACCACTATGAATTTCTACTAGAAATCTTTGGTTTATCTTGTGAATCATGTTTGCACAGTGCTAACACTGCAGTACCCTTAAAAAGCTCTCAAGGCACCCCAGAGCTGTGTGGCACCTCGGGTGAAAATAACTCTTAAAGAAGTAGGCCACCGTTCTCAAAAATAGCTTTCTGCTTTCTTGTTAAAAGCTGATTTGCATTCAGCAATTCACCACAGAAATACAGCAAACTAAATATCTGTGGTCCCAACCAGAGCCAATGATTAAAGGAAACACTCAACTTAGACCAAGTCTAACTGATACGTTTTAACTTCAGGCTGCACCTCTGGGAAATGTCATTATTCTTGCAATGAAGCTTTTCGAGTGTACTTTTATTTTGGAATACTATTATGCCATTTTACTGTTCTATCTTATTATATGACTCAATCAGTGCAAAAGAAAGTAAAGCTTTAAAAATTCCCTTCCCCTTGCTTTTTGAAAAAATATAAACATGTGCAACTTCCCAGAAATGAAACGAGTTAGCAAAGATCGCAGCCAATTGACTGCAATATTTTAATTTGCTACAAAAGCAGAGAAACGAAAGGACAGAAGTCACTACTAAACCAGCTAACTATGATGGACCATGAAGGACCCTCTCTCCCTAAAGGCACACCATTGAATCAGAGACAAGCACAGCAACAAACATCTTATTAAACAACAAGTGTGCAAAAGCAAAAGGCAGAAGCCTCCAGGGCCGTGTTAATTATCTCAGGGTCGAAGTCAGTAGGAAGTCTGTCTCGTAGATGCTAAGGCAGTCAGATGGCAGTGCCAACATACTAACGTCCCCAAGGTCTTGCAGTTACAGCACTGTCATATTTCAAATGACAGGTAATACTTATGAACACGCCGACACTAACCTCCTCAATTATATTCAATGTCAAGGTTTTACTACAGAAGGAACTACTAATTTCCAACATATATATTCCCTGACAAAAGGTACTTTATCAAAGAGGGGAGTTTAGGGTATCTATTGCAAAATGCTAAAGATAGCTTTTTGACACTCACAATGGGAATAATGTCCTTTATACAAGCTCTCAACTGATGAAATAAATATTGCCTTAACTTAGTCAGGCATACAAAATCATAGTGTACTATATTTGCTTTGCTGACAGACAGTGGCTTCGCATGTAAATCTCTCTCTGCCTTTAAATGCCGTGTGGATGAGAAAATATTCACTTTATGTTTATTTGAAATTCCTCTGAACAAAAAGGCATAAGAAGGCGCATGTTATTGTAATGCCTTAGGTGCACCATGAGGCAAGACCAAAAAGACACAGTATCTTCCACTATTGAAGAAGTGCAATGATGTGTGCCCTTGGACAGTTTAGTGCAATTACAAAGAAGAAAATAAGCATTTAATTTAAACAGAGACATGCAAATATGCTTTCCCACTTATCAGATCCGTTCCTTATATCATTTAACTGGAAAGAGTAACTACTGGATCAAGCACATTTAATTTTTCAGTAAAGAAATTAGCTAACACAGATACAGTAATGAATGAAAAGACTTGCTTTCATTTGGATTTTCTATCTGCTCAGGATGCACCTTACCTCATCACCCCACTTGCCCTTGATCAAGGGAACGGGAAACAGATTCTACTTTAAATTACAGTGACTTAAATTCAGAGTAACTTCTGTCTGGCTTCCAGTTTGCATTAATGGTCAGAGGTATTATAGTGACATAAGACATATCCAAAGCAGACTTAAAGCTTTAAGAAGACAACAGCAGTAGCAACAATAGAGTTGCTTTGAATTTAAAAAGGTACATGATTGGTATATAAAAGACACTTCTGATTGAGGAGTGCTGTTGTTTTTATCTGCCATTGTTAAATCTATGACACCAATAACTGAGAGTACAGGAAAAAAGTATTTCTTTCTGTTCCTATTTTCTTACTTTGCATCAAGGAAATGTCTGTCTTTTCAGCATTACTGCTTGAAATTGGGGTATTTAGCATGTAAAGTAAGAGCACCATCTCTGCTCCAGCAAACACACACACAGGAGTAAGATATATAAAATCTTGGCCAAGTAAGTATGTACACTATTAGATCCTGGAGGTCAGCTTTTCTTCTTCTCTGGGTAAAATCTTTCACACTGAGACAAAGAGTGTATTATTTTAAACAGAAAAATGTGATACTTAAACCATATAACGCTGACAAAAAGTTAAGGGACAGATGTTTTAGCCAGAACATATTTTGACTTAATCTTTCTTTTTAATTGTCTATGTTTCAGGTAGATGGTAAGTAATGTCTCCCTTTCACAGACACAGGAGATTTGACCCTCCTCTTTATGCTAAGTTAGATGAATGCAAAGGGAAGGATTTCTGAAAGTCCTTGTTCTGGTTTGGGGTAATCCCACTGGCTCTGCAGGATTACTGGGGACAAGGTTTTAGGGACAGGAACTAATACACAATGCTGCAGACATTTTGGATGGCAATCATGGGATGTGCTGCCTTAGGTTTGTAAAGAGTTACATTCTGCTATATCAGATTAGTTTGATAAGCTATCACTGAATTTCTGTAACCCGTTATATTTTTATTATGATAAAGTGTTGCATATCTGAAAATGAAAACAGAAGCAAGTATGATAAAAATACCATATAGCATAATTGCTATAACACTGTCACAGGCCTTTTTCTCTTTGTCATTATAGTATTACAATGGCCTGTTTAAATTCATTTGCGACACTGACAGTGAAAGTAAGGTAACTACATGCATTTTTATGTTTTTGAATGAAATTTTGCCCACGTTCCAGATGGAAACACGGGTAACATTTTTATGTTGCAACAATAAGATCGCTCTCCAGTGCTAACATATTCTACATAAATTTGAATACATTAAACTTTTTGAAACGAAGACAAAAACAGTTTGTCTGCCTTGTTCATAATAAGAATCAGACAAAAGAAAAAAATATTAAAGCGCCTGAAAAATATAGGCAATTTGAAATGTTTTATAATGGACTTACTTGGGTAAATGAGAAAAGTGCCCACTTTGCCCCAAAAATATCATAGTTGCTCCTGAAAATCCTTTTAGACATTCTGATGGGTTCTCAGTTAATTGTGATTCTCTTTGTTCTTCATTTATATTTGATAAACACGTTACATTTAAACACATCTGTGTTTCTGAGCTGATGCATCAGCTCTCCAGGTAAGTGTGTATCTGTGATTTAAAAAGTAGATGCGTCTGCAATGCAGACTCATTCCAGATCTCATCCTCATAATGGTCAGGGCCCTTCACTAGGGCCCTGAGAAAATCACAGATTCCTTGTAGAAAATTCACGGCACATGTGCGGGCGAAGTATCATTTTTCATGGAACTACCATTGGTCTTGGCAAATGGATCCCGGTAGATCCGTGAATATTCCGTGAAAATTGATACTTTACCTGTGCACGTGCTTCATGTGTGGCAGGCATAAGTAGTGAGAGAAAATATTATTTGCAGGGGCTGAGCCCTGCCTGACCCCCGCCCCTCCCTCCCACGGGGCTGTTGCAGGGCCAGCATGCGCTGCAGCTGTAAACTAAGCCCTGTTAGCCCTGGCCTTCCACCGCCTATGGCAGGCACGCACACACCACCCCTCCACCCTGCCACGACAGTCCCGAAGTCCTGGCCCTCCAAACCCTCTTCCCCTTCCTGCTCCCTATACATTTATCTTCATCCAGGTGCCTGGCTGCAACCTGGCCATGGCCCCAGCACCAACTTGCAGCCTGGGATGCTGCAAAAGCTCGGGTTTCCCCTCGTAGGTTGGAACGCTGCCAGACTGGAAAGGGAAACCTGAACTTTCGTGCAGTTTTCTGGCACAGGCTCACGAGCCTTAAAAATTGTAGTGTGGGGCTAATTTCACGGTATCTGAGCAGTCTGCAAAACCATGATTTTCTCAAGGTCCTACCCTTGACCTATTGGCTTCTAGTGTTTGTGATGGTGGTTGAAAGTCTAAGAACTATAGTGGGTGTTGTCAGAGCCAAAAGGAGTTAGCCATACTGTTTCCCATTGGTTTTCAATACCTGGTAATGAATAGACTTGTTTGGAATTTTCCTGAACATTTGGATCAAAGCCACAAAAAACAAAAGCAACGATATTTCTCATCTATTGACCATCCTGAATTTTGTTCAACACTTGTCCTGAGTCAGGACCAGGAACCAATAAGATTTTTTTCTCTGTAAGACAGGAGGAGACAGAGGATGTCAAAGAATGAAATTGCCTGTTGGAACAGGGAAACTAATATAAAAGATTAACAAAAGTAAAAGACATAATTGAGAGTGGATAAAAACCAGCACAGAAATCTTCAGGGACTTAAACATGAGTTGCTGTGTGTATTCTTAGAAACTGGATTTGGTCTGGAGTCCCTTTTTTGTTGGTAAATATACATATAAATTTAAAGGGATGTGGAGGGCTTTGAAAGGAAGAATTATAAAGAAACAAAAAGACCTACTCTCATAAACTCTACACAAAATCAAACCGTACATCTAGAAAATTCAGAATCCTTCCCATGGGGTTTCTTACTACTGTACTGCTTCCTTATACATATTTATATACTCTCATTATGTGTACATCTGCCTTGTATATATTGCAGTATACACCTAACATGCTATATTAGAAAAATTACAATTCCATGCATGTCACTCCTTCATTTCTTAAATTGGCTGAGGAAGAAGAGAAAAAAATACACACAAATATCTTTATTGGCCAGAACCAGACACTCATATTCTATGTTGAACTGTGATTTCTTTGAGGAATAGCTCCCAATTTCTTTGGAGTGAAGCATTAACATAGAACTCAGCAAGCCATTCATTTTCTTCAGTGAAACTCCTTAAGAAACAAGGATAGCTGAATCTGATCTTACTTCTCTTCCAACCTAGAGCTTTTTCTCCCATCCCGTTTAGTAACTTATATTAAATACCATGAAGTTCCCATAAAAACAAGAAGTGTATCATCTTCTGGCAGTACAGGTGGAAAGTTAAAGTTCTAGGAATTTATCAGGATACCACAAGGTCACCCAGCTATAATTCAATATTAACACAGACTCTTGAGGGCTTATTTGAGATAATTAATGTCTGTCTACTGAGTCCTTTTCAAGCAAACAGTTCAACCCGTGTAATAAAAAATCTTCACGGGTTTTCTATCAACAAGTCTGACTTTAAAAGTCATTGCTCATAAACACGGGATCTCTTTTCAAATTTGTTCAAGATCTGTACACTTTGCCTCAGTTGCTCTTAGTTAAGATTAAAACTCCTTCCTTCTTTATCTGAACATCTAGAGACACTAAGGCTAGGGACAGACATTCAAAAAGCCAGAGCCTAAACTGATTCAACCTTTGCAGGTTAGTGTAACCTGCCTAGGCTGAACTAGTTCGTAACCAAACAACCATGCTCTCTGCACTGAGGCAATGCGGACACATGCTTGCAGTTGCTCAGGCCCGGGGCCAAGGGGCGGTAGAGCAACCCTCAGCTGTAGGGAAGCTGTGGGGGGGCATGGCCAACCGAGGCTGAGCTGGCCAGAGAGGGGTTTAATTCTCGCCTCCCTGTGCCACCAGCAGGGACCGGAGCTGGGTCTGGCTGGCACTCCCCCATTGCTTCCTGCCCAGAACAGGACCTCAGCTGTCCCCTCCACCGGAGGCCAGAGGGAGGAGGAATAACCCCATCCCTGTCTGCCAATGCCTCCTTCCTGCCATTGCAGAGGGAGGGGCAGGGCCCTTTTTGGGGGGGCAGGCCCTGTCATACTGCGGGAAAGTGCAAGCCCCTTCCTGGTGAGGGGCTGCACTGCAGGGCCACCAGAGCTGTGGCCAGCTGCTCATGGCAGCACCGGGGTCCTGAGTGGGCCAGAGCCCTGCAAACCCCCCACAGTGCTGCACAGTGCAGCCCCCGATGGGAAGGGGTTCACACTCCAAGAAGCCGTGATGGGCTGCTGCCCCTCATGGTTACTAACCAGTTACTGCTCCACCTGCTAGGCAGCGTCAGACCTGTTCTGTGCTTGGGGCAAGCACCCTCCCGGCAGGAGGGGACTTATTCAGCCGCTGGCAACAGAGTGCGGTTTGCCCGGCCGGGCTGCAGCTACCACTACTCTGTACTGAGGCCAGTGGCTGAATAAGCCCCCTCTGGCCAGGAGGGAGCTGGCCCCAAGCACAGAATGGCAGTGGCTGCAGCCTGGCCCAGCAAAGCCCGCTGACATGTGAGCAGCCTGCGATTAAGCCCCCTCCAGCCAGGAGGGGCTTGCCCTGAGCAGGGAGACACCACTCACATGCCAGCGGGGTTTGCCAGGCCGGGCTCCAGCCACCGCTGCCCCATACTGGGGCTAGTGGCTGAATAAGTCCCCTCTGGCTGGAAGGGAACTGGTCCAACCACAGAACAGTGGCGGCTGCAGCCCAGCCCAGTAAACCGTGCTCTGGTGCCAGCTGCTTCTTGGATCGTGAGCTCCTTCACAGCCGGGGCTATGCTGTAAGTGCTGCGGGGGGGGGGAGGGGTTGCAGGGCTCTGGCCTACTTGGGACCCTGGTGATGCCATGCACAGCTGGCCACAGCTCTGCCAGCTCCTCAGCACAGCCCCTTGCCAGGAAGGGGCTTGCGCTCCCCCAAAGTACAACAGGAGCTTCTGCCTCCAATGAGGGCCCTGCTGCCTCCCGGTGCAGTGGCAGGGAGGAGGCATGGACCAGGCAGGGACAGGGTTATTCCTTCTCCCTCCGGCCTCCAGCTGAGGGGACAGCCAGGGGTCTATTCTGGGCAAGGGTGAGGAGGGAGTGCCGGGTAGATCTGGCTGCAGTCCCTGCTGGTGGCTCAGGGAGAAGAGAATTAAACCCCTCTCTGGCCACATCTCCAACCCTGCCTGCCCTTGCTCGGGCTGGGGAGCTGAGGGGCAGGGCCGGCTTGGCTGGGCTGGAGCAGAGAGCCCCACCCAGCCAAGAGAGCATACAGGGATGCTGGGGGGTTTCTGATTTAACTCAAACCAGCAAAGGCTTTGTGACAGACAATGCATAAACCGTTTTGATATAGTAAGTCCAATTCTATATTCTACCAGGTTTATCTCAAACTGGTTTCAGCCATTTTCAAACTGGTTTATGTGCACTGAACATCTGTTCTGTTACAGGTTTAAACCAATTTTTGATCACTTAAACTGGTTTATATGTAATGTCTGTCTCTGGCCTCACACTGCTTACAGACATGAATAAATATTCCCAACACTTTAAGCTTAGGGAACCACTGTGCATGCCCAATACAGGCAATGAGTTAGTTCAACCCAGATTGTCCAATGTCTGTATAGATTGGGCTTTTTGGTGCTTTTATCTAATAGCCGATTCAATCAATTCAATAGCTGTTTCATTCTCTTCCAGTAGACTTATGTTTTTTGGGGCGTAGGGGTTTCATGTCTGTCAGCACCTTAAAAGTCCAGGCAGATATTTAGTTCCTGATGCAAAATTTTCCTGCAAACCATACAAATTGTGTTACATTTTTAAAAATGTCTATTATGATCTGGTTTTGAAACAGCACATTTTTAATATAATTCATATTTTCAGCATTTTGCTAATCTTCCCAAAAATTAGACACCAAAGCATATGATGTAGCCTGTGCTTTCAACCCTATGGCTTTTTAAAAAATAGCAGGCAGAACAGATCAAAATATCAAACCTGTCCTGGTGGGGGACATAACATGTGGGTATACAAAATTGCACCTTTGACAAGTTCATTTCTTGTAGATGAATTCCCTGATAGTTCTCTCATTGGGCAGAATCAGGTTTAGAGAATTAGTATTTTGCTGTCCCTGTCATTGAAATCATTTTTCCTAAACTTTATCTGTTGTAACTGTCAGGGGAAAAAAGCTGCAGCTATGCTACTGTTATTTATACTTGTTCTTTAATGGAGACTGTTGGCCCACATTAATTATGTAGGGAAAAGTTCATTTTCCGCATAAATGTCATTATACTGTTGTCATTCCCTTTCCCAATTTTGGCATGTTCCAAGAATCAAATTTTTACTGCTGCTTCATTTTTCCCAGCTACATAACACACCTTCAAATCACCTGGGGAAGTTCTCCCAGTTTTGTTCTCCTGGTAGAAAACAATTACCCAGCACAGCACGTATAGACATTTACTCTCCTGGGAGTGATTTAATCCTACTTGTTCCCAGGTTTTTTTTTTTCTTTTGGGGTGGTCATTCTTACTCTGGGAGAAAAAGCATAAACACCTGGGCACTTGTGGTTTCTCAGTGACTCTCCCAGAAGAAACAGAATTTCTGTATGAGGCCCCTACATATGCTTATAAATTCTAAACACTACAGTTTCCTGTGTTATAGAATTCTTTTTTTTTTTTTTCTGGCCATTGTTGTTTGCAGATCAGATCATGCTATTTCTAGAGCTGAGAATTTTTTATGAAGGTTTTTCATCAGAAATCCTGATCCCTTGAAACCAAATCCCTGCATGAAGGGCTGGGGGTTGGGAGTTGGCAAAGAGAGAGAGAGAGAAAGAGAGCAAGCAAGAGTGAAAGTGAGTAGGCACAGAAGCAGAAAAGCCAATACTACCTTTTCTGTGTGATGTATAGCAAGATCCTAAACCTTTTGGCTGTTTCAGGATGCGGGGGTTGGGGGTGGACAAATCAGGGTGTACTTGAACAGCTATTTTCTTCATTCTCATGTGTACTGAAAAATTCTAAACACTACAGTTTTCTGTGTTATAGAATTCTTTTTTTTCTGGCCATTGCTGTCTCCAGATCAGACTTTCGCATACCTTTCTACAGAATTCTTCCCTTGACCCACTTAGTCATCCCATGTAGTTCCCATGGATGATATTGGCTCCCACCAAGACTGAGTCCTCATTGTATTAGGTGCTGAAAAAAACATACAGAAAGAGAAGTTCTCTACTCTCACACGTTGGCAAAGTTAATAGAAAATACAGATGAAAGCTGAGCTGCGATCTTGGCCAATGAAGTCCATAGCAACGCTGCCAAAGGGACCAGAATTTAGCATTGTCTGAGAAGTATTATTGTTGTCCTCTGTTCTTAAGGGCATATGTCTAGAAAGCGTACAGCCTGCTGGCTTTGACCTAGAAAAGCCTAAGCAGTTCTATTGGTTTACATGATATTATCCACATGAGCACAGCTGAGTATGTGTTTTAAGGACCCTTAATGGATTGAGGCCAGATTAACCAGCAGTTTGTAGCCCTAAGGGTGCTTGTAGATGTACTGGGAGGCTGTTCTGATGTAATTACTGTGCATTGGAGTAAACTTGATTAATTGAGTCAACGGGAGTGTGCTTATTAGTGTGCTCCAGCCAGCCTCCACATCTCGTGTATCGGTGTCCATGCACTTCAAAATGGTGGCAGGGGTGCTTTAACAAAACTCATTCCATGAGCTCGAGTTAAAGTGCCCTCACCACCATTTTGAAGTGTGGGGTCATAATACACAACACACTGAGGGCAGTTTCATTAGAGGAGCTTTCATAGATTTCATAGACATTAAGGCTGGAAGGGACCTCAAAGATCATCAAGTCCAGCCCCATGCCCCAGGGGCAGGAAGTCAGCTAGGATCAAAGAATCCCAGCAAGACATGCATCCAAGCCTTTCTTGAATGAGTCCAGACTAGGTGCCTGCACCACTTCTGGAAGGAGCCGATTCCAGGTCTTAGGGGCTCAGACCGTAAAGAAATGTTTTCTTATGTCCAGCCTAAAACAGTCTTGTAGGAGTTTATGACCGTTGGTCCTTGTTTTTCCTTGGGGCACTCTAGTGAACAGACGTTCTCTCAGATCCTGATGTACACCCTTTTCATACTTACAAGCAACCACCAGGTCCCCCCTGAGCCTACGCTTTTCCAGACTAAAGAGTCCCATGGCTCTCAGCCTCTCTTCATAAGGCCTATTCTTTTGCCCTCTGATCATGTGCACAGCTCTCCTCTGGACTCTCTCAAGCTTCTCGACATCCTTCTTGAATTGTGGAGCCCAGAATTGGATGCAGTACAGCAGGAGGCTGACAAGCTGAGATTTACTTGAGAAGAATCTATAGATGCAAGCCAGAGTTTTGTTTGCTTTACCAGCTGCGACATTGCATTGGTGGCTCATGTTCATCTTGTGGTCAGTCTTGACCCCCAAGTCTCTTTCAGCAGTGGTGCTAGCAAGTGTAGCATTGCCAAGCATGTAAGTATGCTGCAGGTATTTTTTCCCTGAGGTGGAGTACCTTACATTTATCAGTATTAAACATCATCAGGTTTGGGTCCGCCCACTTACTAAGTTTATCCAAGTCACCCTGAATCACTACCTGTCCTCAGGTGTGGATGCTATGCCCCAAAGTTTAGTGTCATTGGCAAATTCAGCCAGTGCGGTTCTGACACCAATGTATACATCGTTGATAAAGATGTTAAAGAGAACCGTTCCAAGGACAGAGTCTTGGGGGATGCCACTGGTCGGGGAGCGCCATAATGATTTGCTGCCATCAACCACTACTCTCTGGGTCTGACCTTGGAGTCAATTTCCCAGCCCTTGGACTGTACTGTAGCCGAGGCCGCAGTTGGTCAATGTTTCCATGAGGAGATCATGGGACATCAGATCAAAGGCTTTTTTAAAGTCCAGATATATGACGTCAATTTCCTCTCCCTTGTCCAGGTGATACGTCACCTGGTCATAGAAGGAAATGAGATCGGTCAGGCAAGACCTACCTGCAACAAACCCATGCTCAAGAATCTTACCAGGGATTGAGATCAAGCTGATTGGCCTGTAGTTCCCAGGATCTACTTTCTGCCCTTTCTTGAAGATGGGTACCATGCTGGCCTTCTTCCAGTCTTCAGGTACTTTGCCTGAGCACCACAAGTTTTCGAATATTTTTGCCAATGGTTGGGCTATGACACCTGCCAGCTCCTTGAGTACTCTAGGATGTAATCTGTCAAGACCAGCTGACTTGAGGGCGTCCAGCCTCTCAAGATGACCCTTTACTAGATCAACACTGATGCTGGGTATAAATACACCCTCACCCTGGCCATCCCATGTCTTGCTAGGCAGGGCAGTCCCATTGGATTGATGAAAGACTGACGCAAAGTATCCATTAAGCAGGTTGGCCTTTTCCTGAGTGTTGGTTATCAGTTGTCCCATTTGGTTCAACAAGGGTCCAATGTTGCTTTTTTTCTGACTCCCTACATATCTGAAAAAGGACTTTTTGTTATCCTTGATATATGAAGCTGGGTGGAGCTCGGTTGCAGCCTTGGCTTTCCTGATCCACTCCCTGCAGGTACGGACCAGTGCTGAGTACTACTCCTTGGTGGTAACTCCAGCCTTCCATCCTTTGTAAGTCTCTCTTTTGAGGTGTAGGAGGTCCTCAAGTTCTGCTGAGCCAAGGGGGTTGCTGAGCCCTTTTGCTACCCTTCCTCCAAGATGGGATGGCCATCCCTTGTGCTGTCAGGATCCCTCCCCTGAGGAGCAACCACTCCTCTTGGACTCCTCTTCCTGTTGAGTCATGGTCCCTTAGGGCCTCGACAACGAGCCTCCTGAGCTTGTCAAAGTTAGCTTTCCTGAAGTCGAGGACTTCTGTATTGCTGACTGACTTGCCAGCTTTGCAATGGATAGTAAAGGTGATCAGCTCGTGGTCACTATCACCCAGCTTTCCATCAATTCTTAGGTCAATAACTATGTCATCCCCTTTGGCCAGTACCAGGTCCAGCAAAGCTTTACCTCTGGACAGCCCATACACTTCTTGAGTCAGGTAGAGCTCGTCCACACACGAGGATGCTTTGCGACCGACTGGATTTTGCCCAGCGCTCTCCCCATGATATGTCTGGGTAGTTGAAGACTCCCATGACAACCATGCACCAAGAGCATGCAGCCTCAGCCACTTCCCTGGCAAATTCTTGGTCCAGCTTTTGTTTCTGGTTAGGAGCTCTGTAGTAGACTCCTACCATGATGTTCCCTGTGCCACGTTCCCCACATATTTTGACCCAGAGAGACTCCAGTCATCCTTCTTGGGTGCCAATGTTAATTTGGAGGGACATGTAGCTGTCCTTGACACAGAGAGCTACACCCCACCCCTTTTATCGTCACGATCTTGCCTGTACAGGGTTTAGCCATTTATACCTGTGACCCAGTCATAAGTGGGGTCCCACCAGGTCTCTGTTATCCCTATGAGGTCGAAGTCATTTTTGTTTAGTTGGAGGACCAGTTCCTCCTGTTTATTCCCCAAGCTCCTAGCATTGGCGTACAGGCAGGCAAGTGTCCCATTGGGGGCCCCTGACTTCCCCACAGATCATTCTGGGGCTAGGGTAGGGGTGGATTCTCTTAAGTGCCTTAGCCTGCTGGATTTACAAGGGTTGCCCAGTGGGCTTGCAGTGGCGATAACCCCCCCAATCCCTGGTGGGCCCGGTCGAGCAAGCCAGCCAGTCTGGCTAAGAAAAGCCTCCTCCCCAGTGGAGTGAGGTGGAGGCCATCTCTCCCCAGCAGGCTACTGCCTCTCTCACCAAAGAGCAGACTGCGGTCGTGGAAGCTGAAACCTTCACAATGACACCAGCACTGCAGTCTTTGGTTGACTACCTCAACCTGTCTCTCCCTCCTCAGCCCATGACCCACAACTGGGAGGAGCAAGGAAGACACCTGCACCCCCAACCTCCTAAGCCCTGCTCCCAGAGCCCTGTAGTCTCTCATGACCTGGCTGGGATTGCTCCGAGCTGTGTCATTCGTGCCCACACGGATAAGGAGCATAGGGTAGTGGTCAAAGGGACAGATAATCTTTGGGATCCTCTCTGCTATGTCCCCGAAGCAGGCCCCCAGGAAGTAGCAAACTTTCTAGGCTAGGGTGTCAGGGCGGCAGATTGCTCCCTCAGTCCCCATCAGGAGGGAGTCTCCCATGATGACTACTCTGCGTTTCATCTTAGGGAGAGTAGGGGTGGGTGATCCTCCCATGTCTGCAGGAGCTGGCAGCTCTGCAGGCTCTATGAGGCTGCAAGAGTTTCATACCTGTTGCAAAGCTCCACCTATTTCGGAGCCACTTTAATTAACGTACCCCCCCTCCCCATGGAGCACATGTAAACATGCCCTAAGTGACTGCCCAAGATCATACAAAAAATACCTGGTAGACCCAGAAACTAAATTCAAATTCCTGAGTCATAGCCAGTGTCCTAACCAGAAGGCCATCCTTCTTTTTGACATGTCAATTGCTAAAATACACTAACCTTCTGTCTCTGGAGTCTCAGGTTCAAAGAGCACATATGAAAATAGTAAACATAAATCAGAATTTGTAGCCCATTAACTCTCTAACACTCTCTGCTTAGCAGAGGGCCAGCAATGGAAAAAAGAGAGATTCAATTTAAACTGCAGTTGGGGATCAGTGGCAGAGTTGTCTGGGAACACTGTACACCATGAAATACTTCCTGTGTTTTCAGCTTTGCTCTGAAGCATACCAAGTTCACAGACAACCTTTGAAAGAAAATACTTCCTAAGGCAAATTTTTTTGCAGTCCACTATAACAGGTGTTAAAATAAAGACATTCTGGCACATCTAACTGAAGCTGACTGCCAGAAATATTCCAAACCATTTTAAAAAAAGGGAAGATAAGTTTCAAACACAGAGAATTATAAGCAATCACCCTTACCAACTAAAGAGAAAAATGGTTTGAAAAAAAAAAGGCCTGAAGCAATTTCTGAAATGCTGCTTTTAAAGTTCTCTAACTTTAAGATGATTTAAGATAAAACATGCTTTTAAGATACCTGTACTTTCCATTCCTTTTTTTCCCCTTAATAAACATTTTAAACATAAAATCCCATTTGCATGTCTAGTGTGGGTGGCAATTTAAGCCAGATCCTCATCACTCTTTTTACTGTATTCACTTAGAAATCTCAGTGGATCCACCCCACTATCCCATGCTCCAGAAGATATGGGTTGCTCTGACAACCAAAAGCCTGTATCTTCTACTGTCGCGTATATAATTTTGTCAGCCCAGACTACCTGTCAACAATTATTAGAGAGCAAAATAAGAAGAGTCTCATATCTTTTTCAAGCATACTAACATCTTGTCCTATGTTTGCAAAACCTTTAAACTTTAATGGAATACTTAAGCTCCTTTTGCACTCTAATGCACATCCTAGGTAGTATGACAACTTCCCCCATTTGTGTGTTATGCATGTTGTTTATGTGCTTTCTTAATGCTTTTTGTTGCTTTTGTGTACTGATTTCTAAAATTCCTAAATGAAGGGATTTTATAGTGTGTTTTGTTGTACCCATTGTTTCTTTGTTTTCCAGTTTCCAGCCAAGTCCACTTATTCATTTAACATTTTACACACAAGTTGAAAAACATGACTTCAAAATGCATTACAGTGATATACAGTACAGATGGGTAAAAAGGTGAACTCTCATACCTTGAATGGAAACTCCACTAAATGTTCTTTGAGATGCTTCCTATGGAGCTTTGACTGCAATTTAAAGCTATTTCCTCTTAAGGAAACCATAGGGGAGAGCAGGCAGGCATCCCAGTTTATATCTTCTTGAGCAAGCTTAGCTAAAAGTACTCTGTTCATGAAAATGTATTAGGCCATGCACAAAATCTCACCCACTGTTATCATGATAATGATAATTGTGGCAATAAAATAAGATTTTATTTTACTTGCTGGTTCAAAAAGAAAAAAAAGAAACCCAAAACCGAAAAAAAAACAACCCCTCAGCCTAAGCAAGTAGGATTTTGTAAGTCTGTGCAGCAAGTGTTCTTGGACAATGCCACTTCCAATAACTCTTTCAAAGTTAACATTTGCCTATTCCGGGTTCACTTACTATGCAATTTTCATTCCAATGAACCGGCAAGGTTAGCTGTAGGGATTTTCTTCCCCAAATAATCTGCATCAGATCTGATTTACCGTTAAGGAATTCCTACCCCAATTTTCAAAGGTACTGAGCCCCAGAATCCCCTCCCCCGCCTTTATTTGCAGGTATTCAGCAATTTTGAAAATCAGGCCAACAATCCTGAACATGACAATATGGCTATTTTCTGTTATCTGATGGACAAAGAATGTTCCATGGAGTGCCAGCTGATATATGCAGTTGGACAGTTGCACAAAATGATGACTATGGGATTCCATTAGGGAACTGCTTATGTTATCACGAAAATGTAATAAAGCAATCTTGACTCATTGTCTGAACAATGAAACATCAGAACAAGTGTTTGACAGTGTTTAAGGTCAGTGTTGAGAGCTATACTCTTCAGTTATTCATTATGAGCATACATTGTATTACATACACCTCAGTGTGACAGATAAAACCTTAATATACGAAGTTAGAGAAAACAAAAATCTTGCAAAGAAGGCAGAGTAATATGTGCTTAAGGCAAACATTTTAGCTTTGAGAACCAAGGTTTCTAGTAAAACATTAGGGCACAATAAATTATTAGCCTGTAGAAGAAATAACTTAGAATCATAGAATCATAGGGCTGGAAGGATCATCGGGTCCAGGCCCCTGCATGAGCAGGAAAGACATCTGGGGTCAGATGACCCCAGTCAGGTGACCGTCTAGTCTTCTCTTGAAGACCTCTAGGGTAGATGATTGCACCACCTCTGGGGGTAGCTTGTTTCATAGTCTTGACACCTTAGCGGTAAAGAAGTTTTTCCTAATGTTCAGCCTGAAACTATCTTCCAGGAGTTTGTGGCTGTTGTTTCTAGTTTTCTCTCAGGGCGCCCTGGTGAACAGTTGTTCACCGAGCCCCTGATGTACACCTCTGATATAGCGCTAAGTCGCAATCAGGTCCCCTCTCAGCCTTCTTTTCTTTAGGCTGAAGAGTCCGAGATCCCTTAGCTTCTCCTCATATGGCTTGCCATGCAAGTCTCTGATCATATAGGTGGCCCTTCTCTGGACCCTCCTGAGCTTTAGCATGTCCTTCTTGAAGTGTGGCACCCAGAATGGGACACATTACTCCAGCTCCAGCCACACCAATGTTGAGTAAAGCAGGAGAATCGTTTCTTTGGATTTACTGGAGATGCATTGATTGACGTATGCCAGAGTTTTATTGGCCCGAGCAGATACTGCATCGCATTGCCGGCTCATATTCATGCTGGGGTCTATTGTTACCCCCAGATCCCTTTCATCTGTAGTGCTTGTCAGGTTAGTGTTGCCCTGCCTGTAAGTGTGCTGGGGATTCCTCCACCACTTTGCATTTCTCTACGTTGAACCTCATCTGGTTCTGTTCTGCCCAAATGCCAGCCTATCTAGGTCTGCTTGTATCCACAGCCTATCTGTGAGTGTGTCCACACAACCCCATATCTTGGTGTCATCCGCGAACTTGGCCAATGGGCTTTTCACCCCCTCATCCAGGTCACTGATGAAGATATTGAACAGCACTGGGCCAAGTACTGACTTCTGCAGGTTTGTCACATATAGCCTCTTTGATGAATGTTCCTAGGATTTTCCTAGGAATAGAAGTTAAGCCAATTGGCCTGTAGTTTCCTGGGCCTTCATGCTTCCCCTTCTTGAAGATGGGCACAACACTGGCCCTCTTTCAGTCCTCTGGGATTTCTCCAGAAGCCCATGATTTTTGAAAGACCTTTGGCAGGGGCTCTGCAATTACTTCAGCCAACTGTTGCAGCATTCTTGGGTGGAGTTCATCTGGTCCTGCTGATTTATATACGTCTAATTTCTTTAATTGATTGTACACCGGTTCTAGGGCAATAGTGGGAACCGTGTCAATCCAACTCTGCTTGTTCTGTGCCCTACCTGGCATGTTGTTCCCCTTGGTTTTGTGAAAGACCCAGGCAAAGTAGTCATTTAGGAGTTCCATTTCTTCCTGAGTGGTAGTGACCAGGTATCCTCAGGCATTGAGCACAGGCCCCACACTCCCATTAGTTTTGCTTTCACTCCCTATGTAGCTGAAGGACTTCTTGTTGTCCTTGATTCTTGTAGCTAGTTTTAGTTTGATTTCTGCCTTAGCTTGCCTAATCTGTTCTCTACAAGTGCAGGCCATTGTCAAGTAGTCTTCCTTTGAGGCTGTCCCAAGCTTCCATTGTCTACACCATTTTTGGAATTGCTCCAATGTAGCATCCATTATTTTTAGCATGGGGAAAAAATTCAAACTTTCTGCCCAGCTATAATGATGGTTGAAAAATAAAATCAAAATATTTTGAATTTACTCATAATCAAAACAAAAAAAAATTAAATCCTCAGTCTGAAAAGTACTATCAGCAGCTCTACTAATAAATTATACATGGAGAAAGGGGCAGATTCTGGGTTTTAAAACAGAGGGTGTGGGAACAACAACCAGCACCACAGAGGTGCCTGCACCTCCTGCTCCAAGCCTCCTACCACTTCTCACCTGAACTGACATGGGCAGACTGTACTACAGGTGCAACAGCCAGGGACTTTTTCAAATCCCAAAGAAGGTAAGAACTCCCCTGTCCACCCCCTCCCCACTCAGAAGCATGTCCTCTCTCCTCTTCTCCCCATTTCCACCTCCCTCACCTACCACTATGCATGTCGCCGCTGTTCTGAGGGGCAGGGGAGCTCCAGAACCACTCCAGCTGTACTCCACAAGGGCTGGGCTCAGCCCAGGATAGCAGCAGTGGGGGGCAGGTTTCCTTTTCCTGACTTCTCCTGCTGGGGGTCCCAACCAGCCTGGGAGCAGGCACAGGGAGGGGAAACCTGCCTGTTCCCCACTCCTGCTGCTGCCACAGTCCCAAGCTGAGCTCAGCCGTACCACAGCCCAGCTGGAGCAGAAGACAAGCTCCCTTCATCCCAAGGGCAACAGCACTGGCAGTGGCAGATGAAGGAGGGGGGATGGAACAGGAGGCAACGCGCCTCTGAACACACAGGAGAAGTGAAGGGGAGGGATCCTAAACATCTTTGGGACTTGTCCAGGTGCTGCTCCTGCTACATGGTCAAAAAGGGGGGTGCACCCATGCCACTGCAGGCCCTCTGGATCTAACCCTGCATGGAGACAAAGGACAATGTGATTCCACACAATTCAAATCAGCCCTCAACTCTGAGGGTCATGGTCCAAAGTTGATGTAGTATTTCCAGTTGACTACCATCTTAACAGATCAAAGCAAAGCGCCAAAAGTACCCTCCCTCTTTTTTTCTTTTTTTTTTTGACTTGGGGTCTTCCCTGTTTTGACTTTTCTGTTTCAAATGGTAGTGTAATCACAGCTAGATATTTAGAAAGCCAAGCTTGTATGTATTCTCTCTTGGTTGTATCAGCAAACCAGCCAGTTAATCAAAAGAAATACAAATACTTTAAATCATATTGGTTGCTTATATATAAAGATATGTAAAGTTTTCCTGCTCTGAAATTCTGGCCAGGTTCTCTGAAGTTTTGTGAGGAAAATTTGGGCTCACTTATGATTTTCATTGGACACCTGGTAAAAAACCCCAACTCATCTGTTATTTTCATGTTCATCTTGGCAAAAGTTGACAGCTTTAGATAATTTTTAAGTCTGAATTTGCAGGTTCAGCTAAACCTTACCATGTAAACAAAGGAAAGGAAGAACATTTAAAACATATAAAAGCCAAAATCAATTTTACAAAGCTGACTGAGGCAAAAGTCCTTTTGGTTTAATGCTGCTGGTCACAAAATGTGGGTTGGAATGTTAAACTCAACGGACATGGGCTGCTGAAGCAGATATTGTTATATTCTACAAATGTATGCACATAAACACCTTTCCCACTTCAAAATGATTAGATTATCAACAAACTCATAACTGAAGTTAGCATTATTTGGTCAGAATACTAATTACTTCCTTAACAATTCAATGAATTTCCTTTGAACATAAGTAAGTGCATGCCCAATATTCTTTGGCACATTAACAGTTTCTGTTCATACCTTTTTATCAGAACATTACAAGCTGTGAAAGTACCACCACCAGACTGTGAACCTTCTGTATGCCCCATACACAGATGCAGAACACGATGTATGTTTAACTCTCTTTTTAACACAGAATAATTCTGAAACGTGACAGAGGTATGGTATAAAAAAGTGGCCAAAAAGAAAAAGTCCATGTACATATTAATAACTTTTAATAACGTACCAGTTGTCTTATGCACATCATCTGAAAAGCAAACTTCTTTGAGCACACAAACAACTGTGAAGTTCTACAGAGAGGAGGATTCTTCAGTATTAATGAGCACAGACAGAAGGCCAGCTCCCCGTTGCAACTCACAGCACTCTGCAGGAAGCACTATGAGTTGCAATGGTTCCCTGGACCCAACAGAAGTTTGCTGATGGGTCTGGGAGTTGGGGATTCCAGTTGCTTGCTTCCAGCCTGCAGCCTGGTCACTGTAGCAATGCCACTGCTTCTCCCAGCCTAGACACTGTTGTCAGAATGGGAGGGGGGAAAAGGAACACAGGTAACTTGTTCTTGGGGTTCCCCAGCTGGCGCTGCAGGGTGGGGTGGGTGAATTGGAGTCCCCTACCTCAGGGGGGCTCCAATCCATTTGCCTTGGCGCTGACTGAAAAAAACCCAGACTGAACCCTCTCCACTCCCTTTCCCCCTCCCATTCTAAAAACAGCAACAAGCTGGGAGCTCACAGACACAAGTTACAGAATGCGCTCCATTTTGGAGCATGATCATCTGAACCCTCATTGTGAAGTTTCAGATTTTCATGGGATCGGACCCTTTTAAAGCAGTTTGCAGCCATGCACTCCTGTTTGGTCATGGCTGTAAACTGCTTTCTGGGGCCAGATTAGACAAAAACTGTCATGTCGGTCTGCCCTTTACATCACCGATTTCACCAAAGGAATGAAGTGGTAAGGAGGTGCACAATGGCAGTAGCCCCTAAGAGTTGCTAGTGTGACTGACAAGCATGAATCTCTGCATTCTGTCAGAACAGAGCAGCAGCATCTTTTTGTAAGGTTCAGCACATCACCCTAATGCTGGAAGTTCTCAATTATGAAAGAAGAAAAAGCCCAAATCAGTCCTTGGCGGAGGCACCAAGGCTAGGAATAGGAACAGGGAGCTAAAAGAAGAGGCAGGGAGGAAAGCAGAGCTCACTCTCCTGTCTAAGGTTTCCCATGTTTCCAGGAGTTATATACATGTTACAGATTGAACAACTAAGACTCAAAGGGGTATGAGAGGTCCTTTGTCCCAAGTGTTGGTTCTGACTCCCATATTCTATAAAGCACTGCTCCTCTAACAAGCTGATAGGACTCTCTGGGTCACAGCACAAGAAAGGAGAAGCAGAATCCTGACAGTTGTAATAAGCTGATTTTTATTACTAAGTTGCAGTGGGAAAAGGCAAATACAAAGAGTAATCTTCAACTCTGCCTTTAATGTGCCTTAATCTAGTGAATACTTACATAATCTAAAATGAAATTCTGCCATATTTGTGGGTATTAAAAATGGTTTTGAATAGCAGGGAAACAAGCCTATAAAAGTAGCTACAGACTACAGCATTTTTTATAGCAAGTTTTTCCCTATAAATGATTGCAATATATTCAGTATCAATAAAAGTACCAGCATCAAATGTGTTGTCCACAGAATGTTCCTCAGCAGATTCATTGATCTGCTTTTTACTACCGGGTGCAAGGATCTCAGATTCTCTATAGCATGCTAGCAAGAAATATTATGTAGATTTTCCCCTCCTTTATCTTGTTAAAGAAGACTTAAAGGCCCAGGAGAATAGAAAACAGAGCTGGAAGAGAACTTGGAAGGTCATTTAGTCCATGTCAGAATCAACTATATCAAAGCCATTCTTGACACACATCTGTCCAAACACTTCTTAAAAGGCCCCAAGGAAAGAGTTTCTACAAACTCCCTAGGTAATCTATTGTAGCACTTAATTTTTACTACTCTCAGAAAGCTTTTCTTAATGCTTAACCATGTCTTCCTTGCTCCAGTTTAGGCCAATTACTTCTTTTCCTATCGCAGTTCAACACCGAGGTAAAGCTACAGCCTTCTTCTTATTACCATCCTCCTCTACACGCTAAAGGAGTATTATAATATCTTCCCTCAGTCTTCTATTCTTCAGATTAAAGAAACACAATATTTTCAACAATAACTGTTAAAATAACACGAAGGGGCTAGCTTAACTGTGATCATTGGCAATTAAGTAAAATCGATAGAAAATTGGGCCAAGGTCAAGAGGACTGCTAACCAGGGATCTGGGTTTTCTTTTCCCATGGAAAAACATGGTAAAACCTGGATTTTCTCATTTTCAGGAGAAAAACATGGATGTCCTCCTTTAAGGGAGAAAAGCACAGGAAACAAGGGGTTTTCAGCCTGCAAGGGGCTAGAGGGAATGGGAGGAGGGTGGTCAGGCAGGGGGTGCCATGGGCATGAATGCACTCACAACATACACATGGCCATCAGGCAGCGCGGAGAGCAGCTCCCACAGGTAAGTCTGGGTGGTGGAGTGGGGATTGAGGCCCCCACAATGAAGAAAGAAGGGAGCTGGGCAGGGCTGGGGCTAGGACTGGGACTGCTGCCCAGCTGGGGCAGTATGTGGCATTTCCGGTCTGGGGCCACGTGCAACTGCACCAGCATATCAGTGCTGCTCAGCACCACAAAGCAGTGAGGGGAAAAAGTAGCAGCTGGACAGGTGTCCTGATAAGTAAAGGGGGCAGGGGGAGCTCTGATTTCCCATGATAAAAAACCCAAAATCAAACACCAACATTTATAGGTATTTAGAATGTATTTTATTACAGTAACTGAGGCACTGGTAGGCTTCCAAATTGTTTTAAAATGATAAATATATCAATAAAACATTGTGTCCAACCAATACCTATGCATATAGTGGTGTTTCATTTTCATCATGGAAAAACACAGATTTGGGGGGTTTTAATCAGAGAATTTGTGATTTTTTTTTTTTTACCAGAGAAAACCAGGATCTCTGCTGCTAACACAAACCTCTTAGGTTACTACATAAGTACTAAAACCCCTATTCTATACACAGAAGCATGCAGGTTGGACTTCCCTCTGTGTATGGAGCTCCTGTAGGATCCTAGAACTGGATCCATACAAAGCTAGGACCATAGCAAAGAGTTTTGCCAAATAAGGATGCAATTCAAATCTCAAATACTCTTCTCAACCTGATATTCCTACTGAATTTCAGCCATGCGCAGGAATAAGTACTAAAATGGTGATTATTTTGTCTTCGGAGAAATGTTTAAAATATCCTTAGGGAGAAAGATTTTTTTCAGCCAATTTGGAATCAACCTGTGAATGCTCACTTCATGTGATGTAAAATCATCTAAGACCACTGCTTTGTCCTAGTATCGCACAAGTTATTTTAATGCTGTCTCCAAAGTATTTGCTAGTGCATAATTCTGAATCAGTACCACTACTGAATCTAACAAAATTAAATTTTATAGGCCAAAATATTATTAGCTTATTATTCATATGAAAAAGAAGAAGTGGAAAGTACTGTTGATTGTTTGAGTCAAAAGAAAACAGTATTATTTGAAAGAAGATGAAGCTACAAGAAACATGGACTGTTCCACATTTCCATATAAAAAAAGAAGAAACAAAGAGATTTTGAAACAAAATTTTCCACATTTGCAGAATTTCCCCCTTGAAATCAGGGGAATTTTTACAGAAAAACTGAGCGCTTTCAAAATAAAAGTCTGTGGATAGCTCGCCAAATATATTAACATTTTGCCACTACCCGATGTAGAAATAGTCATTTAATTTGACTACCCAAACATCTAAGATGAAAACCTGGCTAAAATAAAATGGCAAGGTTTTTCAATTGTTGGTTCAGCTGAGCTACTACCAAAAAAATATTTTGATTTAGTCACTGGAGGGGACTTAAAAAAAAATACGCCTTTAACTCTGCCTCCACTAAGGTTGGTTAGCATTTAACACACTAGAAAAAATCAAAAGTACGGCTTCTTCCCAGAGACTTCTTGCAAGGTTGCTTTTTATACAACACAACAGACATATTCTTTGCAAGAGCAGTACAATACATGTTCATGCAAGTGATACCTTTAGTGTGCTGACAGAGGCCGTAGGATGTGAGTGGTTTAGCAATGACTGAATTATGTCCTGGCAGAGAACTTGTTAAACCTGTAACCAATTTAGCAATTCCTCAGAAAGATTAATACATTTCCTATACGTGAAAAAGCTACCCACATGAAAATTATGAACAGCAAGCCAACTCCACAGAGTCTCCTTCATTTTACTTAGTCTGTGAAGCTCTGGAGGACATCAAAGACATTTTGAGAGTGATACACCAGAAAACAAAGCTGCAGTAGCAAAAGGCAGATTTCTGCCTTCTGAGCACTTACAGTTCATAAAACGGGAGCATCAGTTTTTACAGCCTTTTGAGTAAGCTCTGTGTCCAAGCAAAGCAGAGCGGTATCATACACCTAACATCCTCTTGATCAGTCTTCCGGGGGTGCGAGGGAGGGGAGAAAAAAAAAATCACTAATCCCTGAGCACTGTATTTGGAAAAAGATAGTGCTGCTTCCTCCCACTACTGACGTTGATGGATGTTTTTTGTACCAAATTTGACAATGACACAGGAGTCTCCAACAAAAAACGATCCCTCCCAGCACATTTTCACTCCAGCTGGGAATGCTGCTGTTACTAACTGCCAAGCATGTCAGAATATTAAGAATGACTGACATCCCTACCTAGAAATGTGGTGGCTTTTCATCTAAGAGATCATGCAACTGCTACAGGTGCTGATAGAGCTTATGATGGCTGCCATAGTGACTAGACTGGTGGTTACCTTCTTAGATTCAGGGCATACCTACACTTTTTTTTTTTTGGTGCTCCTCAGCTTACCTCAGTGGTTCTCAACCAGGTGCTACCACCGCCATGGACAGGTGGAACTGCCCTGTGTGCCACATGCAGTCAGACTGGGAAGGGCTGTGGCAAAAATGTATACTCTTGCCTAATGTAGGATTATTTGATAAGCTGAAAGCAGGCAGGTGCACCTGCTCTGCCCTGCATGCCACTGATCCTGGGAGATGCTGTGCAGGGCTGCTAATGCCATAGCAAGGGGGCCAGGGGCAAGCCGGGTGACTGCCCCGGATGCCAAAGCGAAGGGGCGCCAACAGACACTGCCCAGCTGGGGCGGGGAGTGGGAAGGAGCCGTGAGTGGCTCATTTGGGTGGGTGTGGGGATGGGGGAGGGCAGATCTGCCACTCCGTGCACTCTCAAGCAAGTGGGGGGGCATGTGCCCCCCAGATCTGTGCACAGGAGAAGGTGGGCTGCCGCTGTGGGCTTTGCCCTGGGTACCAAACACCATTGCTACGGCACTGCAGGCTGGCATCTCCTACAAGGGCTGCAATAGGACTGGGCACTCTTATAGGCAGGACTACACACTCATGCTCAGACCTTTCCAATCTGGGCATGTGCAAGGCACACGGGACAGTTCCTCATGGCCACTGCCACCACAGTACATGTGCTGCAACACCTCTGGAAGGGTCTTGTGGCACACTGATTGAGAACCAATGCACCAGACTGACCAAAGAGGAGCAACTTTTAAAGACTTCCCCTGAGGCCTTCTCCATTGCCTGCCCTGTCTCTTCTGCCAATAGCTAAGCAAAAACTAAAAACTATAATCTCTGAAATGCCCACAAAGTTTTGTGGGTTCTTATGTGCTCCATGCTTCTGCTAGTGTGAATGGAAAAATAAAGCAGGGAAACATAGGAAGCAGTGAAAGGGAAACAGAGATCTAACAAGGGGCAGCAAGCAACCGGGGCAACTACAAGCAGAGAAGAGAAAGGGAGAAGCACAGGGGCAGTCTGAGCATCTCACATGCATTCATCATCCCTTGCTTCTTCCTCTATCCAATCAGCCATGTTTTGCCTTCTTTTCTCAACAAACTCTACTAGAACAATTATCTTGGTGTCCTAGTTGCTCCCTTGAACTAAAGTAATGGTTAAAAGTCCAAGATTTCCTAAGGGACAAACTGACTCTCAGACCTTTAATCTCATTAATCAAAAAGCTAGCATCTTTCTAACATGAAGTCTGAAAGCTAACCTTCCATTAGGACTTTGGACACTGAACTAACCTTTTCCAGATTAAACCAATTCACATAAACACAAACCTTTCATAGGCTTGATCTTATGTCAGGGTAGAGGTTTGTTTCTGGGTGGGGGGTTGCTTGTTTGTTGTTTTTTTCTGGGAAGTGAGGCAAATTCATTGAAGTGTTTTAGAGCTATGAAAGTTGGGGGGAGAAGGGGAGGGGAGAGAAGAAAATAAGGTTATCCAGGTCTTGAACACTTTTAAAAATATTTCTTCATTTTCAGTCATGCACTTGGTACTCTTTTAGTCTTATTAGGAACAGAAACATTCACCAATTTTGAGGTGCAATTGCTTGAAAAAAGTCCATGTACATTAACTATCAAGCTTAATAATCTCCTAGTCAGCATTTCTATTTGCAATATTTTTAAATCCAGATTTAAAAATAGATTTACATGCTTAAAATTATGCACATCTCAGTTCTTTGCTGGTCAGAGCCTTTGTTATCTTCATGGACCACTTTCAACTAAACTCATATTCCATTGGCTGGCAAGGTTCTTTGGGTGGGTGTGGTATTTTTTATTAGACCAACTGAGTAGTTGGGAAAAAGTTCTTAGCAAGCTTTCAGGCGCAATCACCCTTCTTCAGGAATAGGAAGCCTTTGCTCTGAGACTCCAAGGAATGAGAGAAGCTTAAAGTGTGGTAGGATGCCAGTGAGAATGTAAATAGGTAGGAAAACAAAAGGTAAAGCAGGGAAGGGAGGCAAAGACAAAGGCAGAGGTGAGTCAGGGAGACTCTACAATGGTAGTAATTCAAGATAGAAAAGAGGCTGTCTGTGAAAAAGGAAATGGCTGGAAATTAGGAAGACAAAGGGCAGAGAAGTGGGGATGGGGAGGGGAAAAAGCAGGGGTCGCAGAAGGAAAGTGCAAGAGGTCAGGTCTGGCAGGTCCTGGTGAAATCAGATGTCAGGCAGATTGTGATGTGTCATGAATCCAATGTCTATATTGAACCCATGATTTTTTGTATCCAGTAGACTTATGAAGTAAAGTTCATAAGCTTGTCTATGAAAGATGTTTTGTAAATTCTCTTTGAGGATTAGAGCCAAGACACTGGAGAAGGTGTGTGCTCCCACAAGTAGCTAGATATTGTCATCAGTGTGCATTCATTCTGGTGCACAGTTGTTGTTTGGTTTCCATCAAGGCATTTGGTGCACTGGGTGAGATATATAACATTTCTGGAGGTGCAGCTGTAAGATCCAGGAATGGTGATGGTTCTGTTGTGGGATGTAGTTATTGTGGGGGTGGGGGAGATGTGTTGGCAGGTTTTGCATTTCTTGTCCTGGCATGGTCTGGTCTGGCTCCATTGGTTGTTATTTATGTTTTATAAGTGCCCATTAGTTTTAATTAGCCTCATATGGCAGGCAAATTGGAGGTTACTTACCTACATGTTTTCAAAGATGTGTTTATATTCATTGTGTAGTTTTTATTTTACATATCAAAGAGCAATGACACAAAGAGAACCCACTGTCCCATGGAACACTTAGCATGAGATTCGTTTAGATTAAGGGTTGGCAAAATATGGCCCATGGGCCAGATTCACCCCCCAATTGAATGGATCTGGTCTGCAGTCAGTGCCTGCCAATTGACAGTATTCGGCCCACGGCTGCCCCCACAGTGTTCCACCTGAGGCAGCCTGCACCATGTTTCCACTGGCATCTGTCTACATTCATGGTCCCAGCCAGTGCATGCAACTTTCTGGCAGGGCTGCTCCCAGTGCAGCTCAGCCACCTGGGTACTGCTCAGCTCCCACTGCCTTCAGCAGTTCCTCCTCCTCCTCCTGGCCCTGCTGCCCCACTCGAGGCAACAGGTAACACAGGGAAGCACTGGTAGCTATAGGGACCCATGCTGGACACCATATGCCTAGCCAGGCAGAAGGAATCTGCAGCAAGGTGGATCCTGGCCCAGCACATGGGGCTCCACCTCCCACTTGCCTTTCACCCACTCTGCCTGCCCAGTGCAATGCCTTCCACCTGTGGCCAGCCGACTAGGTAGAATGTGGCGAGGAACTGGAGCTGCACTGGGGCAGGAGCTGCCTACCTGTACCTTTCCCCCTGCCTGACTGGGCATGTAGTGTGCAGCACTGTCCCCATGGCCACTGCCCTTTCGCACACTACTTGCTGTGTGGAGCGGTACAGCAGGGACAGGAAGAGGAGGACAAGCCACTGGAAGGGGGGGAGCCAAACAGGCAGCTGAAGCTGCACTGGGAGCACCCCTGCCAAAAAGCTGTGTATGCTGGCCAGGGCTGGGGTCATCAGTACAGCATGGGTTTCCCCAGGTGGGTGAGGCTCAGCCCCATGCAGAGCCCCACAGGAGCTGATATGGGCCTGATGTGGGGAGGGCTGGGCCACACCACACCTGCACCACATCACCCAGGTGAGCTCCACAGCATGCACCCTCTGCCCCTTTCTCCTTCCCCCACTCCTGGCTGGCTCCCAGGACCTAGTGCATGGGCAGCCCCCCACCATGCACATGCACCCCCCTCCCACCACCCCACACAATATACAAGAGTAAGCTTTTATTTTGAGCTATTATACAATCACCTCTATATACACTATTCAAAAACACATACATCAGGACAAAATTATTTTTTAAAAATAAAATTAAAATATGTCATAGTAGATGTTTGATTTTTAGGGCACTTTTTTTTAAAAATCTATAATTTGTTAAAATGGTATGTTCTGAAAGATTTTGTGTATGTGGCCCTCAATAGCTCTCCAGAACTTGTTAATGGCCTGCCAGCCAAAATAATTGCCAACCCCTTATTTAGACTGTAGTAAGCATTAACAAGACTTAGAAAGTTTTCTGAGCAGTGGCATAGTAATGTAATATTTACTACATGGTAAACAAAACAGCTATTTGTCAATCCCAGCCCCACACCACACCCAAGTCTTAAACCAGCTCTGGTGTGGTAGAGGCACCTGCGATCAATAAACAGCTGATTGTCCTTCCCTGCAAGGCCTCTGAACTGCAGCTGGGCAAGTAGGTCAGCGACACTCAATCCTTTAAGCTTGGACAGCTGAGCCTGAGCCTGTTAAATGGTTCCAGGGTTTCTCTTAAGGAGCTCTTGCAGTACTTGGCCCCTGCTGTGCAACAAATTGGCCTCAGTCTGTGGTGTAGGCAATGGGTTACCCAGTCCCTGAACTTTGGAATCCTGGTTTGACCTCAGTTTGCTTCCTGACATCCACTTTTGGTAACCCCTTGGCTCAGCATGTGAAACCGAGTTTGATCTTGGCTTATCTCCTGATATCCACTTCTGGTAATCCCACTGGCTTGGCATGTGAACCCTGGTTTGACCTCAGCTTGCTCTCTGACCTCTGCTCCTGGCAACCTCTCTGGCTCAGTGTGTGAACTCCAGTTTGACCTTGGCTTGCAACTATGGGTGCTGGAAATGACTCCCTGCTCTGTGGACCCTGACAATCCCAGCCTTCCCACTATAACCTTGAACCAGCTCTGGTGGAATGCGAGGGCTGAGACTAACAGACAGCACATGCAACTCTAACATTTGTCCATCCTTCTCTCCTCCTTGCTAGATAAGCAGAATGATCTTCCTGGTTCAAGCTCACTGGAACAGTTTAGCCCATCCCCATTGGCTAATCTGGAGGAAGTAGCTTGTAACTGCTTTGAATTAAACAGTTCCTGTTTGCACATTCAAGAAGAGGCATATCATAGTCTCAGAGGGAAAAATAAGTAGCAAACTTTGATATTTATTCACTTCACCTTGAACAATTGTGCCTGTATAATCAAGAGGGCTGAATTTGCAATAGCTATATATCTGATCTGCTAACTTATTTCAATTTGGTGAAATTCATAGATTCATAGATTGTAAGGCTGGAAGAGACCTCAGAGGATCATTGGGTCCAGCCCCCTGCACCAGGCAGGAAAGGCAACTGAGGTCAGGTGATCCCAGTGAGATGACCTTCCAGTTTCCTCTTGAAGATCTCCAGGGTAGGCGATTTGCACCACCTCTGGAGGGAGCTTATTCCACAGTCTGGATACCCTAATGATGACGATGTTTTTCCTCATGTTAATCTTGAAATGGTCTTCCAGGAGTTTGTAATAATGAAATAATTCAGTACTTTGGCAAACTTAAGATTCAATTATTAAAACAACACTATTATTTCAACATAATAAGGATGAGAATGGTAAGGAAGACTAATATTATATAATTTCTCATGGACAACAAAAATTTAATGAATCCTGAAGAAATATTTATAGGTCCAATATATTTTCCTAGTTCCTGGTTCTACAACAATGATAAAAAATTCAATCTTGAGTTAAATTCAATCTCTGTCCTATAGCAACTTTATAAGAATTATGATTTGCTTCAGAATATTTATTCACCACCTTACAATACAACAATAAAAAAGATACCCGATAAGAAATGAAATTGAAAGCTCTGAGTTGGATGGCTTTTAACATACTCCTATGTAAAGCATTACTAAATCACTCCTTTTTTTTTTTTTTTTTTTTTTTTTTTTTTTTTTTTTTTTTTTTTTTACAGATTATCTAACATCGTCATAATCACAAGACAGGAAATGTATCAGTATTTCTTTCTGTGTCCTCTAAAATTCAATAGATTTACCCAAGATGGAATATATTCTACAAGTTATGTTTCTGGTCCATCTTGTATCTATTTAAAAAATAGCAATCTTCAATGATCACAACTACACATACAGGAACCACCTTTGAAGTCAATGGGCATCCCATATGGGAAGTATGCAGAAGTCATCTTTCAGGTCTACTGCTTTAATCCCTACATACATTTATTATTCAGGAAAGTTTTTGAATACTCCACTTATTGTACTTGCAATAACAAAAGTGGGTGAAGCGGGCAACTAAAAACAGCATAAACGCCTCAAAAGCATTCTCCTCTCATACACAAATCATCAGTTGCAAAGCTAATAAAAAAGGTTAAATTCATTAAGTACTACAGAGTTCTCAGTTTTCAAAACCTTATTCAAGAAAGCCTAATAAACGGATGTTTACAGCTGAGGTTTTGTTGGAAATGACGACCTTTAAAAGTACATGTTCCCATAAAAGGAAATACAAGTTACTTGATCATTACTATTTATAAGTTGAATTAGCTTGACACACACTAATTACTGAATAACTTTTGTAACAGAACAATAAGAGACTTTAGCATCTTGTTTTCCTAAGTGTACTACGGAAATTAGTGTAATCCACACATAAACCACCGCAATATATGTCACAGAAATGCGCTTTATAGAAGCTGCTATTCCTTCCCCAACTGCTGTATATAAAATAAAACTGTCCACTTGTCTAAAGTGTTAGAGGACAGAAAAGAACAATTACTCGTCAGAAAGCATGTTCTGCATGGATTTAAAATCACCAAAACAGATCTATAATAAAGGCCTCTTACTTCACAGAATGATAGATGTTAGTAGTGGAAAGTCCTGACAGTAGCTTATCGAGTCCATTCCAATTCATATTCTTTGCAGATTTTTTCAGTGAAAATGTGTCATGCAAATCTCCGTGCATGTTGTCCAGAAGGATGACGGTTATTTTCTAGGAATGAATGATTCCTACTTGCTACCTTGCAAGTCTCTATGTATGATGACAACATAATTATAAAAAAAAAAAAAAAAAAAAATTACACATTTAAATGAGTTATGAGCCCTTACTAGGGAATCTGGCTACAAATGTATTTTCCATAACAATAAGAAA
Source organism: Gavialis gangeticus (assembly GCF_001723915.1). Classification (NCBI taxonomy): domain Eukaryota; kingdom Metazoa; phylum Chordata; order Crocodylia; family Gavialidae; genus Gavialis; species Gavialis gangeticus. The sequence continues at coordinate 21,212,069 of NW_017728995.1, read as the reverse complement.
AAATATACTGCAAAATGCAGTAAACATTTTAAGCCAGATTGCCATCTGAGACACATTGGTGATGTTTCTGGAATTACTCCAGTGTTATTCAAAAAAAGTAATTACAGAAAACAGTTCTTTCAAAACATAGATCTAGATCCACTGAGGTATTTAGACACCCAACTACTATTTAGGTTGTATGCCCCACTAAAGTCCATGAGGATTAGACGCCTAAATATTTTTTATAAATCTGGGTCTTTGGCTGTGTGGATTTCTTATCATCGTAGGGGTTGCAACAATGGTTAACTAATTAGCTCAAATCCTCAGTTCTGTCAAGGAATAAAGAGTAAGTACAAATTATACATTCTCTTACAAATGTAAGTTGGACAACATTTAACATTGACCTGCCCTGGATGTTCTACCTGGAGAAGGCTGTTTTATTGTTATGGAAGCTTCAGCTTCAGTTCTTAGCTTCAAGAAAGGAGACAAGTCTGACTGTCAAAATTATTGAGGGAGCTCCTTGCTGTGCACCACAGGAAAAATTCTTGTGAGAACCTCCTAAATTCTCTCCTTCCACCTGCTGAAGAGCTCCTTCAAGAATCTCAGCATGGGTTTAGGGCATCACAAGGCACAACTGACATGATCTTCACAGATTGCCAGCTGCAGAAAAAATGCCAGGAACAGTATAAACTTCCCTACATGACCTTGCTTGACCTCATGAAAGCCTTTGACTCTGCCAGTCAAGAAGCTCTGTGGAAGAGCCTTCTGAACTATGGATGCCCACCAAAATTTGTCACCATTCTTTGCCTACTCCATGACTGTATGCAAGTGGTGGTTCTCATTAACGAATCTATCACAGATCCCTTTGAGGTTAAGGTAGGAGTTTCTTAGTTTCTAGGGTCGGAAGGGACCTGAGCAGATCATCTAGTCCAACCCCGTGCCATGGCAGGAAAGAGTACTGGGGTCAAACTACCCCAGCAAGGTGATCATCTAACTTCCTCTTAAAAACCCCCAGGGTAGAAGCCTGCACCACCTCTCTTGGAAGTTGGTTCCAGACCCTAGCGGCCCTAACCATGAAGTAGCGCCTCCTGATGTCCAACCTAAACCTACCTTCTGCCAGCTTGTGACCGTTATTCCTGGTCACTCCTGGCAGTGCTCGGGGGAACAGTGACTCCCCTAATGCCTGCTGATCCCCCCTGACTAGTTTATAACAGGCCACTAGATCCCCCCTCAGCCTTCTCTTTTGGAGGCTAAACAGGTTCAGGTCCCGTAGCCTCTCCTCATAGGGCCTGCCCTGCTGTCCCCTGATCATGCAAGTGGCCCTCCTCTGGACCCTCTCCACGCTGTCCACATCCCTCTTGAAGTGCAGCGCCCAGAACTGGACGCAGTACTCCAACTGCGGCCTGACCAGTGCCACGTAGAGGGGGAGGATCACCTCTTTTGACCTGCTTGAAATGCATCTGTGGATGCATGACAAGGTATGGTTG
>NW_017728995.1:21185159-21205603 GCF_001723915.1 Gavialis gangeticus | reverse complement strand
CCACTACAGTTGGCCCCACTACAATTAAAGAAGGCTGTATCATCACTCCAACACTCTTTTCAATAATCCTAACTGCAATGCTACATCTGACCACCAACAAGCTTCTAGTTAGAATGGAGCTAAACTACCGAATGGTAAACTGTTTACTCTCAGCTGACTCTGAACAAAAACCAAGACCACCCCAACCTCAATCATTGAGTTCCATAACGCTGATGTTGCTGCAGTCTGTGTTCACTTGGAAGCAGACCTTCAGGCAATCGTCAATTTCTTTACCAAGGCATACAAGAAAATGGGAGTGATGCTTAACATTCAGAAGATTGAAGTCCTCAATCAACAAGCTTTTAATAAGCAGTCCCCAGCTCTGGTAATTCAGAATCATGGTGAGACTTTGGAGAACACCGAGTATTTCCTGCACCTTGGAAACCATCTCTTGCAGAAGGCTGACATCAATGAAGAAATCCAACAGCACCTCAAATGTGCAAGTGCAGCCTTCAGCCACCTGAGGAAATGGGTGTTCAAAGATCATGGTGACAACATCAGATCCAAAACCAAACTCAGGGTTTATTGAGCAGTTGTTCTCCCCACCTTACTGTACAGAGCTGAGACATAGACAATGTTCAAGAGATACCTCAAGTTCTTTGAGGAGTACCAACAATGCTGCCTGCAGAAGATCCTTTGAATCCAGTGGGAAGATAGATGCACCAACATTGGCATCCTCTTGCAAGCAACTCCCATGAGTATCAGGGTGATGATCATTGAACGTCAACTTTGCTGCACTGGCTACATCATCTGGATGTCCAGCTCCAGACTCCCAAAGCAAGTCTTATTCTCCCACCTCAGTCAAGGTGAACACTCAAAGGACAGCAGAGAAAGTACTTCAAGGACATCCACACGGCCAACTTGAAAAAAGTGCAACATTGACATCAACTCATGGGAGACTATCACCCAGGACCACCCCAAATGGAGGAAGAGTCTTCTACGAGGATCTCAGTTCTTTGAAACCTTACAATGACAACAGGAGACAGAAAAGTGGGAGTGTCATGAAGTGACTCAAGAATCCAGAGCCACCCACCCAACACACAAGCATGTGCTTGAGTTGCACCAGAGTCTGTTGGATCCTGGATTGGCTTCATCAGGAACCTTTGGACCCACAGCTAAGACAATCATGGGAGACAATCATCTTCGACTGCAAAGGATTGCCAAAGAGAAGAGATTCAGCTGCAGTCAGGGTTCCATAGCAGACCCACTGGCAGAAGTTATTACAGGGCATGATGAACTCCTGGACCCAAAAATGTTTATTCGTGGACTTGCACAGTAGAGCATTCAATAGTTTATTTTTCATTTTGTTTTTCATCTGAAAGAGTGATTTGGGATATAAAAAGTTTTATATTCACTGGAACAAGGACTCACTGTTTTCCTCCCCTATGAGTTCACTTTTGCACCTAATTGAGATTACATTTTTTTTCTCAGAATTAAAGAAAAATGCGTAAATTTAATTTAAATATTAGCATTACTTATGTAATGATTGTATCCTTTTGATACCTGTGAAGAGGAATACAATTAATAATACTGCACCATATTATCCCTATGGCCTCAATAAAATTATATTAAGTTAATATTTCAGTTGTTGGTATAAATTTCTGTCCTTTAAACTGTGAGCAAATGGATTCTAATCACTAATTCTGTACCAGGTGTTGTTAAGGGTACATCAATTATGCTTCCCAGCAATGTGATTAAACTCTGATTCAGGCAAGAAAACATTGTTAGTAAGCAAATCAATTTCCTTTGAAACTCTCTTATGTACTACCAGTTTATGGCTCCTTCAATCAGAACAGGGAAAACAAACTCATTTTGGATTTGATCTTATTTGTTTTGTCTGTTCAGCACTAATTTTGTGGTGTTTCACCCTTCCAGTTCTTCTGACTTGTACTGTACTAATATTATATGTGAAAATATTTTGACTTAAGTTGCATGTAGGTTATACATTTTTCAAAGTCTACAATAATATGTATATAAATTACTGTATACTGAGGTTTTAATATATGCATTCCATCATTTAAAATGCAAAGCATATCTTTACCACATCTAATTCTCATGAAATATTTGGTTTTTCTAAATAATGTGCCTATACATATACTATGCAAAATACAAATCTACACTGTCTTATTGCAAATCATCATCTTCCATGTTTGAAAGAATTTTACACTCATATTACTTTACTACATACAGTATCAGCAATCAGCTATATATAACAATATGTAATGCTGTATATTGTTAATAAATTTTATTTAACCTTCATTTTCTGTTTAATTGAACTTTAACATTTTAAATAGATTTTATATTTTAAAATATTTTTAGTTTTTAATACAGATTTATAAATTAATTATTTATTGGCTATATTTTATAGCTACTAGATATGCAAATTGTATTACAACCCCCTGAAAAGCTGGCACATCTACTTCTGGAAGGACAATAAAAAGAAGATAGGAATGAGGGATCTGGCCATAAAGAAGTAACAGAACTTAACATTCAGACATTCTGGGCATATCTGCGCATGCAATTAATGTGCCTAATTTTCTTCACAGAAAATACAGGCTCATTAAAGTGCTCCAGGCCACACTTCTACATGCGCATCCCTGTCAGAAGCAAACTGTGCCTGACAGGAACAGCCCAGCCCAGGGCTGCCCTGCCCTGCTCTTCCCCACCTATAGCAGCCAAGGGGAGCTCCAGGCTCTTCCAAGCACCAGCCCCAGGATTGGCAGGAGGCACGGGGGCTAGTCCTGATCCCCACATGGCTGAGAGTTGTCCTCGCTCAGTGGAGATGGTGTCTGCCAGTCACGTGAGGATTGGAATTGGGATCCCTACGTGGCTGGCAGACAGTGTCCCCAGTGAGTGGAGATGACTCTCCCAGCTACATGGGGATTGGAACCTTCCCAATCCCCACGTGGCTGGCAGGCAGCATCCCCATCAAGAGAAGACAGCTCTCCCAGCCACATGGGGTCCTGATACCCATGTGGCAGAGAGACAGCTGACCCTGCATCCAGCACAGCTGCCCCCACATTCCTGTGCTGACCAGAAGTGAATTGGTCCCAGTCAGCGTCTATGTGTGCTACTGTACAGTAGGAAATACACTGTTAATTTAGTACAGTACAGTCGCATCTTACATGTATTTAACTTAAGTGATTTCAATTATATGTGCTCAGCTGCTGGGGCTGGCTGCCAGGTGCTGGCCAGGGCATGGCGTGTAGTGCTGCGCCCCATGGTACTGCCTGCATGCACTGGCATGGCTGGGGGGCTGAGGGGCTCATGGTCAGCTGGCTGCCCTGGCGGGACAAGGTGGCAGAGGACAAGAGGGACAAGGAGTGCGTGGGGAAGGCACAGATGTTGCACTGCACACACAGTCTGTGCAGTGCCGCGCCCGCCTTGTCTGTAAGGTGCGACTGTACTGTACCTGTATTTCCTGGTATTAGCTAATGGTGCAGTAGCCTAATTTGCTGTGCAGTAAGTCCCGTGCATGTGTAGATGGTGATGTTTTACTGAGCATTAGATTAGTCTAATGGGCAGTAAAGCCGCTCGTGTGGACACACCCACTGTAAATTATTTACCTGCAATGACACTTGTTAAAAGAAGCACTTTATGCATGCAACTAAACCTGACTAATATGTACCAGAACACTGCAAGGAGAAAGTTCCTTATTTAGCCATAAGTGAAACACAAGTGCCAGCACACCACGAGAGAATGAAATCAGTAAGGTTTTGGAAAATAGGAACTACTTTTAAGGTGTTAGATCAGTAAAATAGCATACTAAAGAAAAAAAAGATGGCTTAGATATTATAAGTCAAGTCATTGCATTGATTTGCGCTCATATTGTTAGCTTCTGACAAAATGAATATTAAGAATTGCTGTAAAAGTTGAGACATGCCTGACACTCAAACCCCGCCAGAACAACTGTGGGAGTAAATGCATTGTTACATCTCTCCATCAGCTACAGTCCCCCAAGGAACAAAGGTGCAGTGACAAGCAGCTTCCCTGACATTTCACAGTGTATGGGGAACTATTTTTACTTCTTCCAGAAAGTCTTTACAGCAAGGCCAGTTAGTTACTCATGTTTTGCCCAGTAAGGGAAGGATTTATGCCTCAGTGACCAACTTGGGAAACCGCACATACACACAGACATACCCTTGAATGTGCAGTATCCCATGATTCTTTCCTTCCAATATAAGTCCTTCACAAAGATAAAGCTGGGCTGCCGGTGAATATATTGAACAGTATATTCAGTTTACTTATACTACCAGTATAAGTATAACCAGTATAAGAATAACCAATTTACTTATCTTACCTCATCCTTCCTTTCTGTAGCGGGTGCCAAACTGAAAGCAGACTGTCATGAGACAGTTGCTGAGCACCATAAGTTTCCAAGTACTACAATGGAAGCTCAGGATATCAGGCCAGGGGAGATTTGGTCCAAGTGACTTTTAATTCTACCACATTACTCTTATCACAATAGTTTTGCTAATAAAAAAAAAAAAACCCAAAAGACAAGATTCTGCTGTCACTTATATAATAACAAATGCAGAGTAATTCTGACTTCAGTGTCTATTGTCCTTTAACTGAGCTTGATGTGTCTAACTTTTATGCCAATGGGAAATTGAGGAGGACACGAACCTTCTCACCTACCTATTTGTTTAAAGATTATGCAGACTGCAGGATGACGGTGTCACTGCCCTTCATAATGCACCATGCCATCAAAGGAAGGGCTAGGCTATCAAGGCAAATGACACTGGTATGAAAATTCTCTCACCCTGTCCTCTGCCTAGGAGAACTCCTTGTGCAAAATATCATATTTCAATACCATACTTACATGATAAATTGCTCAATTTATTAAGAAAATAAGCTCTCCCTTGAGCTGGGAAACCATAGCAACATAGCGAGAGTTGCCGTTTTGGCTCTTTAGCTGGTCAGAAGCTGTTACACGTTGGATCCGAAGATTGCATGCATTTGCCTCGGCTGGCATTTCCCCCATGAAAGGAACTGGATGGAAACTGGCTAAAGTGTTTTCAGGGGAGTCGATGCAAAATGACTGTGGAAAGGACACACACAATACTCACCATTTTTTATTTTAAACTGGTGGCCTGAATCTTTCTAGGTATAACTAACAATCGGGAGCTCAGTAAAGGGGATCTGAGAAGTCATCCACAGTTTGTGAGACTCAGTTTATAGAAATGTGAAGGTTACAATAACACTTTTGAGTGTAGGGAGTTTAGGATCATTACACAATGCATTCATGTAAAACAGTGGAGTCAGTTGTTCTTAGCGTTCCAAACATGTAAGTTCTTCCTAACCTTTCTCCTCCTTCACCTGGAAAAAAATCAAGCTCTATACCTTTCCCTAAATATATTCCCAACACATCCTGTTGGTCGAAAGAACACCTACACCTAGATTGCACATATTTCCTGGGTGACAGATGAGACATGTTTGCATATTTTCTGCTACAGGTGTGGTTGGCACTCTTAAAGAAGTGAATGGGGTTTAGTAGACAGATGTGTGAAAAAGGATCTTTGCACATCTTAATGACATAGGCTAACGTTAGAACAGCACGAGCAAACTATAACTAAACTACAAAACCACCTTTTTAAATAGGTTGCATGAACATTTGTTTTGCACGTTGTTCACAAAAGGTAATATAATATCTCCAGAGAAAAGCAACATGCAATGTAAAGTGTTGCTTTAATAATTTTAATTCTAAAAAATGCCTGTGTCAAAAGGTTGAACAGACTCAACTAACATTACATATGCACTTTCAGTACCTAATTAGCTGATAATACTCTGGGTGCTTGTAAGGTACACTACAAGTGCCTTGCTTACCAATGTGTTTAGTATTCTGCAAATAAATCTTCATAGCAATTAAATCCCTTGTTATTATGAAAATGCTTCCATATTGTTGTAATAACAGAGGATAATACAGTCAATGCCACTAATCAAGAGGTTATTCTTTGAATAATTGCAGGATTTATGAGTAATCATTGCTAAAGATATGCCGTTATTCAGTACACTGAGTACACAAAATCTAATAATACCTTTCAAATAAATCTGATTAATGTTACAGTACCCTTTAAGTGAGGTGCACACATAACATTTTTCCAAAACTACTGTGCAGTAATATATAAGTGCCCGCCTCTCACAAATGCTATTTCCCTTGCAAGAATCTGAAAATACGTTAAGCATTAGTAAACATCATGGTTCCTCTCCCCTGAAAGCTGAAGCAGAATGCCTGCTTACACAGACAAGTGACGAATTTGGGAAAAATACTCAGACATCCTATGTATGAACAAGTGTTCATTTCTAGCACTGGAAATTTCTGGTAAACTCTGACACAGATAAGATCTTCCTCAGTGAATGAGGAAGATCTTTCCCCATAATTAGGAATGTTTCCTGCAGAAGAAATTGAATAAACACTTGTATACTCCTAGTTTTTGGCAGGGAGGTGGGAGGGGAATTATCCCAGTAGAAACTAAACGCCCATACATGGTCCCTGTGTCTTAAGCCAACAAAGCATGATCCCTTCATAGCATACAAATACTTATCAAGTCAAATACCAACTTTACCTGTAATATACAATAATATCTGATTCTACTAAACCAGCTCTGAAATATTAAGGAACCTCATATCGACTGTTTTTCTCTGCTAGTAACATCTTTCTTCTTAATTCATGTTTAACAGGACAATTTGAATTTTTTCTCTCTCTTCCTTCCCTGAGACAGACTGTACCTGTGGTTACTTTTAAATAGCAAAAAAGAATTAAGTTTCCTATAGGTGCTTTACAGCAATGTGTTAAGGCAGCAATATATGCATAAATTCTCGCTGTTAAGTTTGGGACTGTGCTCATAATTCATTTATCTGGGATACTGGGGGTGGAAATTCCTCCCTTAAAAAAAGAAAGCAGATATTTCATATGCCATGATATACAACCTGCTTTGGTTTCAGTGCTTCTTTTCCCCCTGTGCATTTGGACAGTGCAACTGTGGTTAGGTGATTTATGCTGTCTATTCAGGGAGATTATTAGAAACCCACAATTGTCATTCCTTTAAACCACAGAACCTCTCTTGCTTAAATATTTAGATATTTTACCATGTAGGGTAATCAGCTGAAGGAGGTTACATCAACAGTCATGCTTCTGGAATCCCCTGGCGGGAACCATTAATTCCCTGAAGCACTCAGCTAATATTTTGTTTCTTATGTTGTAAGGTTTCTCATTTTCAGTCCTCCGCTATGTGATAATGAAACAAAGAACTTGTGGTGTCAAGTAGGTCACCTGCATTAATATTTAAGATTTGTTGCAATGTTGAATAAGGATATTAAAATTAATAACACATGAACAAACACAATCACTTAAAAAGCACAACCAACAGTGACTCTTAAAAAAAAAAAAAAAAATCCAGTGCTGGCACCCCAGAAAAATTGAACAAAATTCTTCATCATGATAAAGATTGGAATGAAATGTTTCAGGGAAATTTCATTTTCTTCCCCAAATTAAACTAAAATACAGCAATATTCAAAGGTGATCTACATCTTGAGAATTACCCATTTTCCTTTTGGACAATGGGAAAGGTATGAGGAGGTATGGGACAGGAAGAAAGTGTGCCACTTAAAAAATGGTTAGATTATGGTCTGTGGGATGAGCAACCCCAGACTTCCTTGAGGCCCTACTGCACCAGGCCTCTCTCCTAAATATGCCCCCCCAACTCTAAACCTTCTCAGTCCTCCTATCTTTCTTTTGGGGAAGAAGCAGAGTCAAGAAACACGTGAGAGTGGTAAGTTCCCTTCCATGATGCCTGGAGAAGTTCTGTTCCAATGAGAGCATAAATGGGGCTCGTAAAGTTCCCCAACCGCGTCTGCTTCATTTTAGGATGTATCCCCACCAGTGCAGTTCTGAGCACCGTGCACACATTTACAGTTTCTTCTTGCTTAAAGTTGCCAGGTTGCCTGTAGTGAACAAGACTGAATAGATATTCCTCAGAACTGAAAAGGCACCTGAAGTTTAATTGCTGTATTTATTCTGAATTCATGGACTTTAGTTGGGCAATGACTACTAAATAGCTAGACAGTCTTTACAGCCACAAGGATGAGGACTAGAAACTTCAGATGGACAGCTTTAAAACTGCTGGTTTGAAAAATTACTAACATTAAAACCCTGTTGTTTAAAGTTCCCAAAGTTACCAGAACCTTACCCTCCCTTCTCCAATTGCAAACTACCATGCTGTGTGCAGATTGTGAGGAAAAGTCCACTAAAAGTCACAAAGCTTTTTTTCTCTGTATATTTACTGAATGTTTATTGAATAACAGAAAAAAAAATATTGGTGGAAATATTTGAAAGCATATGTTAATTCTATTATTAGAACAGGGCAGGTACAGCCACAAAGGAAAATAAATGGGACATCAAATGTTTGTAGTCTTTCAGTACTTGACAGAATAGACAAAGTAGAAAAAAACAGATAAACCATCACATTATGCTACTTTTTTAAATACTTATAGGTTCAACCTGTTTCCCCAACATAAATATAAGCAAAGGATGCCCCCTCTCAAGGAACAGAGGATTTTCTAGTGATGGAGAACAGAGGAGACGGAGAACTAGCATCAGAAGACGAGGGGGGAAATAGGAAAGGAGATTTAAAAGGGTAAATAGTAAACTGAATTGAAAAATAACACACCACTGGAGGAGAAAGAATACAACTTCACTGAAAGAGAAAACAAAAAAAGAAAAGCAGCTGAGGTGGGAGGTGCAATGGTGGGGAAGGTCATTTAGAAGTTGGACAGCCCTGATCTATATCTCTAGATGTCAGCTAGAATTTTTTTGTTTCAAACCTAATTGTTGAAAATATGACGGTACACTGATGCGACAGAAACGAGTATGTAGGATTAGCTCCAATATTAGCATAAAAGGACAGAAGTTCTAAAAGATGTGCCCCTTACACACTTTCAGATTAGAGACCAGGACCAAGCATTATATGTGACCCAGTTTGTCTGTCCTTCAGTTCAAATTTTATGTGTCGTAACATTTATTTCTGCAACAAATCAAATCTGTCTTTCCATTTTCCTGCAGGAGGCTGAAACTCAAGCTTTCTAGCAAGGAACTCAAATCAAAAGGCAAATATGGCTCATTCCTCCTTAAACCCATGACATCCGTTGCTACCAGACTGGGAATGATTCAGGCCTGAGGGACCCTTCCCAGAAACTAAACAGAGGATTATTCATACTTACAAAAACCATCTTTTGCTTTCTTTTGCATGCTACAATAAGAGCTTCTGTATGTGGTATCACATGCACAACAGATGTCAGGGCACAGGCTTGTAGCACAAGTAGGACAGCAGTAGATGCAGTTACATCAGCGCAGGTCAACACAGCGCAGTCATTTTCTTTTGGAAACTAGAGCATGGCGAGTGACAGCAATTTGCTCAAATGAAGCTCATCACTTAATGGATTTGATGTTAGTCCTTCCAAGGATGTCATCATCCTCTAGCTGAGCAGCAACTTCCTTGTCTGATATCATGTGGTGTCAGGGAGCAATGACAAGTGTTAAAAGTGGCACAAGTGATACCATCTTATGTTGGCAACAAATGCTAATTTCCTACAGGATGCTCCACCATATAAGTTACAAATTCTGGCATGAAATAGCAAGAAGTTTTCTGATGACCACATTTGGATTCCTGTTTTGGAAACCTGTAAATCCAGTAAATCCTTTTGGCCAGATCCAATTTTGAGTCAGTCCTTTGCCAAAATGGACAAGTAGTCCATAATGTATCATCCTTTCTTAAGAAAATAGAGTTGAATTAGATTGAATATCAGGAAAAACTTCTTCACTGTTAGAACAGTGAGGCAGTGGAACAGACTGCCTAGCTGTGGACTCTCCATCACTGGAGGTGTTCAAGAAGGCATTGGCCGAGAAGGATCTAGGTGCTGCAATGCTTATGTTCTACTATTGGTATTTCCCAGGCTTCTACCTGTGGCAGATTATGGCGCTATGTCTTGTGGTTGTGTCAGGGCTGACTGTGTAGTTTTGATAGTATATTAGACAATAGATTTGTACAGGATGGTTTGGATAGGGATGATTCTGCCTCAGGTAGTGGATTGGACTAGATCAGTATTTCTCAACCCATGGGTCGTGACCCAAAAGTGGGCTGCAAGAAAATATGAAAGGGTCGTGAACAAACTTTAAAAATGGATCAACAACATTTAAAAGTGGATTCTCCTTTAAAGGAGAAAAACATGGGAAACAGTCGCTTTGCCCTTGCAGGGTGTCAGAGTTCCAGCCTGCGAGGGGCTGCATCCCTGCCCCCCTCCACACACACCCCACCTGTCCCATACACTACGGGGCTGGGCACTGGGGCTGGGAGGTAGTGGGCTGGGAGTGAGGGGCACTGGGTCAGGACTGGCCATTGATGTTTACAAATGGGTCCTGGTACAACAAAGTGTGAGAACCACTGGACTAGCTAACCTACGGAGATCCCTTCCAGTTCTACTTCTTTCTGATTCCATGATTTGTTACTGTTACTATGGTTTGCTAACTGTTAACATGACCTCGTCCTGTCAAAATATGTTTTGTGCATGTACTGTGCTTTGAATAGCATGCATTTTCATAAATTATTACTCTGTTCTATATACTCCGTTATCTTAATCCAAGACTCATAAAAAACATCAGAAACAAAGTATCCAAAAAGAAGAGAAACTGAAGTGAAATGAACTTTATAATATAACAGTATGATTGGGTCTCTGATAACTAGTTCTGATTACATGCAAAATGTACTGAAGATATAGTAAGACAAAGGGAAAAATCTTAGCCATCTATTACAGTCAAACATATCAGATTATTCTCTCTCTCAGAAGAACAGTGAAGATTAGTTAAGTGAACAGCTTTGTTAGTAAATTCCTGAAAAATAGCAGATTAAAAATCCCATGGAGAGATTGATGTTAGGTGAACTGTTACTTCTGGTCCCATGCCCAAAAAATGCTTTTCTACTGGAACAGTCATATCACTATGTCAACCCTTAGTACACATGCTTGGAGTCTACTTCCTTCCTTAACAATAAATTGTACCATTTACTGTTATTACCTCTCAATCAAATACATGGAAACTTGTCCAACATCTATGGAGCTATTTTCTTTAGTATCATCAGTTCGGATGAGACAATTTTGTGTCATCAGTATCACCCAGTTATTTCTCATTGAAAATTTTAGTTATTTCAACTGAAACATAAAAGCCACCTAATTCCAGACTATCGCCACTTGACTAGGCAACTAACACCACAGTCAAAACAGTAGTAAAAATACTCTCATCATACTCTCTAGGGACAAAGTGAGCCAAATATCATTCCAATTCAAAATCTCTGCTTACGTGCACACCAGTAAGTATTTTCACCAAATGCCAGCCAAATTGATAGACTTTGCAAGATGCATTAAGGGTCAAATGATTTGAGTTATTTCTAAACCAAGTTCAAAGGAAGTTCATGCCTTCATAGAAATACCACACCATGTTCAGGTCCTTTACACTTATTCCAAAAAAGTACAATCTTACACATCTCCACTCATGTTATTTAGCATAGGAAAACAGGAACATTTTCCTTAAAAGCTGAGAAAAAGAAACAGCCCTAGATTAGTCACTGAAATTGCAATGATGCTCCGGGGGTGCCAGTACCTTCTGATCCTCCTTTGTTTCTTGGAAAATGGCTGTTATTATATTTGTCTCATGTAGATGGGGTCTTTTCTGCTCTCAGTGAGAAGATTCCCGAAGGGAAGAAAAACTCTCTCTCCTCAATTTGCGCCATGTACAGTAGTAGAAATTTGTAGGAACTTATTTCCTTACAGGGTTCTGCAAACTCTTAGCATATTAAGTAAATTATTATTTCAGAACTATAAAGTATTTGCCCAGGTTTACAGTTGCTTTACTAAGCAAAGAATCTGTTTCAACTAAAAGGCTATTTGAGAAAATGAGAGTCAAAACTATCGGTTTATCCTGCGAGGCTATCCATCAAAGTAGGTGGGGGGTTTTATATGTTTTTAAGTCTGAAAAAGGTTGTAACAATTTGATTCAGCTAAAATTCACACAAAAGGACCAGCAAAATTGAACTGGTATCACCTGAAGAGACAGACTAATACTTTCATAGAAAATGTTAGGACAAATAATCATTTGTATGCCTGAAACTTTTACTTATATCATTCTACTTGCTTCGCTCATGCTCATGTGCAACTTGTACATCTGAACATACAAAGTTTAGTTGTCCTTGTAATGGTGGAGCTGGTTCCTATTTAATGCTTCTGGTTTCATTTGATTTTTAAATTAACTATTAGACAAACCTCCCTTCACAGTAAAATTTGAAATGTTTAAGTACATTTCTAATAAGTTTATCTAAGGAATCTATATGACTTTCCACATAAGCAACCTCATGAGGTCACTGTTGCATGGGCTTTAATTAATCTTGACAGTAGTCAAGTTAATCTCGACAGCAATTCTATACCACCATAAAAAACTTTGCCAGTTCACAGAGTTCTATGTTTATATATTTGCATTCAGACAGGAATAGTACAAGTACGTTTTTCCCCCTCAAACACCACTTATAATGATGATTTATCATGTGTTTGAATATATGGAGATATCTTTTTTCCAAGATTTATAGCAACAGTCACAATTTGTACCGGCATGTATTGCAAATGTTTATCAGACCTTGAACCCCCATTTATATTCTGATAATTTGCAATGCAATGTAACAACTTACGCTCCAGATGTAAGAACAACAGTGTTCTGTGGCCTTAGTAAATGGCAGTACTCCAGGGGCAGAGGGTTGGCATCCCTGTACACCAAAGAGTTTATGGAAATCTTTCATACAATACTGCCTATGCTCAAAGCCTACAGGTTTGCAGGCATGAGTTAAATTTGAGATGTTTTAGATATTTAGAGTATACGGATAGATTTTGCCTATCCCCAACATGGGGAAAAGGGCACAAGAAAGCTCCATCTTCCCATATCTTTGCATCACTTAAGTTTTCACAGGAGGTCCAAAACATTTTGTAAAATCTAGAATTTAGTGGCCAAATTCTACCTCAAATTCCTGCAGCTTTCATTTCTATGTGCACGCTTGAGTCCAACAGTGTCCAGAAACCCACTGAGTTAGTGAACTTCCTCAAGCATCTGAAGGACTCCTCAAGCAGAGCATCAGTCAGCTGTTTGGGGCATAAAAGACACGTCAAGATGTATAACTTGCTCTGTACAACTGAGGCCCGGTGAATACAGCATTCATCATCACCATTTGTCTCCACCTCTACCCTATTGACCTGAAATTCAGTCATATGTCCTTCCATCCTCTGCCCTCAGTTGCTGACATTCAAGATGCAATGCAACAGTCCCATCGATCTTTGGAATAAATATCACAGCTGTAGTGAAGGAAGGAAGTGTAAAAGTGGGCATAGGCACTGGCCAGTCAGTGGAGTGAAACTGATATAAAAGGTCTGCAAGAAATAAAGCCAATGGCATCAACTGAAGTTTAGACAAGATGAGTCTATCTGGTAGTCTAAATGGAATTTTTGCACTTTATAAGCAGGTGAGTTGCTGTTATGATTGCACTAACACATATATTACATGGTGGGCCAGTTCCAACTACTACATCTTGAAAAACTAAAAAAATGTAACATCAAATTCAGGTTTCTTAAAACATTTCAGATCTCAGCATCTACACAGAATGAATTCCAATCATTTTTTCTAAATAGGTGACATTATATTATTGAAGTACCATGACCATCCAACTTAGAGAAAAGCACAGGCTCTGAGAAAGTAACACACCGAACAATATTGTGCTTTATTCAGTTTTAATTTTTTTTAAGTTCTGTCCAAATACAGCTCAGTTGATTATTAGGCCTCAATATCTGTTTGCAACTGCTGTTTATCACAGAATATTACTGATGGGCAGTTTGTGTTGCTCAGTTTATCTTTTCATTTCACAAAAAAAATAACCAGATGCCAGGTTTCATGTAAACAAAGAGCATGGACCTTGTCACTCCCTCGACTGACACTAGCTGGCACTCCTTTAAGTTATAGGGTTCCATGGGCTCCCCTGCCTGGCACATTGGGCGTTGATATGGACATCATTTTGCTCCAATCCAGTAACATTTTGCCAGCTACCTGTATTCCCCAATTACCACAGACAGAATCAAAAATGTGTGTTACATTGCTGCCACTCCAGTATCATGCTTACTAGTACCTTCTAAAAGTATTGGGTTTCATCGTTCAGCTGTTCCAAACCAAGTGTGGGGAGTCTACTATTTTGCAGCTCATTTTTAACTTTTAGGTTGGCATCCAGTTTTTAAAAAGTCCGTGGGTGCGGCCAGATAAGTGCACATGTGCAGTTTGCAGTGCCGCCAACCCGTCTGCGGTATCACAAACACACACACTGCTCACGCAGGCATTTACCACGCTGCTAATTTGCAGCACAGAAGAGGTTTTTTTTGACACTGGGAGATCCCAGCGTCAAAAAACCCCATGCCAGAAAAAGTGGCACAGCGCACATGGCTGCATTGTGCCACCCAAAGCTGTAGTCTGGCTGACCCAAGCCAAGCTCTGCCCACTGGCCAGGCTCTGTGTGCTCGGATCGCTCCTGCTGGAGCCCCACGGTGAGGTTGTTGGGGCCAGACCAGATGCTGGCCCCAGCCTCCCCTACTTCACCCAGGGCGACTTGCCACGCTCCAGAGCACACGTGTAGGGGTGTTCCCCAGGGAGAACAAGCAGTGGCATAAATGTGTGTGCCACAAATGTGTGCCCCCCACTCATGGGGACGTGCCCCATTTGGTTTTCACACCACGAAGGGCTTCACTAACTTATTCTTAAAGGCATATACAAAAACATCTTTCTCTCCCTCTTCTAATAAGATGAAAAAAGAACATTGAAAGTTTCCAAGTAGCAAACACTTGCTATCTCCTATTTATTTGTGTGTGAGACCATATCATGAGAAAGTAGTAATATTGTCCCCTTGTATAAAACAATGATATTTTTTAACAAAAATGGACAGAACTCTTATGGAATTCTTCCCCTCACTCATCAGAAAATGAGTTATTTTACTTAACGAGAGATTTCTCAGAAAGTATCAACCTGGTTGTTGCTTAAATCCCTCAACCGTGACAATATAATTAAAAATTGTGAATGATATATCAAGTGTCGTACTCAAAGATGAATTGACAGGAGTAATTTTTACTACTCAAAAGCTTTCAACTTCATACATCATAATATCCTATTAAGCAAGCTCACTGACATTGATATGAATTGTAAAGCAGTAGGTTGGTATAAGCCTCACTTCACCTTCCAAACAGCCATTTTTGTTCCTTGTTAATTATGAGCACTGTGTGTATTACCAGAGCTGAAGTCTGCATCCTTCAGTATTTCATTTCTTTATTAACTGCTCACCACAGATTGGTGGGCAGGGCTTGCAGTTCTTTTGCGTGACAGTGTTTCATGTGAGTGCTCATCCTCAAATGATTTATTTGCACTGCTTTATCATCTTGATGAGATATTTTATTTCTTTGTAAAGATAGCTTTTTTTTTAAGGACTTATCTTCAACTACCATCAATTTTCATTTCATTCTTGGATTATAAATTCTTCAATGCAGAGAACACATCTGTATTAAGCGTTTCTGCTGTATCTAGGCACCAGCACTATGTGGCCCTAGTCTGAGTGAGGCCCCTACCCACTACTTCAATGCAGCAGCAGCAGCCCCAGTCAACCTAATGGCTTCTAAAAAGATGGAGCTTTGACACAACTACTTTTCAATAGATACTTCTTAAAAATTGTTACTGTCCTTAGAGAATACATTGATAGCATCACCTATCAAAAATCAGAATTGAGAGGGCAACTGAAAAATCTAAATATGTTTAAAAATTATCTAGAAGAACAGATGTAAAACCTATATCCGTTTGGAGGTGCCTTATACTATCCTCATTAAATTTAGAGTATGTATAATTTGACTGAGAGGCAATCTGCATCTATCGTTGAACTCTCCGGTCAAAGAAGTCAACTTAATCCCAGAGAGAAAGAGGCCTACAGAAAATTAATTCAACCTCTAGTAGTGCTGACTGAGTATATAGGGAAAAATCCCAACCAAAAGTGCTATCCAGATGGCTCTTCAACTCTCCATATACATGTTCCTTTTGCCAAACTTGTATCTGGTCCGTTTATCTATTTTATACAAGAAGCAGCATAGATATTTCTGCCAACACTACAGAAGCAATGAAAGAGAGGGCTGGCATTTCTTCTACCTTTCTCACCAGAAAATCAAAACAAGAGTGCAAACCCCTTACTTGCTAAATGTCTGAACATTAACTATGGACATGGGACAGGATTCAATTTTCCCCTCTGCTCCTGTTTATACCAACTCACTGCCTATGTGTAATCTGAGGTACTTGCTGAAATGATTCAAAGGGGCTTAAAGCTGCAAGGGTCATCTAAGTATGCCCTTAGTTTTGCAAGCACATTAGAAACGTACTTGCTACGCAAGCACCTGTCAAACAGCTGTGCTTTTTTAAAAAGGATGCTGCACACCATTTTAGAACCTACTCTGAATGAGTCCAGATACTTCGGTTTGGGTTTATCCATTTTCATATCAGGCATAAAAGAGAAGTGAAGGTGAAACCTGTGTTCCTCTCTCAGGAATCAGTCTATTACCTATGTCATTTTCTCAAGTATTCATCCATCCACACCCAATAATCCTGTGATCTTAGTCAGAGCACACTCGTGAAAACTGATTCATAGTTGTTTGCAGCCACTTGATGTTAATGGCAAAGTTGACATCTTAAATCACAGCTGTTTCCTAATGATGGCCAAGGGGCAAAGCAACACTTTTGAAAACAGAGGCGAGTGTAGATTAGGGTAGCTACATAAAAGCAACATTTACAAGAAAAATGTGATGCAAAACATTAGGGTCAAAAGTGCTATAAGCAAAGCACTCCATAAATTAAACTTTATACAGTAATTTGTATACTTTGCAAGTTAACAGCTGTAGTCTGATACATTATTCTTCCTTATGTAAATGTTAATACTACGCAGAATTTGTTTCTGTCTCTAGATTAAAAAGTATAAAGGCTTTTACAACTACGTTTTAATTTTTAACTAGGAAATAGTCTGTTTTCCATGTTGTATAAAAGTTTATGGTCCTGAAAAATAAACCCTTTTATAGTTAACAATGCCGTGTAAGTGCAACACTGTTCTTTCACACTCTGTTTAGGCACATAGTGACAAGTTAATGAAGGAGCACCCGGTATGATGAAGAAGGAAAGCTCAATTATTTATCATTATTGTAGTATAATTGTATATTGTACTTTATACCCAGGAAAGAAAAAGTGAGCAGGATAAGTAGTATTATAAAAGTAATATGTGATAAGTTAGAATCCCACAAGGGCTTTGTTAGACCTACGAAGTGTGGATAGGAATATGGAAAATAAATGATGCAGGGTTCACCAAAAGGCAGTGCGAGTGGAGCTGTGCAAAAGTCAGTATGCCTCACTGCTTGCAAAGATATTGCCATTTTTCAAAAAATCAAAATGAATCTGGGTATCTGAAAAGTAGCAAGATGTCTTTGTAAGTTGTGGATGGGCTTTGATAACCTTTGCACTTGAAAGGCTGAAGTGTGAGCTCTGTCTCCACCACTCTGGACTGTAATTGTGATCAGAAAATGCTATGCTCAAAATTCCCTTACCTAGCTTGTGTTTAACAGGTAATAAATGATTGCGAAGGTGGAGGGAAAAAATACAGAGAAAATGAAGAGCACAATACGCTTGTACCTGGTACAGTTGAATAACTGTAAGCATTAAAACAGGTCAACTTCTCAGTTATATTTTTCTCTTAAGACCCTCCCAAAAGCATGAAAATGTTCTGCTGTAAAGACATGCTCAGAGACAATTTACAGCAGCAGGTAAAGATCAGACTGCATCATGCACCAGGTATGGAAAGCAAAGCTTATACCACCTACCCTGAGGAGATTCCTCTGAAAGGAAGATCCTATTTCACAGCCTGCTTGTTGGAGCGCAGCTGTAGGATAACTGCAGTGTCTGATGAGCAGGTGTCAGCTCTCAGCTATCTCAATGACATTTTTGTCATGTGATTTATAACCTGTGGTGTGGATTAGGTGTGAAATTGTCTCCACTGTAACAACCAGTTAGTCATTTGCATTTTGAAAAAACTGCAATTCAAAATGACAATGCCTGAGATTCTGGCCCTCCTCACAACTTTTCCCCAACACAACACAACACACCCTGAAGCTTTTCTGCCAGGATGTGCATGTGGCATCTAACCGATTCACATGAAGGGACAGGTGTTACGTGTTCATTATGTGGGTTTGCTGGGGTGAAGGAGGATCAAGAAGCAGTTTGTGCAGGAGCCAGGCACAACCACAGCTCAAATTGCACAAGCACATGCAACGATTCAACTGTTCATGTGAGTTCTGGAGCCGTTCCCGACCTGAGGGAGAAGATCATCAAAGCGAGCAGGAGAGGAAAGCAGCTCGCTCACTATTTCAAACTTCTCCCTGGCCCAAGGCACTTGTCATTTACTCAGTGGGGCCTCGCAACATTTTTCATTGATGGCTGCAGGTATGAGCAGCTCCACTCAGAGCATAAAGGCTATACTACAGATGACACAATTTGCCTCATATTTAACACCGAAACATTAGTGGATCTTCTGCTAAATCATTTCAGAGTGAAACAAAAAAGTGACACCCTTTGCCTCTCAGGAAGCAAAATAAGAAATCACGATTTCAATTGTCAATAGCCTCTGCTGCTACCTTACCAAAGACATCCCCTTTCCTTCTTCATCAGAGCAAGCACTTGGAACTCCAGGTTATAAAAGTCTTATTTTGTTTTACAGATTATTTTGCTGAATAACTTAAGTACACCACACTTCCTGCAATCTGTATTGTCTTGTCTTTTCAATGATCCCCAGTAATATTTTTTGCATGCCATAAAGGTACGCTCCACAGGGGCCATTCAATGTATTTGACAATCCAGGCAAAGCACAGACAATACACTTAGGCTAGGGACAGACACGAAAAAAACCCCTGAGTTTAAACTGATTCAATCTTTGCAGGTTAGTCTAGCCTGCGCATATTGAACTGATTTGCAAATGAACAAACGTTCACTTTTAATTCCAGAAATGCAGGCACGCACTTGCACTGACTCAGGCTAGAAGCTGGTGGGTGCTACAGGCAGCCCTCTCTTCCCTTCCCAGCAGCTGCAAGGCTGGAGGGAAGCTGACATGGGAGGCATGGCCAGGCCCTGGCAGGCAGCTAAGTTTGATTGCAGAGGGGTTTAAACCCCACCCTGGCCTGCAGAGACACTGCCTGGAGGAGGCGGGGGGAAGCAGCCCTTGCCATGCTTGTGTTTGGCTGCCGAAAGGGGATGGAGGGAGATGAAACTCTCCTGTGTCGCCTCTGGGCATGGGGACCCCAGCCAGGGTCTGCCCAGCTATGCCCCCTGCTCCCACAGTGACGGGTCCTGGCCACAGCTGGCCAGCATGGCCCTGCTGTCTCCTCATGGCTGGGGCTGCGGGGCTGAGCCAGGCCGGCCTGCAGCTGCTGCTGAGGGCTGACACACAGGGGTGGCCTGAGCTGAGCCACAGGGGCAAGGCTGGGGGGCAGGGGCACTGCCGGCTGTGCACTGGCCAGAGCCAGCAGGGATCCTCTGCCTCCCGCATCCCCAGCTGCGAGCTTGAGCCAAAGCTCCAGACACCAGGCAGAAGCTGCTGAGCTAAAGCTTCCACCCACCCACCCAGGGCCGCCTAGCAGTGCAGGAGCGGGAGCTGCAGCTGAAGGTGAGGGGAACAGAACAGCCCTGCTGAGCCCAGCAAGCACACAGCTTCCCCTCACCTCCAGCGGCTACTCCCCCTCCCCTTCCCACTCCTCCTGCCCCTGCTGTGCCACTCTGGGAGGTGAGGGGGGGCGGGTATTGATCCAGCCCAGAGCATGGAGCTCTGGCTCCAGCTCTGACTGCCTTCCCCCGCCTGCCCGGCATGAGCCCCTTGCAGGCAGAGCTGGTGGAAAGCAGCTGGAACTGGAGCTGGATCGCCATGCTCTGAGCAGAAGACATGAAGCTAAAGTTACCCACCCCTCTTTGCCACCGGGAGTACTGCAGCAGGGAAGGCATGGGAGGGGAGGGGAGGGGATGTAGCTGCTGAAGGTGAAGGGAAGCTGCATGCTAGCTGGGCCCAGCAGGGCTGCTCTGCTCCCCTCACCTCCAGCTGCGGCTCCTGATCCTGCCACACCATGCAGTGTCGCTCTGTGTGGGTGGAAGCTTTAGCCTGGTAGCTTCTGCCCAGTGCCTGACTCGAGCTCCAGCTGCTTTCCACCTGCCCTGTGCAATGAGCAGCACCTGTGTGTGTGTGTGTGTGGGGGGGGGGGGGGGCACAGAAAGCAGCCAGAGC
>NW_017728995.1:21183504-21184915 GCF_001723915.1 Gavialis gangeticus | reverse complement strand
GGGGGGGGGGGGGTGCACAGAAAGCAGCCAGAGCTCCGTGCATTGGGCTAAAGCTTCCACTCGCCTAGTCAGAGCTGTGCGGCAGTGGCAGCAGCAGCTGGGGGCAAGGGAGGCAAAGAGCCCTGCCAGACCCAGCCAGGGCACAGCCTGTGGTGCAGCTGCTGCACAGGACAGGGGCAAAGTGGGGGATGCAAGTCCCCATGGCAGGTGGCAGGCAGACTTCAGGCCCAGTGATGCCTCCAAGCTGGCCCAGGCAGCCTGGTACTCGGCCAGCCACCATCCATGTCCTCCAGCCCGAGCCAAGGGCCCGGCCCCCACAGCCCAGCCCGGGCCAGCCCCTGTGCATGTGCCCTCAACAGTGCCTGCAGGCCAGCCTGGCTCAGCCCTGTAACCCCAGCCCTAGAGCTGCGGGTGAGGCAGGCAGATGGCGGTGCCATGGCAGCCAGCTCTGGCCATTCCCCCACACCTGCTTGCTGAAGTGAGGAGGAGGGCAAATGTCTGATGGACTGCTACACTCCAGCCAGGCAGACCTCAGTTGTGGTCCCCCCAGTGGCAGAGGGGAGTGGGGAATAAACCCCTTCCCTGCTCCCTTCACCCCAGGGGGCGATGCCAGCTGCATCTGGCCATGCTCTGACCCCCACCTAGAGATCAGAGGGGCAGGGACAGCCCTGCTCTCTGGAGCAGAGAGCACAGCCCAGCCCAGGGCTGCAGAGCATGCTGGGATGCTGGGGAACAACAGTTTAACTTAAACAAGAAAGGAATCTGGGATAGAAGTTCCATAAAACAGTTTGACCCAAACCAGTTAAGCCTGATACTACATTCAACTAAATCAGTTCTGGCCATTTTGAAACAGGTTTATGTGCACTGAACTTCTGTTCTGTTACAGATTTAAACCAGTTTTTGATCACTTAAACTGGTTTATGTGTAACTTCTGTCCCTAGCCTTTATGCACACAGAAAACTCTTTATACTGTAACAGGACACATGTTCACAGAATATAAAGCACTTTAAAAATGGCTCTAAGTTAACCCTGGATGGATATATACTAACCTAAAGTGTTTTCTCTTACAGTGCTTTATCAAACACCTGTGCCAGATCCCATCAGGGGTTAACGTGAAGCATGACATGCCAGGCAGCATTGCACATTTGTGCTCTAGTCTTGGACAGAATTAGCTTGCTCTTCCCAAGTGCAAGGCTGGTCTTGCCCCCTCAGCTATCTCTGATCCAAATCAGAGCCAGCCTCTGATCCTAGTCTCACATGAAGCCTGGTCAGGGTGGGGCCGGAATGGGAGTTTCTATCCACAAACCGCCCCAGGCATGTTATACACTGCAGCCTGCTGGGAGGAATGCTGCAGAGGAAGGAGTCTGGGGTGTCTCTCCTGGCAGCCATCTCCCCAGCCTCACTCCACCCC
>NW_017728995.1:21178276-21183493 GCF_001723915.1 Gavialis gangeticus | reverse complement strand
CCCCCCCCCCCCCCCCCCCCCCCCCCACACACACACACACCACTTAGCAACTGTCAGCAGTGGCTGGGGGTAGAGGGGGAAGGGAGCCTCCTACCATGAGGGCCATCCCACATCTTGCTGGCTTGGGGCTTTGGGGGAGGGGGGAGCAGGCCACATCCACACAGCAGGGGACCTTTTCCACCCACTCCTGCTGCCCAAGCAACCTGGCAGCTGCAGCCAGAAGCCTCAGGGCAGGGCTGCTCCAGTTTCTGTTGCCCTGGGAATTGAGGCCAGTGGCAGGGGAGGGCCCTCCTACAGCCTGCTGGCTTGAGGGCCAGGGGGGCCACCCCTGGTCCCTGTTTGTTCCTGGCACAGCAAAACACAGGGCCAGGAACTTTTGCTGCAGCAGGTAACTGCTGCTGTCAAGAGCCTGGAGCAGGGGGGTAAGGGAAACCCCACCAGGAAGGACCCCCAACAGCATACTAGCTGCGGTCTTTGTGGGGGCCAGGTCATGTCCCCATGACAGAGGGTGGCTCCCTTCCCCACCTGTCCAAGCCTCTTGACAGTGGCAGCAAGCAGCTGCAAGAGGGGCAGCCCAGCCCAGTGCTTCTCTGCACTGGGAACTGGGGCCAGGGGGATGGCAGGGAGGCCCCATGCTGTGCAGACCTGGCCCAGCCCCCCAAAAGACCCCAGCTAGCAAGCTGTCGGGAGCTCATGTCAGGGGGCTCCTTCTCTCAGTTGCAGCAGCAGTGTTTCTTGCACTGTTTTTTGCTGCACCAAGAAGTTTTGGTGGGGGAGGGGGAGGGAGAAAAGGAGCCCCCCTCCTTGCTGGGCAGGTCTACCCTCAGCTTTCTGTCTGCAATTTCAGGGGGGGCCAGGCCAGGCCCTTCACAGCAGGGGGACTCCTTTCCCCTACTTGCAGCCACCAGCAGCAGCATGAGTTCCCTGTGCTGCTTTCCACTGTGATGGGAACTCTGATGGGTTGAGGGGTGGAGAAGGAGCCCCCCTGCCACACAGGGACCCAACCTGGCCCCCAGCAAGATCCAAACTGGGAAGCTGGAGGGGGCCTGCTCAGCAGGGGGCTCCTTCCCTCCTGCCCCCACCCCTCCCCTGTCAGAGTCCCCAGCACTGCAAAAAGTAGCATAGGGAACTTGCACTACTGCTTGCCACTGGTGGTTGTAGCTGAGGGAAAGAAGGCCTCTGCTCAGGTCTTGCTGGGGGCCAGGTCACCCCTCTCATGGCAGGGGAGCTGGTTTTCCCCAGCTGCAGCCAGCAGCAGCGATGTGAGTTCCCTCTGCCACTTTTCACTGCATCAGAAACTCCGGGGGGAGGGGGGAAAGGACCCCCCCCCATGGTACAGGCCTGGCCCTGCCCTCATCAGGACCCAAGCTGGGAAGCTGGGGGGGTGCCCTCCCAGCAGGGAGGCTCCTTTTCCACCACCACCCTTGCCAGAATTCCTGGCACAGTGAAAAAGAAGCACAGGGAACTTGTGCTGCTGCTGGTGGCTACAGCTGGGAGAAGGGAGCCCTTCCACCATGAAGCCC
The DNA here is from genome assembly GCF_001723915.1 of Gavialis gangeticus. NCBI lineage: Eukaryota > Metazoa > Chordata > Crocodylia > Gavialidae > Gavialis > Gavialis gangeticus. The sequence goes on along the minus strand of NW_017728995.1, from coordinate 21,181,970 downwards.
CTTCCCCACCCTGACCCCCCCAGTTGCTGGCTGGGGTCTGGAGGAGCCCAAACCAGTCCATGCAGCAAGGGTGGCTCCCTTCCCCCCTTTCCTCCATGCTGCTGACAGTACCCAAATGGCAGGGAAGCAGGGCAGGGTGGAGGCCACTCCAGCAGCCTCCTTGGAAGCATGTGGGAGTGCCGCCCTGCCTTCTGGTCTTGGCCAGTGCAGGCAGGCACAGACCACCTCCCCCCAACCACTGAACAGCACACATCAGTGAACATACTCTAACTTATATTATAGTACTTTAAGTAAGTGCTATAGTTAAAGCACTTTCCGCCAGGGGCTTTTTGAATGTCTGTACTTAGCTCCAAAGTTTATTTTACTAACATCCAGATTACCTGCTAAATGCTGTGCAAAGCAAAGCTGAACACAGTAAATGTGGAATTTGTGCTTGGCACAGCTCAAACAACTGTACAGACAAACAATGCAAACTGAATAATAATACACTGAACATTGGTGTATTGCCTCCTGCTGACCCCCTGATACCACTTGAAATATGAAGGATGTTCCCTGCAGGCCTGCAACTAGTTTTTGTGGCGTAGAAGTGCAGAAGATGATTAAACTCCTAAACTACTGCCATGGTGGGAGGGGCAGAGGTTAGGGATTTCAGTAATTTTAAAAAGGAACCCACCAAAATGGAATACATAAATAATAAATAGTAATAGGTAGTAATATATCTAATCACAAGTCTAGTAATAAATCTATTCCTAGCCTATAAAGGTAAAATACTCTGAATATGCCTTTGTTGTATTTTTCAGCTATAGATCTCAAAATACTGTTTTAAGCTAGGCATTATCCCCATTTTACAAATAGAAAATATAAGCACAGAAATGCAAGCTTTGGGTCACAGCAGGTGAGCTGTTGGGCTCACGCAGAACTGCAGTGATATATATACAGATCTCCATGCAAGAACAGCCGTATACTCTTGCATGCTGTAGAATCAAAGCCTTAGGTTAGACAGTCCTATGGATCTATACCTACTGTTGGCTAAATTTCTATTGACTTGGGTTTGAATATTTCCTCTGAAGTATTTTATTAAACACTTCTAAGCATGGTTACGAGGTCAGTAATCACATTTGCAACCAGGGTAACCTGGTGGGTTCCTAAAATAAAGGTATATAAATAAAGGTATATTAGTCAACCTACAACACTGGTAGAACTTGAAAACAGAAAATTGGGGGAAAAAGCTGCTGAGCAACAATATATCACAATTAAATTAATGGAGTTTTTGGGAGGATCCAGGAAAGGTCTTGCAGTTTCTGCCTCTTCTTTATAATGTCACAGTTCTAATTTACCTCATTTATATTAATGAACAGTGGGTTGCACAACTATTAGCATGATTGAAAATTGCACTAATGCTTAGTAAATCTGCTTCTAATTATTATGATTAACGAGAAGTTGATCATCTTGGACCAGATTAACAACTCAGAGTAACTGAAATAGAGTAAAAGAGATTTTTCTTGGTAAATCCAGTCTTTAATATTTTTATTTAATGAAATCCTGAGCAGTCCACTCAATAAAGTTACATTCCAATTCACTATAACAAGCATCTGCATATATTTGCATAGATGATGCCACATCTATCAATATATTTATCTGAACTTAATTAGTTTCAAAACTGCATTAAAACTTAGCCTTATGATAAACTTAATACTGTGGTAATGTTTCATTCGACTGTTGGATAATAACTTTAGCCCTGTAGCTTTTTCACCAGCTAGCTCCAAAGTATCTGTCTAGTGCAAGAACTCCCACCTTGTTACACTGGACACTATAGGGTCCTTTTTAAAGGACACTTTTCCAGCTGACACATGAAACTCCATGAACTGAATTCTGCACATGTTAAAACAGATCCTGTCAGCTTGAAAGCTAGTAACGGATTTAAGAAATAAATAAGCTAAACAGTTTCAGGTACCGTGATCATTCTTGATTCCCCTTGGTGGTTGGTTCCCCTATTTCTGTGGTTTCACTGCATTTTTTAATAATGTTTCTTTCTGCTGTTTCTGTGAGAAAAGCCCACAAAAACAGTGGAAGGAAGAAGCAAAAGGTGAGAGGCAAAAGGACTGTACATACACACAAAATCAGCCACAGGTCTATTCATGTTAATGTCTTAACAGACATTCATTCTGATGTCTTTCAGTTGGAGAACTCTTAGGCCATGTCCAGATGAGCATGGACATTTGGTTCCCTGGTGACAAGTAGCAGCAGCACACCTTGCGCCACTGCTACCTGTTCCCAGGGAAAAATGTACCACACATGCTCTGGCACATGGCAGCTTATCCCAGGTGGGTAGGGGAAGCTGGGGACAGCAACTAGGCTGGCCCCAGCAGCCTTAACTGGGGTCCTGGGAGCCAGGGAAACTGCAGCTGTGGCGCTCCTGCAGCTGGGAACCTGGCCAGCAGCCAGAGCGTGGCTCCAGCTGTCCAGGCTCCGGTTTTGGTCAGCGGCTCTGCTGCCACGTGCCACCATACTGCTTTTTTTCCCTGCCGTTTTTTTTTTAACTCCAGGACATCCCAGATTCAAAAAACCCCCCAGCACTGCAAAGTAACAGCATAGGGAATGCCTGAATGTGCAGTATGCTGCATCACAGACCGGTCTGCGGTGCCACATACCTTACCGCCACGCTTGTCTGGACGCGGCCTTAGTCATTATACAAAACAATAAGCATAACATTTTCAAAAGGCACGTGGCTACAGATGGATGAAGAACCTTGAGCCATGAGATTCAATAAGCAAAAAGAGGCGTAAAGCTTTTTAAAACACCAGTATTTTCAGATTTGCAGTTTTGCTTTGGCCCAATCAGAGGCCAGGTACCAAATTCAGATTGAAATACAGGTGACTCTCTTAACAGACTGAAAATTTTGATTAGGACACTTTGGTAGTTAAAATATGAGCTTTCTTTCTCCTTACTTCCTTCAACCCTGCCTTGATGCAAGGGATTGGACTAGATGACCAAAGGGTTCCTTCAATCCAATGATTCTATAGTACCTTGAAGTACTTGGACTGAACCTCTATAAGGATTGGGAATATTGGTATTAAGAACTATCCTAATATCTTACTCTTCCAGACAGATAGAGGCATAGTAGTTCACGGATATCATGCCCTCTCTATACAAAATCACCACCAGAAACAAAAAGGAAGAGACCCTGCATTCTAATATCCAGGGGATGATTGTTTCCTTGATAGAAGTGTTAAAGCTTCCACCTCAAAGAGGGCTAAGTGAGAGAGTCTACTCCAGATGTGGATTCAGTCAGTGTACTTCAGATCTATATTTTTCAACAGCTTGTTTTCACACTCTATACAATGAGGCTTATTCTTCCCCCCAATGGCTAAGCCTGTGCAGGGTGTAAAGGGATTTTGCCTCTGAAGTATAGAATGGTATCTCCTCATTTTGCGCAAATCTTTGCATAAGGCAGACATTAAGGTTCCGTCCCACACATGACACATTTACAACCAGGGTTGTAAAAGAAACAAAGGTTGTGTATATACATTCCAATGATCAAGAGCAGAGGTTCCCAAACTTTTTCTTACTGAATACCCCAGACTTACCAGTCGCTCCCATACTCCTACCAGCACATGTTTTATATTTTAACCCCTTCAGTGCCAATTATTATAATAATAATGAAAATTAAATCTGCCATTACACAATTTCTCCC
>NW_017728995.1:21170861-21178265 GCF_001723915.1 Gavialis gangeticus | reverse complement strand
TAATGAAAATTAAATCTGCCATTACACAATTTCTCCCATTTACCCTTCAGAGATGTCTTCTGTACCCCCAGGCATATATGTACCACAGTTTGGGAACTCCTGATCTAGGGGAATCCTCCCAGATTTGTTCTCCTGGTAGAAAAACTTACCCAAGACATCCCTGAACAGACATTTGACTGCTGAGCCCCAGAAGAGAAAAGAGCATACTTCTCAGCAGTCTCTGTAGGCTCCCCAGACTGCCTGAAGACAGATAGCAGCAGTACACAGGGAAGCCCTGAGCAGTCTGAGTGTCTCCCTGCAGCAAAATGTGGGGATTGTAAAGACGGTGTGGTCTACTCCTTACTCAGGTGGAGCAGTAGAGTCCAGCCCAAGTGACACCCTGTTTCCCTAGAGAGTGGGGTGACAGCCTGGGATGCTGGAAGACTGTGCAGTGGCTTTTCTCAGAAGGGAACACGTACAGACATTTGCTCTGCCAAAACAAATTCTGCCATGAATAATTTAATCCTAGTTCTTCCCAGGTTATTTTTTCCTGGAGTGGTTATTTTTGCTTTGGAAGAAAAATATGAGTAAAGCAGAAGAATCACTTCCTTGGTTTTGCTTGAGATGCATGCCATAGTATTGTTTGCCCTGCTGGCTACAGCATTGCACTGACAGCTCATATTTATACTATGATCTATTATTACCCCTAGTTCCCTTTCTGTCATGGTGCTAGTCACTTTGGCACCACTGAGCCTGTAAGTATGTTGGGGATTGTTTGTCCCCAGATAGAGCACTGGTTCTGACCAGTCTCCAACTTCCCAGCCTGTTTAGGTCCACCTGTATCTGCAGCCTATCTTCCAGCATGCCCACACTCCTCCATAACTTGGTGTCATCCACGAACTTGGTCAGTGAGCTTTTCATTCCCACATCCAAATCACTGATAAAGGTGTTGAAAAGCACTGGACCAAGCACAGACCCCTAAAGAACACCACTGGCCACTTCTCTCCGCGACAACACAGATTCGTTCATTAGAACTCTCTAGGCCTTACCCTGCAGCCAGCTTCCTACCGATCTAACTGCTAAGCAATTAAGCCTGCAACCCTCCAATTTTCCCACTAGAACATCATGGAATACCAGATCAAAGGCCTTTTGGAAGTCTAGGTATACAATGTCAACCTCCTCTCTCCTACCCAGGTGGTGAGTTACCAGGTCATAGAAGATGAGATTTGGAAGACAAGACCTACCCCTAACAAATCCATGCTGGCTTTTATTCAGAATTCTACCTCCTGCAAGCCTATTGCCATAGACTCCTTGATGAATTTTTCCAGGATTTTCCCTGGGATAGAAGTTAGGTTAATTGGACCACAGTTGCCCAGGTCCTCTTTCCTCCCCTTCTTCAAGATTGGCCCTCTTCCAGCCTTCAGGGACCTCCCCTGAGCATGAATTTTGGAAGTTTTGCCAAAGGTCCTGTGATGACTTTGGCCAGCTACTTCAGTACTCTTGGATGAAGTTCATCTGGTCCTGCTGACTTATAAATGTCTAACTTTTCTAACTGATCACATACCAACTCAACGTCAACAGTAGGAAGGCGGTCATTCCCACTGTGAAAGAAGCAGTAAAAGCTCCTCTAGTGGGTCCCAGACCCCCACCCCATGCGCCCCAATACTCACCACAGAAGCCCAAATGAGCAGCAGCTGGGTGGAAACGCGGACCCAGGCTCCGTGATTCGAGTTCCCTGAAGCTGCAAATCAGTGAGAGACAGTGGCAGAGCCTCAAAGAGATGTGGGCTGCTCAAAGACCAGCTGGGAGAGCAGCTGAGTGGCCAGCGGGGGAAGAGTAAGACGCCATCCAGGAGATGCCGGCAGCCGAGCAGAGGATCACCCAGCTGGAGAGCAGGCAAGAGGAGTGGAGTGGCAACCGGAGGGCTCTGACATGGCATGGAAGAAACCCAAGCCTGGGGAGCCAAGAGACGCCCAGGAGTGACGCCACAGCCCCACCAGAGAATACAGGTACGGCGGCTGGGGACACCTTCAGGGAGCTGCTAGCCCTCACAAGCAACTCAGCAGGAAGGAAAGAGCAGCCCAGCGTGGGAACTGCACACCCCTCCCACTCAGGAGAAGCAAGAAGCAACTCCAGATCAGCAGGGCTCTGGAGGCGGTTGCACTGGGAAGGAGGATTGGGGAGGGGCACAGGGCAGCTCCCCACCCCCATAATCACTAGGACGGAAGGGACAAGCAAGTCCCCATTTTTTCTTTCTCCTTTATTTTGCGTGACAAGCAGACACTGGGAGACAGGAGCCCAGGGGTCTGTCAGTGGATGCCGGATGCTTTCTGTTAGATTCATTTGAAGTCCTAGTCAGCCCTAAGGCAGGGTGGGTTTATGTACCCAAGTCGGCCTGAAGCTGAGGAACTGGCTGTGGGGGAAGATTGTACTGGCCAAGAATTCCTGACCCATCCCAGAGCGGGCAACCTGGGTGAAAGGAGATATCATCCAGAGGAAGACCTGCAGAGTGTAGCGTTTAGCCATGCCGTGGACGTGGTAAGGGTGGGGTAAAAGGGAGGTTTAGAGCCCCATGAAGAATAGACTGGGGCCGAGACCTCTTCGCTTTGGGGGCCACCTGAAGGGAACTGCCTTCCCAACAAGGAACATCAAAGACGTAGCAGGAGAGTAGGAGCAGCACCCATATCATCTAGGTGGCACCTGAGCCCAAGTCTCACCCTGACGTGACTTGGGAGCAAGGCACTTATCAAGAAGAGGCCAAAGCCCTACTACACCTACAAGCAACACCCACCATGACCATTTTATACCCTATCAAGTATGATTTTCCCTTTAGTCCTGTGAAATACCGAAGGAAGGCAGTCATTCAGGAGTTCAGTTTTCTCCATAGTGTCGGTAACTAGCCGTCCTGAGCTGTTAAGCAATGGCCCCACACTTTCATTTGTTTTCCTTCTATTCCATACATAGTTATAGAAGGACTTCTTACTGTCCTTGATTTCTGTTGCTAGTTTAAATTCAGTCACTACCTTAGCCTTTCTAATCTGCTCCCTACAGGTGTGGGCCATTGTTGTTTAGTCCTCCTTGGGGACTGTCCCAAGCTTCCATTGTTTGTATGCCTCTCTCTTCTTTTTCAAGAGGACCATGATATCCCTATGAAGCCAAGGGGGCTTCCCAGCCCTTCTGCTACCTTTCCTTCACATGGGAGTGGACTTCTTTTGTGCTTTGAGGATCATGTCCTTGAGGAACAACCACTCTTCATGCACTTCTTTCACCTAAACACTCACAGTTAAGTGTCTCTCACCTTGCCCCCCCTGAAGCTTGACCCAGAGGGTTTTGAGCTGCTCATCTTTGGAGCCAATGTCAGCCTTCAAGGAGGTATATTGCTCCCTCACATAGAGAGCTACACCTTCACCTTTCTTCCCTACTCGGTCCCTTCTGTGCAGGGTGTAGCCCTCTGTGGCTATGTTCCAATCATGTGAGGGGTCCTACCAGGTCTCCATAAGCCATACTAGATCATAATGCCCACCACAGCTGGGGAATACCGACAGTGCCTGAACACTCACTTACCTGTAGTGTTGAAGCCGGAGACCCGTCCTGGGCCAGGTAGCCCTGGTAAGCTGGAGGATGCCGCAGACGACCAGACACCTGGGAAAGGAAATCCAGGTATCAGCACAGGAGTGACCACAATAGATCAAAGGGTACAGACCCGATCATAACCCCACCCACGTGGGATTTCATCAGCAGGTACACCTAGGGTAGCCAGGACAGCAAGACGGCAGCCCAAAAGACATCAGCAGGACCGACTGACGGTAAGAAACAACCTGAGAACCCTTTTGGTTCTTTCCACAGCATTTGAGTGGTTATGGATCCAAAATCCCCCAGTGGTAAAGTATCAGGACCATAACGGTCATGTGGGCATTAGAAAACACCCCACAGGATACTGCAATATGTGGCCAGGTGCCAGCTGACCCAGAACATTGGTTCTCCCAGGATATACCCAAAATGGGGGACCATACAAAGGACACCACGTGCAGCTTGCAGCACAAAAGAGAAGCACCAAATGCAGTGAGTATCGTTCCCTTGCTCGCTTGCGTCACTCAAGCAATATCAGTTCTGGTATTGTTAAGTTCCCAGTTTATCAGTTGGAGAGGCCATAACTACATTCCTGCCAAGAACCATGAGGGCAGGCTTTTTGTGGGAACAGATGGTGTCTGCAGCACACCCAGATACCACTGAGACCAAACCAGACCACCCGACCAGGAAGGGCTGGGATGTAGAGGATAAGCCTCACAAAAGCAGTACCAGATGAAGCACCTGAGGTCATAGAGAAACACCGGACAACACCTTCAGGTAGAACCGCAGGTAACATCAAGTCATGGCGGATGAGTAGACCATGGTGCAGCATGCCCCAGTGGGCAAGGTATGCTAGAAGTGGTGTTGCAAGCATCGGCCTGCCACAACCACCTATGACCTGCATATTTTTCCTTTATAAGACTGTAGGTCTTTGATTCTTGCTATATTAAAAGTATGTTTGAATACACCAAGTTTACCAAGACAAAAATGTCTGCTCTACGCATGATCCACACATTATAATTTACAAACCGCAATTTTGCCTATCACATTGAATATGCTTCTCCAGAGCACTGCTAAAAATATCAAATAACTTAGGGCTGAGAACCAAGCCCTACAGCACATTAGTATAAACACCCTCACCCTTGCCAATTAACAACTACATTTCAAGATATCGTTTTGCTAGTTTTATAGGTAGGTCCTCTATTGATTTTTAATCTTTAGATAAGATTCTGTTTGGCACTCAGTTAAAAGCCAACCTGGAGGCTTTATTTCAAAAAAGAGATCAAAAAGCCAGGAATAGCCAACAAAAACGACTAGCTAAGACACAACTTCCTTCTACTTGAAGATACCTTCTATAAACTGTAAATTACATACCAGGCTTAAACCAGTTTGTTTTCTCACTGTTCCTCTCGCACTGTTCGAGTGAATACCATAAATACTTTAATATGCGTAATTCCCAGAAATTGTATATATTATATGGCAAAGTCAGTAGCCTAAACTGGTTGGACAGCCTTACAGAGGAACCAGGTTGAAGATCAACCCCACAATTCTCATACATCCTCTATCACCTTGATTACTTTGTTGCATAGGAAAATTAAGAGTAAGAATATTCCAACATAAGGGGTGGATGAAGGCTTTGCAGACTTGTTAAGAAATATGAGGCAAACCCGCCTGTTTTTTCTTGCAAGATTTCTACTACAGCCTTGAGGTGGGTTTGATATGGAGAGAGCACCTTAGGAACAATGAAACATTGACTTTGCTATGCAGCTAGTAAGAATTTGCTGGATTCTTGTACTAGTCTGCCTTGCAAGAAGTTCATGTTTCTAGCTTTGCTATGAGCTGATTAATCACAAAGAAGCCATATGAGGCTTTCTGTTGAGGAACTAGACTTTTACTAAAATATGGCTCATTGAAGTAGTGAGAGAGGTCAGAAAACCAGTCTGCTTTTTGGCACACTATTTAGATTAGATACAACTGCAAGCTAAGATATTTGCCTGTCCTTGAGCCCTTATTGCTGACTGGAATGCCTAGATATGTTGTAATTGGCCCACATATAATTAATACCTTTGTTGTTGATACATTTTGCTATGCATGACATGTTACTACCACTTTTTAGTTGGTTATCTTCAGGGAAGGAGAACGGGGTCTGTTGACCTCAACCCAAAACTGCTTAATCTTGTTTTCCTTTAAGAGAAACAGAGGCATTAGTTGCTCCTCCCTTTTTTGCAGTACCAGTACTTGGAAAAAAATTTTTGTTGGTATGCTTCTCTACATATTAGCCCTTTCACACTCTAAGGACAGTGATTCTCACCCAGGGTGCTGTAGCATTCACAGTTTCCTTAAGATCCCTTCAAAGGTGACATGGGGTGCCACACAATTTTATCACTTTTAGGCATGCAAAAATGATTCACAAGATAAACCCAGATATTTCAAACAGGAATCCATAGTGTTAAACATATTCTGCCTTCTTATATTCCAGAGTACTCCGCAACAGAAGAATTGCTCTATTACAGCAGTTCCCAATCTGCGATACAAGTACCACCAGTGGTACGCAGATAATCTGTCAGTACTATGCGTTAACAGATGTATTATAATTACTTTATATCACAAAAATTTGCTGGTGGTACTTTCATTTTAAATTGGTGGTGTGCAATCTTTCAGAGTTTGGGAACCACTACTCTATTAGTTATCCAGAAACTAAGCTGGGGAATAGAGTTGGGATACTAATAAAAAAAAACAAACTAAAAAAATAGTAAAAAGTAGTAGTAGTTTCCCTACTAAAAAATAAATAAATTAGCTAACCTAGCTTTACACTAGGTTTGCTGGGGAGATGGAGACCAAAGCCCTGAGGTAGGTGGGGAAGTGGGTCACCTGGAGGAAGCAGAAGCAAAAAGGGGAAACATGGGAGACTTTCTCATTCTTTCTGAGAAACTAAGACAATCAGGTAGTTACCTCAAATGCACGGAGCCTGGAAAACAAGGAGGAAGAATCAGAAGTCCTCACACATGCATGGAAATATGATGTGATTGGAATAATAGAGACTTAGTGGGATAGCTTGCATGATTGGATGAGTATTAATCATGGATCAGTATACACTGTTCAGGAAGGGAAGAAGAAGAGAAGTTGTTTTTTATGTAAAAGGGCTGTATGGTTGCTTAGAGGTACAGTATCAGTATGTAACTGGAGATATGCCTGCAAAAAGTTTCCGAGGACAGCAACAAGGTTGATATTGTGATGGGTGCTTCCTATAAACCACCAGCCTAGAAGGATGAAGTGGATGAGGCTTTCTTCAAACAGTTAGCAGAAGTTTCCAGATCACAGGCTCAGGTTCTTGTGCAGGACTTCAGTCACCCTGGCATCTGCTAGGAGGGTAACAGCCATACACAAGCAATCCAGGAAGTGTTTGAAGAGCACTGGGGACAATTTCTTGGCACAAGTGTTGGAGAGGCCAACTAGGGGCTGTGCTCTTCATGATCTACTGCTCACAGACAGAGATGAATTGGTGGGGAATGTAGTAATGGATGGCAATTCCCAATTGGTGGGGAATGTAGTAAAGAACTACAGGTTAGGGACTATTTAGAAAAGCTGGGTGCATATAAGTCCATGGGGCCCAGGGGTCAGTCCTGGGGCCAGTTTTGTTCAATTTCTTCGTCAATGATCTGAAAGATGGGATGAAGTGCATCCGTAGCAAGTTGGAAGATGACACCAAGCTAGGCAGAGTATTAGATAAGCTGCAGGGTAGGACTAGGATTCAGAGACCTAGACAAATTGCAGGATTGGGCAAAAAGAAATCTCATGAAGTTCAGTAAGGACAAGTCCAAAGTCCTGCACCTAGGACAGAAGAATCCCATGAAC
>NW_017728995.1:21152943-21165861 GCF_001723915.1 Gavialis gangeticus | reverse complement strand
GTAATGGATGGCAATTCCCAATTGGTGGGGAATGTAGTAAAGAACTACAGGTTAGGGACTATTTAGAAAAGCTGGGTGCATATAAGTCCATGGGGCCCAGGGGTCAGTCCTGGGGCCAGTTTTGTTCAATTTCTTCGTCAATGATCTGAAAGATGGGATGAAGTGCATCCGTAGCAAGTTGGAAGATGACACCAAGCTAGGCAGAGTATTAGATAAGCTGCAGGGTAGGACTAGGATTCAGAGACCTAGACAAATTGCAGGATTGGGCAAAAAGAAATCTCATGAAGTTCAGTAAGGACAAGTCCAAAGTCCTGCACCTAGGACAGAAGAATCCCATGAACTGGTACAGACTGGGGATCAATTTGCTAAGCATCAGCTGTGCAGAAAACCTGGGGGTTTCAGTGGACAATAAGCTGAATATGAGCCAAACAGTGTGCCTCTGTTGGAAAGAAGGTTAATGGCATATTGGGCTGCATGAGTAGGAGCGCTGCCAGGAGATCGAGAGAAGTGATTATTTGCCTCTGTTTGGCACTCGTGAGGCCACATCTGGAGTACTGTGTCTAGTTTTGGGCCCCCCATCACAGAAAGCAGGTGGACAAACTGGACAGAGTCCAACAGAGGCAACAAAAATGGTCAGAGTGGGGAGCCTGAGTTGTGGAGAGAGGCTGCGGGAACTGGGCTTATTTAGTCTGGAGAAGAGAAGACTGAGGAGGGGATTTAATAGCAGCCTTCAAGTACCTGAAGGGTGATTACAAAAAAAGATGGAGCTAGATGGTTCTCGGTGGTGGCTGATAACAAAACAAGAAACAATGGTCTCAAGGTTCAGCAAGGGAAATTATGTTAGATATTAGGAAAAACTCTCACTAGGAGGGTAGTAAAGCACTTAAAAAGGCTACCCAGTGAGGTAGCTGAATCTCCATCCTTAGAGGTTTTAAAGACTTGGGTAGACAAAGACCTGGTTAGGATGATCTAGATGGGGAAGATCCTGTTTTTAGCAGGCAGTTGCACTAGATGACCTCCTGAGGTCCCTTTCAATCCTATTTTTTTTATGATTCTATGAAAACTAAGTAATGGCATTTTCCAAGAGAGGGGGGCCCTGGGTCTAAAAAGGTTGAGAATCATTGCTCTAAGAATAACGTAGAGGTGACCTTATAGACAAATTTAATCCGTTTTAGGAGTTTTTCACACAGCTGTACTGATTCAAGCTGGCCTTGCATGCCAAAACTACCTCACAGCATATTTTTAGCTCTGAGTGTGTAGGCAGGGATGGTCCCACTCTGACACCCTGGGGACTGAAAAGATATAATTTGCTGCACTTCATGTAGGAGGCTAACATAATTTTTGAGTGTATCCTCGTGTAAGATTTCCCAAGGCTTCATGTGACACAAGATCATAAAACATATTTGTGCCTGATTTTATATATTTCACTATATCACTACTCACCTCACTGCTGTTTTCATGGTTTCATATAGCGGAAAAATCCTTAAGCTGTAAGGAGGCTCTGTTAGTAACAGGTTGGGTGAAAGTGATCTTGATTTAGGAGGAATCTCACTGTATCTGCCACATTAATCTGACCGTTGCATTAATGACATTATGGAAAAAAAGGAGGCTCATGCACAGCTTCTGAAATAACATCTTGGCCTTCAGCGGCTAGTATGAAGAGAATTCTTATCAATAGCCATAGGGATATGACGGTATAAAATTAAAGCCATGAGTAGATATAGATACAAAATCTGGAAAAAAACATTTAAATGAGCATCCTTTAGGATTATAGCTAGAACCTTTCAAGATCTACTCCTTTTCTAAGAGAATATATAAAAGCCTGTTCTTATTTACTTAATTCTGGTACCTTGTCACTGAAACAGTATTATGTACAAAAAAAGGAAATATTGTAAAACCCTTGCCTGTTAGGTGCATCTATCTTCTGTCTCAGGCCTCCATTAACTCAGGAGGAAATATTGGGTGTTGCAAGAAAGTGTTACGTCAGTTCACACTGGATCTTATTTCTTTGCAGAAGTAAGAAGGATACACCTATTCAGTATTCTTGAAACTCTCTGAGAAGCCCTTTTCTGTATTCTTGAAACCCTCTCCTCTATGAGAAATCCTTATTGATTGCACATTCTTCCCATGATGAGAAGTTGCCTATGGATAAATTGAAAACAGCATAACTTAAAACATGTGTATTTTTGTATGGATCGTTCTGAGGGGGAAAAAGCCAATTTTGCTTTCTCATTCAAAAGAAAATATGGCATATTCAAGATGCAATGAACTGATACAAGATACGCAACCAAGGAATAAGCCTGCTGTAAAGATTTGGGGGTCTGTCAACACTTCCAAGAGGTAGGCAAGGATTTAAATAGTTCAAGCTTTTCAAAGTGTATAGTTAGGTGACCAGTTACCAAAAATGCTGGGCAACAAAGAACTGCTAGGTGCCCAAGTTTATAAAACCACTGGGTTTTCAAAAATATGACAATATATGGTTTTAGGGACTCACAGATTCACAGAAGTTTAGGGATGGAAGGGACCTTGTGAGATCATCAGGTCCAGCCACCCTGCTCTGGGCAGAAAAGACTGTTGGGGTCAATTAACCGCAGCAAGGTGTGAGTCCAGTCTCCTCTTGAAGATCTCCAGGGTAGATGCCTGCACCACTCCTGCTGGGAATCTATTCCAGAGTCTGGTCACATGAATCATGAAGAAGTTTTTCCTATATCCAGTCTGAAACCCTCTTTAAGAAGTTTATGTTTGTTCTGCTAACTGTAGCATCACACTAGTGGTTCATATTCATTTTATGATCAATTATGACCCCCAGGTCCCTTTTGGACATGGTGCTAGCTAGCGTAGCACCACCAAGCCTATAAGTTTGTTGCAGATTTTTCCTCCCTAGATGGACCACTTTACGCTTCTCAGTGTTGAACAGCATCTGGTTCTGGTCCGCCCATCTAGGTAATCTATCTAGGTCTGCCTGGATTGTCAGCCTACCCTGATGAGTATATATAGCTTTTAGGCATCTGGTTTTGAAACCTTCAGCCTTAATATATTTTAGCCTTCGTCCAACATGAAATTGATTTTTTTTTCTTTTATACGAATGTCACTTATGTAGGTAACTTGAAAAGAAACAAACATTTGAATTACATAAACAGAAGGAATGTTATCATGCCCTCCAGACACAATAGATGTGCAGTTTCACAAAGCAGTGATGTCACTGCAAAATGATGATCATTAACACAGAGAGCGGTGTTAGACAGGAAGAACTGAAATGGACTAATAAAAGGCCCCATGAAAAATAAGCAATCTTGCCTCCAGGAAACTTAAAAGGAAACTTTATGGTGTACATAATATTTCTGCCAATGCCCCTGACCTGCATGTTAAACCACAATGAAAGGTTCTTGGGTGCAGAACTGTGATATTCTGCTAAATAGGGCCTGTACCCACAGATATTCTTCATCTTCAAATGACCTCCCTTAAGCACAGAACTCTCTCTCACGGATGGCATAGCAGATGAATGCTACACACGGACCAAAAAAAATCATCTTGAGGCATTGTATGACATCAAGCAGCATAAAAAGGGAATGCTGATATAAAGGAAGAAGATAGCAAACTTCACAAAGATGGAATTTTCCATTTGCATGTAGTTCAATAAAGGAAGCCATTTCCCCACCCAAAAATGAACCTCCTCGCGTTCAAAACTGTTGTGGTGGACCATTTACTGGTTAACATTACGCATTCCATATTGAGCTGCAGTTGAAGACCATGTGGGAGCCTTAAGCTGGTTCAGAATCTGACTGCTCACTTCCTTAGAAATGGAAAGGGAGCTGGGAGCGTTCACCTTGAATAAATCAAGTTTTTTTTTAAGTTCTATCTAAGAGCATCTGATGTATAAGAATGTATAAATAATCCTAATCCTCAAAGGGAATATACAAAACATGTTTTGTAGATGAGCCTATGAACTTCATAAATCTACTGGATACAAAAAATCATGGACTAAATGTAGACATTGGGTCTATGGCCTAGCACTCTCCCTATGCCCAGAGCTGACCCTAGGGGTGTGCGGGGACTGGGGCATATCAGCCTGTGCGAGGCCTGGGGGGGGAAGGAAGGAGGTGGCAAGCGGCCAGAGCGTGAAGCCAGTGATGCACAGCAGCCACGCAGATTGGTAGTGCCCTCAGGGCCTGTACAGCACTGTCCATGGGGCCCCGCAAAGCACGGGGCCCAGGGTGATCACCCCAATTCACCCCCCAACCCCAAGGGACGGCTCTACCTATGCCTGAAAAAGGGTGTTTGTTTCTCAAAGCTTGTCAAGAACAATTTTTCCAAATTTCAGTTGGTCTAATAAAAGATATCAAATTTACCCAAAGACACTTATCTGCCTAAATAATACTGAACACTTTAGTCACACTTTTTAAGCACACATTTTAAAACTTCTGATGTTTTATTGTTTTGACAAAACTGATTTTTATTGGAAAATCCTAATTATTTCAAGAAAATATTTCAACTTCTGAAACATTTTGATCAGTTTTCTATTTTGTCTGTTCCAGAATGTATTTTGAAAATTGTTCCTACTCTGCAATGGGGTTAAAGTGAGACTTTTTAAGTTCTGGCAAAAAATGAGGAAATCCCTCCTCATACATCCAAAAAATCCAGAGGCTCACATTTTCAGGGCACTCGCATGGGATATGGGAGACACATATTTAAGTCCCAGTTCTGCCTGATTTGGAGTAAGAAATCTAGCTTGGATCTTCTACAGCCTAGGTGAGTATGTCCTATTTTGGGATAGATTGTTCAATCTCATTTCTCATGAAAATTTTTAAAATAATTCATTTGCATCACAATGCAAAATGGGAAACTTTTTGAATTCTCGAAAGAATTCATGGGATTGGAAAATTGTTTGCTGCCCTCTTTTAATTCCAAGTGTCATCAGCCCTAGTCTAGAGTTTTAGCTGAGGCAGATCTAATATTAACCCAACCTGCTCTTTCATATTGAACACCAGTTGAAGGACTTCCCACAATTTTCTTGAAATTATTTTTAGACATTATTAGAAGTCTGGGTTTTGCAGACATTCCTAATTCACCCAGCCATATACAGAGTACCAAATTTATTCAAATATAACATCTTTGTGGGAGAGAAGTGAAAGTTTCAATTTAGAGGACAACATTAACAAGAAGCTTGTGCAAAATCTTTGGCGTGGTGATGATGTACTATGGATATCAGTCTGGTTGATCAAACTTGCTACGTCCATGGCTGCAAGTTGTTAAGCCTTCTGAAGCTGATAAAAAGTATGACTGGTAAGGGACTGCAGAAACCTAACTTGGTTATTATAGGTGCAAGGACTATTGCTTCTAGGCTATTACCAAAACTCTAGATAGATGTGAGTGAATACTTCTATTATTAAGGACACTTTAACCAGGCAATTAGTGTGATTGATGAACACGGGAACAAGGGCTCAGTCTGGAGAAGTTCAGTTGGCCATAGGAGCAAAATATGTCCAGTAAACATACTAAGTCAACCTAGCAGATTAAGTGAGATATGTCATCCAACAAAATCTGTTGGATTTATTTTTTAAAAGTTCTAGGCCTCTTACTTTTCATCAGTCAAACAGGCTAATAACACCAACTGCTACAGGAACCCAGCCAGAAACGATAACATAAATCTTGTTATCATCTGCATAAAAATGATAACCTACATCATAATGCCAAAAGATGGACCCCAGAAGAAGATATAAATACTGGAAAGTGCAAGGCTCAATAGAGGACCCTGAGAAAAACTGTACTCCATAAGAATATTATGAACACTTGTATTAGGAAATAGTCTTGTGTGCTGTACAATGTTCATTATAATCATCAACGCGGTTGATTGCTACATTTCAGTAGGTTTCTACATGCACTATCATTAGAACTGACATTACTAGAAAATGGAAAACTAAATGTAACAAATTAGTATTAAAAACCAGATAAAAACAAAATTATTTGCGCATATTATTAGTCTTAAAAACCATTTAAGATAAATCATACATGGGAGGGATGCAATACCTTGGTCCCAAATATGCTAGGATTTGTGGGAGGTTACCATTTATCACTCACACCAGCAGCGCTCACAGGTCAAATGAGAGGGACAGGGCCAGTCCACACACTGGATCGAATCCCCTGTTCTAGAATAAGGCCCTGTGGCCCAGCACCACACCTTCCCTGCCCCGAGTTCCAGGAGTGGACCCTGGGGCACAACACTGCCCCCTCCCACCTCAGCATGGAGGGACTGCTGTCTGGGGGCCAAGCACCAGCCCCTCCCACTGGAATTGGTCCTCAGGGGCCTGGTACTGTCCCCTTCTGAACCCTCACACAAGGATTGGGCCTGTGGCCCAGGGCTACCCCCACTGGATGCAGCACGCAGGGTCCGGGACTCCCCAAGGGTGCATGTGCTTGGTGGCTGGGGAGTAGTGCCACTCCTCTCGCGCCACCAAATTTCTGGACCCTTGGGCCAGGGACAGACATTACACATAAGTTTAAGTGATCAGGAACTGGTTTAAACCTGTAACAGAACAGACATTCAGTGAACATAAACCATTTTGAAAATGGCTGAAACCAGTTTGAGATAAACCTGGTTGAAAGTAATATCGACTTAACTGATTTGGCTCAAACCAGTTTATGCATTGTCTGTCCCAGACCCTTTGCTGGTTTGAATTTAATCGAGACCCCCAGCATCCCAGCATGCTATCTGGGCTGGAAGAGGCTCTATGCTCCAGCGCAGCCAGGCTGACCTCACCCCTCTGCTCTGCAGCCCAAGTAGGGTAGGGGCAGGGGTCTGGCCAGAGAGGGGTTTAATGCCCTCTCCCTGTGCCACTGGCAGGGACCCAAGCCAAGGCTGCCTTCACCCCCCCCCCACTGCTGCAGAAGGGGGGCACCATGGCCCCTGAGGCAGAGGTGGGCAGGAAGCAGAGTTCGTTTCTCCTCTACCCCACTGGCAGCCGGGATGCCTCCTGCCCAGAATAGGCCCCCAGCTGCCTCCTCCATCAGAGGCTGGAGGAATAACCCCATCCCTGCCCCCGCAGGGGCTTTGTCTGGCCATACCCCCTCCCCACCACTGCAGCAGGAGGGACAGAGCTCTTACTGAGGGCGATAGCCCCTGTCACACTGTTGGGGAGAGCAAGCCCCTTCCCAGTGAGGCACTGCATGCAGCAGCACCAGGCTGTGGAGCAGGCCAGAGCCCTGCAAGCCCCGGCAGTCCCGCTGTGCTCCACAATAGCTCTGCCGGCCCCCACAGCATGGCCCTGCCTGGAAGCTGTGACAGGCTCCTGCCCATTGGGCAGTCACCTTTTGCCGCTCCAGCTGGTGGGAAAGAGCAGGGCCAGCCCCTGCTGCTCATCCTCTGCTGGGGCAAGCCACTTAAGGGGCTTATACAGTCTCCATTATTCCCTCCTCCCTCCGAGCTTCAGCTGTGGCCCGTCTGGGCATCCCTGCAGGCAAGGGTTGGCTCTAGCACCCCCCTGTGCCTGGCCTAAGCAACTGTAGGCATGTGTCTGCATTGCCTTAGTCCGGACAGCATGTCTGTCCTGTTACAAACCAGTTCAGCCTAGGCAGGTTAGATTAACCTGCAAAGGTTCAACCAGTAAAGGCTCTGGCTTCTTGAATATCTGTCCCTAGCCGTGGGGAGCTTTGCAGGCTGGATGACACAGGGATGTGGGTGGATCTGACCCACAGGTTGGAGGTAGAGCACCCCAGCCTTAGACCACTCTCACAGTGATGGATGGATGGACCTTAAAAGGTTGCAATTCCTGCAAGGCTGATTCAACTCTTCACACACGGGTAAATTAACTGTTGTCTCATATACTTGGAATTCTTTAATTTAACATCTTTAAATTTGTTTGCTCTGACTCAGCAGTAAAGAAACAATACCACAACATTTTTCACAATGGTTTTGCTCTAGAATAATCTGACAGTCACTTGATCTTTTATAGGTTTGGGGTTTTGTTTATTTTAGGGGGGGGATTACCCCATTTCTTCTCTGTTATTTCTTATGTTCACTCTTTTTTGTCAAGTTATATTCAAGTTGCTATTTCTTTGAGAATGGAACTTATTTTTCCTGTATTCTGTTAATCATTTTGCATATTTCCAGGTGCAGTCAAGTAATAAACAGCAGGTTTTCCACTTTGCCTGCTTTGGTCACATCTTTCTACCCGAAATGGCAGCTTAAAGAGACCTCGTAAAATGGCTTTGATTCTTTAGGCATTAAATATGTACTGTTAAAGTTTTGGTTAAATCTCACTGAAACTCAGCCATTGAGGAGAACTTGGGGGATCTGTAATCACTTATAACCACTTCTTTTAAGGATCTGTCTTCTTTTAAAGAATCATGTAACTGAAATGATAGCAGCTCTCCCAACCAAAACACAAGTGCCACTGCCCAAAGCAAAAGTACATGTGAGGCCATTAAAGAATTTTAACTTTTGGGGAGAAGGGAACCACACAATTAGCAGGACTCAAATTACTTTCATATGTGAGGTATAAAAATATATATTATTGTAGCATGAACTGAACTAATGTAGCTGATGTTAACATAGACTATAATAGTAGTGAAATGTAACCATGTTAGTTTTGTCCTGTAAGTAACCTGAAAACTCCATTTTTGTACCCTTTTGCTTGACATAAGTGAATGAACTCTGTATGCCCTTTTTGAATGAGTGGATGTAAAAGGGTGAGAGAATGGCATGGAGATGGGAGAAGATGTAACTGTTTATGTAAGCAACAAGGTGACAAATGTAAGTTACCAGTCAGTAAACTAATTAATGGATGGCTGAAGAATCCCTTTGAAGCCTAAGACACAACAGGAGATAATGAGGAAGAGAGAGGCACACAACCTGCCAGACGGGCAGCAAGACCACTCCAAGGCTGAAATACCAACTTTAACGACCAAAACTACCTCGGACTGAGATGAGCTGAAGACGAATGAAGAACAATCGCAAAGACAGAAGCTGGGTATGGAAAAACCCCAAAGTGCTGAAACAAAGGATGCCAATCCAAATAAAAGAAGACTTCAAAAATGCCAAGTTGGGTGAGTCTCTCTCTCAGCTGCTGTTTCATTGGAGCACAGATGCGTGTGTTTCACCCTGCTCCAAAGCTGCTATCTACAGAATCTTTCTCTCTCTCTCAGTAAGGCCAGGGGCCAGCCACCCAGTGCCATTATTGAACAACTGCTGCTGGTAACTATGTCTGAACGGAATGGTTGTTTTGTGTTTGTGTCTGTGTGTGTATGTGTGTCTATCTGGATGGCGTGTCCAAACCTCTATGTCTAATTCATGTAATCAATAAACGTGGCATTTTGCCTTAGCCCCCTTTATAAGGTCTCGCTTGTGATTTGGCAATTGAAATTTAAAGTAACATTATATCTTATAACATACGAAAATTATATTAACTTGCCAGAATTTAGTATCCTATGAGTGCATCTAAATGAGCTGCTACGTCACCATAGCGATGAGCTATGGCAACGTAGCTCATCGCTACAGCAACATAGCATTGGCGGGCATGAACCATGACGTTGCTGCTACCAAGTGCATAGCAGCTTGTTGCTACTGTGGAGTAGGTTTGGAAACAACCTGTGTGGTGCTGGTACTGCACAGTACCAGTAGTAACTGTGCAGTCAGGCGCATGTGTAGATGCACCCTACGTGTACCAAGCTGAAAAACTCACAGTAAGTTTTATTCTGCCTGAACGCTACAAAAGTTGGTATAAAAGTGGTCCAGTGTGCATTTTTGGAAATAATTTTAGAGTTACTTTTATGGAGTGTGAAATTTTTCTTATGAAAATTCTGAGAGATTTATACTCATAAAATCACATTGGACCAAGTCAATATAATACTATAAAGTGCTCATGGATGTCTTAAAATTTTCAATTTAACAAAAAAAAAAAAAATTAAAAAAAAGAATTATGTTCCTCCACAAGAGTGATAATGGCAAGATTCATTATTATTGTTGTTCAAGCAACACAGGAGCATTCAGCTAATAAAGCAATTGATCTGACTGAACTTCCAAGGAGGCTTTATCACAGCTGATACATACTTCATTAACATTTATACCTATGTCATAACTTGGACAACTCCCATTATTTCCTAAGCTTATCATTATACAGAAATACTACTGCTGAAATGAAAAGATGGTCAAGAAATTCAGCTCAACCTTAGACATGCCGTAAATTACAATAGCATTTAATCTACTTTTGCCTGCAACCAGCTTGTAGGAGAAAAAAGCATTTCTCAAATGCTAACAGCATGTTTGTAACAATTTTGACAATTCTGGATTCTCAGATCAACTTTACTGTGGTAGGAATAGTGCATCCTATCATCACCAACCAACTGCACATTGCAAAAGTCTAACTGGCAGCATCGGGAGGTTAAGTAGCATGTTTAAATATTTTATTCAATTAACTTATTTCTGCTTGAAGGCACTTCCTTTGGCTGTAAAGTCACTGGATTTTGGAAACTAATATCAATGCTCATGCAATTTTAATTCGACTGATGCGATAAAAGAGAAAAAGTACCATTTATCATGCAACGGCTTTACTTTCACACAATGTGCAGACTTTTTTTTCTCCACTCCCAGACCACCATCAGTTAACGAGCACTGTAACAAAGACAACACACATACTTCTATTGTCAGTGATGCCTGATGGAGCAATTGGAATAAGTTTTCATGCGGTTGCTCAGACATGTGGCCAGCAATCTCGTTAGAGCTTGGGCATATCATCTTTTTAACAAGACTCATCCATATGTGGTCTAGTGCCTCAGAACTAGAACTAACTATGTTCTTGAGTTTTCATGCATACATGAGAAGTCAACCTCCAATAATGAACTGGAATTTAGAAAAAATCTGGCCATTCAGACTTGGATAAGCATTTGCTGCATCCTGGTACTTGCCTAGACTTCTCGATATTGAGTACCACAAGATCAATTCTGAATGCTTTCAACACCTGGTAACTTCAACACCATTCGAGGGCACCCAGCACTTCTCAAGAGTCTCTCAACACATTGCAATATTAGGTCAACAAGTGGCAGCAGACTTATTTAAAACCAACTAAGACTAAAATATAGTTTTTAAATCAGTTGCTGCTACCATGATGAGAAGTTAGTTTGTACAAAGCTGAAATTTGATCCCAAATTCCTAACAGACAAGAAACACTTTCCAGCCTACCAAACATTTTAAGAATAATAACGAGCTAGCTGAGTCTCTTCAGCTGAGCGCCAAAATGCATGTGAGATGAAACAACCTGTGATATGAAAAAGTTTGCAGTGGCACTACATACAGCGTAGTGCATATCGTATAGGGAGAAATTCAGAAGAATAACATGTTGGCAGAAATACAGGGAGAGAAGGAACCCCCAAAATCAAATCCAGAGTTCTCAGAAATGAGCCACACAAGTAGATAGAGCAAAATATTAACAGGCAATGAAAAGCCTTTACAAGACTGTCAATTTTATGTGGCATATAAAACTGGTCTAAGCAGAATACTAAGCATTAATGTTGATTTTACTGTTCATATACTGCATATACCATATGATATGCTTTGGGATTCACCTGTCATTTATGAATTCTCTGCAAAAGAAAACACAGAAGATAAACAACAATCTACCAATATTATTTTTCATATTCACTATTTTCAGTGTAGTTGTGTTCTACTTTACTTATCTAGCTCTTGTTTCCCTTCTTGCATTTTTTGTTATACCCATCATAAACTGCAAGGATAAGAAATGCACACACTAGAAGCATGATCTCACAGTAGGGCAACTGTATGTATGTATGGAGATATTGCCATTTGACATATATGCTTACAGTCTGATACTTTTATGTGCACATATACTACACGCTGAAGTCATACTTAATTCTCTCTCTACTTTCCCTTTGTCGATGGTACAGAACAATCCTTCTGAAACGATCTGCTTTCCAAAGATACTGCCCCTAGTTTGTCTATGTGGTGTTTACATCTTCTCCCATGGAATACGTAGACAAACTAATCAACCAAAACACTGGATTATACGCTCTGCTGGAAACATTCAACATTAAGCTATGTGATAATAAGAGCATGCCTGTAGAGCCGGTTAGCTTTTGCTATGAATATATATTGCTCCAAGTCAGCCGAAGCAGCAGAAGGAACAGTAATTACTAGGAGTAGTAACAGCACATGTAATAATATAATTGTACAGTAAGAGTGAAATGACCTTTGTAAACAAAAAAAGAGAACTTTTTTGAATGGAGAATGACAGTAGTAGCAGCAGGTGTAGTGAATGACTGATGACAAAGTCCAATCAATGCCCACCCTCCGGCAATCAACAGGAAATTGATTGTGTGGGAAACACCCACTTGAGTGGAACAGATGATCCCTTGCTCAGTCTTCTAGAAGAAGCTGAAAAGCAAGGACCCAGTGTACCAAACTCTAGGAAGAAGCAGTTTATCTTTTATTCCACTGAATCCTAATATGCATCTGTTATTAATCAATAGCTGCTGAAATTGGAGTTTCTCTTTCCCCCGTTTTCACAGGAGCTGGCAACTTTACCATAACCAAAACAATCCAATTAATCATCTAAACATAAAGCCTGACTTTTTTAGACTGACAGATGTCTGACAATTGATCTGAGAAGCTTAGGGAAGGCGGGGGAGAGAGGGGAAGAGGAAGAGATTAAATTTGCTTTTTGAAAAAGTCATGTTGAAATAGGCGGATGTAAATAGTTCGATGTTCCATCTGCAGCTGGGCCCCTTTTTTGTGTGCAGGAAGTGAGAGCTTCTCTGTGTGGATGGCTGAGTTCACTATTATTACTAGCACTGCAGTGATAGATGTTTCTTCAGAAAGTTCATAATAAAACCTACCCACTTATCCTCTACAAATTGTTAATATAAGGAACACCCGCACCAAATAAATTCTTTTTTTTTTTTTTTTTTTTA
>NW_017728995.1:21140533-21152855 GCF_001723915.1 Gavialis gangeticus | reverse complement strand
AAACCCCCAAAAAAATTTTTTTTTTTTTTTTTTTTTTTTAAGTTTGAACAAGAAATCCACAAATTTAGGAATAATTAAAGGAAATGGCATTCAGGTTTATCACTTAAATCTATTTTCATTAGGGTCTAGAAATATAAAAAGAATAATGAACACAGATTGCCAAATCCTGTCTCATATGTGCCCTTGAAAGAGATTAGTATTGCCCAGGGAATAAAAGAAATCTATACTATAATACAGCTATTCCTTACCTTGATCAGCATTTAAAGAAGGGATTGCTATTCTTAGAGGAAGGTCATATTCAGATTACTCCAATAAATTGTGTAAAAGAAAACCATAAAACAGCAATCCTAGACTTTGCTTTTCCTCTAAGCCCTGTAAATTCTCTGTTGCATTGGCTGGGTTCACCTGACTGAAACATAATTGTGTGCTGCAAGGAGGATACTTGCTGAGCATGCAGCCATGCCACACGCCAGCAAAGGATACTAATGCTGTTTGGCGCTGGCTTTAACCTGTAACCTGGTCAAAATAACTGCAATATAAAGAGCAAAATAATCTGTGTCACAAGGCAAATTTTCTTTTGACCTTCCTCATGGTACATGCACAACCATGTAAATCATGATGTTACCATTCCATGCACCAACCAATTATCTTCTTTAAACACCCTCATAGATCAAATAGATTATAGGACTGTGGTCAGAGGTGAGGCTTTGGGTGAGCAATGGTGCTAGCTTCAATAGCCAAATTACATGTTGCATTGTGGCTAATAATGCCTGTGTTTCATTAATCTTTTCAGTAAGCCACCTGTAACAAAAACGTTTGATTAGAAAAGAGCTGTATATTTAAAATATTGCAAGCCGCTTAAATGTATAATGAAAGAGTGTCTACTGTAGAGGACGGGCGCTAGAGGGAGGGGGGATGCAGATAATGGCTCAAAGCAAGGACACACAAGGTAAATCAAAAGTAACTCAGAGTCAATGGATTTCCTTTGAATCCACACCAGTAACTAAGATCAGAACGTGGTTCTAACACAACATCTAAAATAAAATATGTCATATTGCTCTCTCTTCCCCCATTTCTTTATAACAGTCACCTCTGCTTAACTTTTTTTAACCTACATTACTTTACTTTACTTAGCTGCTCTAAGAAGCAAATTTGCAAACTGTAACTCCCTAAAAATATAACATAAGATTTTTTTCTCAAATTTCTTGCTCCTACTTATGCCTGTTACTGAACAAAAAGCCGTATAGATTTGGCATTTCTTCTTGAAAGACATGAAGGTCATCAACAAGATACTTATGGTCCTTGTAAATTAAGTGGTTGATTCCCCATTATTTTAAAGATCATGCCCCCCAACTCTATAATTTTGCTTTTGTCAGGCTAGCAACCCAGAGGTATGAGAGCTATTTTAAGCTCCAACTCTCAGGACTAAAATACTATTAGAAATCCTATGATATACTAGACTCATGACCCTTGAAACTATATTAATCTCAGCTTTTAGCCTTTTAGTCTGCAAGATAAAACAGATGGATTCTAATCTCACCTTTACACACCACAGGTCTGCATCACAAATCTCAAATGCACATCCATAGTAGCTAACAGAGTACAACTGTCACTCAAATTCCCAATTCCTGTATTAGCAATGTATCAGGCTTAGTCCCATCTCAAATGGTTAGTTCCAAGTTTTCAGAACATCATAAAAACAGCTGCTAAGAACCTGGAAATCCTTGTGTGTGCAGGAAAACTGTTCTAAATATGCCAGTTACTTGATTAGTCAAAAATATGGGGATTTTTGAGAGACTATTTTCTCTTCTTTCTACCACTCTACCCCTCTACTATTTACTCCTTCCTTAAGATGTTGTCCAAGCCATTAAATCAGAACTGCCATTTTTTTTGTTAGTACAGATATGCACCAGATTCTGTAAACTAAGAGGTCACGCAAGACACATCACTTTCTCAATAGTTTGAGCAGAGCAAATGCAAATACAACACTTTCTCTGAAGCTTTAGCATATTCTAATGCTGTGACCCAGAGCCCTGGTGGACATTACACTTAAGATGTGATTAACCAGTTAATCTCATCTTAAGTAGTAACCTGGCCACATGGTCATTCAATAAATGGTGTAAAAAAAAGGGAGTAAGTCGCAAAGTTATTACACAAAATGTGTACAATAACTTTGTGGCTGGGTCCCACCACACCTTATACTGAACATCTAGTGAGGCCTATCAGCTGATTGCCACTGCCAGCCTCAGAGGCACATCGTAGCCAGGGGCCTTGGAGCTGTTCTGATGTACTCCCAAGGCTGGGAGTGCCATCAGCTGACTGGCACTCCCAGCCTTGGGGGCACACTGGAGGCAAGAGATCTATGCACTCCCAAGGCTAAAAGCACCAATCAGCTGATCAGCCCTTCCAATGCTCTCCTGAGGCTAGGGACACTGATCAGCTGACTGGTGCTCCGAGCTGTTAGCACCAGATATCCAGCTTGATACTTGCTGGTGTGGGGAAGCCAGATCATGATCCTGAGCTCTCCTTGTGCCAGCAAGATGGTGTGATTGGGCTGTGATCTGGGATCCCACAAACACGGCTTCTGCCATGCATGTGTCATATGGCAGAAGGTATGATTGCTGGGATCCCAGATCCAATCCCATCACACTTTTAATTGAACATCTGCCAGGAACCTAAGTCACACTGGGTGCATCTACAGGTGTGCTTTACTGTGGAATGGACTAATTTGCTCCTCAGTAAAGCGTCAGTCTACACGAGCACTGGCATTAGGGCATAGTACATTCATTAACTCTGCAGTAAGATGGTACTGTTAGAGATACATTCTGTACTACTGGAGACAGTACTATCTTATAGCACAGTTATTAACTGTGGTGAAAAGTATGTGTAAATGCTGACCTAGGAATAGATTGTGTCACATGGCTCCACACATTCGACACTTTCGTGCCACTCAACTCAGACACACGGAGCCCAAGGTTGACCCCACTGAGCCTGCTGCCAGCCTGGGCCTGCTCTGCCTCAGCTCAAAGTGCTGCTGTCCTGGGCACATATAGATGCTGTGCCCAGGAGCAGTTAACTCTGGCACAAGCTGCTCTGGAGTTTATTGCATTGCATTAATTTCATGTGTAGATGCATCCACTGATTTCTAAGCTTTATTTTCACAGAATTAATAACTAAAACTTTAAAATTATAATACTTTGCTATGAAACGGAACATAAAGGAACATGCAATATAACAATGGGCAAGCACATTAGTCACTGACTTCTAAACCCTTTCATTAGCAATAAGATAAATACAATGGTCAAACTTAAAAGATGCACACTGCTTCAGAAGAAGCCATCAGAACTTTATCTGATGTTCGTAACCTTGCTTAAAGACAAACTCCTTGTTCAAGGCTTCAATGTAATGTTTCATTTGTTATCAACAAAAATAGTCCCTTGATATTTAATTCTTCTATTTTGTCAAAAACATTTGATACTCTTTATAGCTAAAATCCCCATGGAAAATTCTCAGGTACTTCTATATGGTCTCATTTGGTATACTTGTTTTTCCTTCATCTATGGGAAGCCAGGTAATTTCAAATGTTTCCCTTGCCTGCAACAGCAAAATGAAAAAGGGCAGATTTGCTTGCAAGTGCAAGACACATGGGAAAATGTGTCTTCCCAATGAAGTGGAGAAGAGGACTGGGCCACTTATCCAATAAGCGTCAGCTCAGCATAAATACTTATTCCTGTCCCTGTCCTCCAAAGCAGCACAACTATCGCCATATCTATCCATCTATCCACACATCCATATTCTTAAATGGTACCCAATGCCATGGTATTTGACTGCCTTATGCTTTTCATAGCACAGAACAGATACCCGTAGGAGTCAGTGGTGAAGATCCCTGGGCTCTCCCTCCCTCCTCCAGCTCCTGAGGAGGGAACGATGTGGCAGAGGGCAGCAGGAAAGAGCTGGGCTGACCATGCCACATATGCCACAGGGGCTCCAAGCTTCCTGTGCTGCACATGTTGCCCTGAGAAGAAGCCGTGCTGTGTGTGTAGAAAAGAAAGGAGCTGGGCTGCTTGTGCAACATGCCCAGTGGGAGGGGGTAGGGCTGCACACACACCAGAAGTGAGGAGTGTGCCTGGGTGGGAGCACCTGTATGGCAAGCAGACTCCAGGGCATGTGACCCCAAGGTCTGCAACCTGCATGGCATGAGGCTACCAGTGGCCCAGAAGTTGGACAGCCCTGATACAGATAAATAGTTTGGGATATAAAGGAATAGAAAACTTGCAAGAATAGGGCATGGGTAGTTTAGGATGAACTACATAACACAAATTACACCAAAAAATGATAAAACAATTAGTTCATCTTCATGCAAATAAGAATTTATGAATCACTGATTATTAGGGTGATGATACATCCTGTTTTTTCCTGGGCTAATCCCAGGTTTTGGAGGGTGGTCCTGGGCACAGGGCACATATTAAAATGAGCACCTGCAGTCCAGCAGGGAAGGAAAGTGGCATAGTGCCCCAGGAAGGCAGCCAGGAAAGCTGCCTGTTGCAGCATGCCACTCTGCCTCTGCCTCTCCATGCAGCAGGGCCCTGACTTGGGAGGGAGAGAGGGATGGCTTGCAGGTGGGGCAGTGTCCTGGGTGTCCCGTATTTCCAACCAAAACAGATTGTCACTCTACTGATGATTCAAGAATATCTCGGAGAAATCATTACTGTTTTAACTCTATAACAAACTGTCCTTCCTTCTTTCCTTTTTTTGGGAAAGACAGTAGTAAGTCGCCCTGTTTTTTATTATATATATAACCCGAGTTCTTCTATTTAGTTCACTATTGAAATGTATGCATTTCTGCCACTGGAAGTATCTTAAGTTCAAGACAGAGACACCGTAGAAATGAGACTGCAAGTTCATTTTACAGCATAGCTAGGGCGAGCTTATCTATACTATTAGAAAGTCTTTGAGGCTTCCTCCCAGAGGGGCTGAGATATGGATATCTTGGGTGGTCAGACTTATTCCTTAACATTTCGCACTCCCCTGGAGGACGATCTATCTGACAACAGAGAATAGTGAAAGCCTTGCCAGAAGGCAGATAAAGACCAGAGAGCCTATCTAAATTGAACATTATAATAGCAGAGCAAGTGAGCCACTGAGGTCAAATAATTTTGCCATTAAGTTCAATGGAAGCAGAAGCATGTCAACCATCACCCTTCTATAACTCCCTTGATTCAATAAATACCTGCAATGCCAATAAAAGCAGAAGCAGCTTAATAGATGAAGCAGGAGTTTCTTTGGATGATGAACTTTTTAAAGGAGTCTACGACTTTTTATTACTCATTGATCAATTCATGCAGTTCTTCCACTGGTAACTCACTGACTGAATCATCTGCCCTCAAGACAGAAAAGAAAATTTGGAAGCTGATTTTTCAAACAATTTTGAGACTAGATTCTCCTGACAAACTTTACTATCAGTAGTAAAAATGCTTTGTATAACAAAATCATACACTCTATTTAAGGCAAAACTTGGTGTAGCTGGATGGTCTCCAAATGTACTTATGTAAGATTGACAGCTATTAGCAGTCTAGATCTCCCTCTGTCCAATAACACAAACACTTTTTCAAAAAGGCTTTGAGGTTACTCTTTGGAAAAATAAGCACTATTCTTCTGAAAGACTGTGGAAATTATGCAGGTATCAACATCTGCCATGAACTGACAGGGTTTAGCTCCCCCAGAGAGCTTGCTGGAATAGTATAATCATTAAGGGGCATGTGATTATAATGAAAGGATCTCCA
Organism: Gavialis gangeticus; assembly: GCF_001723915.1. Classification (NCBI taxonomy): domain Eukaryota; kingdom Metazoa; phylum Chordata; order Crocodylia; family Gavialidae; genus Gavialis; species Gavialis gangeticus. Next base: position 21,147,072 of record NW_017728995.1, on the reverse strand, counting down.
GAAGGAAACCAAGGAACCTTTATCATTTCAAAGGTCAGCAAAAGGAAAGAAGAGGCCTGAAAAAAGAAAACAACCCATTATTTTTACAAAAGGCCCATGGAAAGAGGGCCATTATAACAGGAAATCCTCTACCCAAACTTGTTCTAAATATAGGTGGTGTTTTTGAAAAGATAGCCTCCAGCAAATGAACAAAGGGGAGACACTATCCATTCTTGCTATTTACATTGTGCTATCATTAAATAGTTTATTACCCAGCATATTATATATTGAATGCACAAATACTGAAACGCGCCTAACATTTATTTAGGGTCTAAATTGGCAAATTAGCTGATACAATCTGCAGGCAAACACTTTTTTCTTCTTAGTAATGCAATGCCCAAGAACGCCCAGAGTCTCATGCTTAAAAATGACAGTTGTCAACATCTTCCTCTCTCACTTATAAAGAGGTGAGGATGAGAATTGATGGGACTGTATGAGGCCCATAGACAACACACCATTGTTATTTGTTAGACGACTCTGAATCTCACTCTGAAAAGCAGTTCTGATTGCAACTTGCCTGGGGGAAGAGAGAAAAAGTAAATTAGATGAAATAGAAAATGTAAGGGGATGGAGGCTAGCAAGCCCTGGATGAACGTAATTTTCACTTTTATAAAACCTTTAAGGATCCAACCCCATGTTTCAATTCCAAGCACAGCTGGTTGGATTTGAAAGTGTTGCTGAAGCATGTGATTCAAGTAATCATCATGCTAAAAGGAGTGGGATAGATGAAAATTTCTGAACTGGGGTAACTCACAGAAGGTAAAAAAGCAGTTTGTATAGTATGCTCCCTGTTGTGCTTAGCACAGATATCACAAATAGCTACGGTCAAGAGCTCTGGGAAACACTGCATTTGTTGTCCTACCACCCCTGTGCCTAGGGAAAGGCTACAACAAAAGAATTTCAGCTATTTGTACTGGTAGTGCCGGTCAGTCACTTCAGAAAACTGGTACAAAACAATGCTAGGAGGATAACCTGGGAGAATAAAACAAAATGAATTGGAGAGGTGGAAAAAGAGTAAAAAAAAAAAAAAGTGACAGCTTAGAAGGCTTATAGGTCTTGAGACTAAAAGGTCAATGAACCACTGCTTGATTTACAGAATTAAATCCATGAGAGCTTTCTTTCATCTGGGACAATTTATATTTAAGGATCAAGTAATCCTGTATGTAGTTCTGCCTGCCGAATGTAAAAAAAAATCCATTTCTTCCTCCCTGAAAGGACATGACAGAATAATTTAAGCTGTTCCTGTATAGGGGAACAGCATACCTGAATTCTCTCCAGCTATATCTGTGCATCATTCCCACTGTTGCAAAAATAATGCTTTTCTCGATGCTGTTTAGGTTTCCTTTTAACCCTTGTTTATTCTGAATAAAGTAGGCACACTGAAGAAGCTATGCTACCTCATACCCATAAGGCAGAAAACGCCGACTATACTATTGAAGGTCATTTTTTCACCAGTACATTTACCACATGATAATCAAGGTATCTGTAAGCGTTCACATAACCAGTTACTAAAGCACCTCAAGAGAAACAGTTCTTGATACTTGCATACATACATTACATACATATACATACACATCTTTTTTTTTAAGTGGGTGCTTTTTGGCTGTTATGTGCAGCAGTGTAACTACCAGGGTCTGAACCCTGGGTAGTGCGGGTGGCCAAGCCAGGGCGGCTGGGGCAGGAGTAGCTATACTGGCTGCTATTCTTGGTCATCTTTAAGTGGATGACTGGGGTTGGTACCCTGTTCACCACCGCTTGTTATGCTGATGGTTATGGAAATGAACTTGACAGCTTGGGATGTCCTTGCCAGTAGTACATTATGAAAATTACAGTTCTTCCTCTGTGCTTATCTTTGCACCCACCAGACACCTGCAATTCTTTTGAGATGTTCTCAGTGAGCCATATTCTGCCCTCAGTTGTAACAAATTATTGTGCGATAAGTTACTGTAGATTCATCCATCCCTCACCAAGAATCTAGCCCATTAAATCTTAAGTATCTGTACTGAATAATGATATGAGTTATCTGATGACACTATTTGTTGCCATTTGATACCTTTGTTATCTTCTAAGGCAGTGGTTCAGAAACTGGCAGTCCATAGGCCATGGTAAATTGTTACATCTTATGCTGCACCACCTCTGATTAAAAGTCTGGTAAAAGTTCTGGGTGGTCCATGAGAATTTTTGGAGGTCCATTGGGCCAAATAAAATTAGTGAACCATTGTCCTAAGACCACAGTATGTATTCAAACTGGTCTGACTTGAAACCTGAATGACACAGACCTAAGTACTGACAGCACCCTTTCACAGTGTACCTTAAATACAGCTGACACCCAAAAATATCTAAACACAACCCTTGACTCTTGAACTTCCTTGACCAACAACCAGATTTATACCAGTCTATTGCCTGGCACATAGTCTATGTTCTTCCCTTTGTCTGCCTTCCAAGATACTCAAAAAATGACAGTGTCACCTTTCCATTTACTGATCCCAGCTAACATTATCCCTAGAAAGCACCTTTATTTTCTAATTCCTATATTCCTTATCTTCTCTAGGCCAAGACAAACACCCTGACCATGTCATACCAGTTGAACTATCCTCTAACTTTCATCCTAGCAAGTATTTCAGCTACCTAACTGCTTAGCATGCTCTAAGGATCCCTGTGTCTCCTCTTGATCAAATAACTAGTACCTCCCATTTCCACATGACGCTGAATGGTCATGTTTTCCACGTGGCATTCATCAAACAGCTTTAGAAACATTTAGTAAAACTATTTGCACTACTGTATGCCCCCCAAAAATTTAAGGGACAGAAAAAAAAATCAGTGGTTACTGATATGAATTGATGGACATGCTTACAATGCAGAAACTAAGAAAATATAACAGGGCCTGATCACTTTTGTTGAGTATCAGCAGCAATATAAAACACATGTTTTAAGTATGAAAGTTCATTCAAAAGGACTGTACTTTTCTTTCTCTTTGAAATGGTTCATTCTATTTTAAGGTTGCAAAGCCAGATATTGTATAATCAAGATGTGCAGGTACTTGTCTGTGCTTTTCTATAAAACATGCTGCAATAAGTGTGCACTTTTATATATAGATCTATAATTATCTGTAAAGGACAAATGCTACACTTCTGAATGTTGTGCTTTAAATACAAGAAAAAGTTGCTAATGAATGTTGTTCTCATGAAGGACTAAAATCAGGCCAACACACATAGCTTTGCCAATGTATTTCAAATTATCTTGACCTACAGCACCCCTACTTTTTTAGTTCTGGGTATGTCTTAAGTAGTGACTGCCAATAATACTACACCGTGCCAAGTTCTCTGGTGGTTTTGCAGTTTGGACAAGTATCCACTAGAGAGTAGGATAAATAATAGCTTCCTCCCTCTCCTAATTAGCTATTTATGATGCATTGATTCTCTACATCCACTGAAAACTTGAGAGACTTTGGGGTGAATTCGCAAATTGCTGATTAAACAAGCCTATTTGTTTTCCCTTGCGGGCTCTCCTAACATACTCGTGCCAATACCCAAGTAAGATTGACTGGGTATTGATAATACAGAAGAGATTTCTGGAGGTTCTTCTGCTTTTGTCAGAGTGAAGATGAATCCTTGAACATCCAGTGTCCTTGTAGAATCCATTAAGGTCAACCAAAAAAACCCTGAAAGGCAGAAGGTAGGGTAGGTTGCACCTAGGAGACTAACCAGTGCCATCCTACCCAACCAAAAGAACAGCAGTTTTAAAAATCAATATTTTGGGTGTCCAGCCTCATAGTCCCTACTGAATATGGTGGTCAGATAAGTCACTTAAGAAAATTAGATCCTATTGAGCTATCAGTCTGAGCGCCCAGAAACTACAGGCACATGAAAACTGCTACTTATTTCTGAGACCTTGTTCTGAAGCTTTGTGAACCCAACGAACCTACGCTTCAATTTATTTCTCTTTAAAAAAAGACAAAAGATTTCAAGCAGAGATAAGCCTAATCTACAACTCTAGATCGAAACGTCAACGGACTTTGATGGATACATTAAAATGATATCTGCTTTGTAATGACAGTTAAGGATAATTGTTGGGGGGCGGGGTTGGGGGAGGAGTTTAAGAAAAAAATTCAAAACCACCAAATTGTTAGTAGCTAAACTAGGCAGATCTTTTTCGCTTCTGTTTTCTTTCCTTTAGATTTGATGAGGTTTGATGGCACTTGATGAGTGTCTCTCATAACTTAGCTTTTCCCAAGTAGAGCTACATCTACCTGTCTGTTAGCAGAATGGAGATCTGATCTTGACTGGAGTCACCAAGAACACCTGAAACAAATAATAATCACAGCATATTCCAGGTCAGACAACATTGATAAACTGTGACCATGAACTACTTTGCTGGCTAACAGTCTGTAGAGAGCACTCTGTTCCTAAGGTTCAGCCTCTTCCTTCCTTCAAGCTATATAACGTCTATCAGGCAGCTAACCAAGTTTGCATGTACACAGTGTTCTCAGAGAGACATTATATAACCATAAATGGGAGATGGGTGCTCTATGGGATCACATAAGATCCTGCCTATGAAAAAGATAGAATACCATTGTTATGCCAAATAAAAATATGCAAAAAATGCACTACTACAATTTACAGCTATTACAAGATTCTCACACGGAAGACATATGCACCACTGCAGATGCCAGCAATGTTACTGGGATAAAATCCTCATTTTATTTTTTCATAGACAAAAAGCCTACTGATTCCACTAAGGGCCTTATCCAAATAGTTACCCTATATCCCTAGTATTGTTAATAAGGCAAGAACCCAAAAGGTTATTTTGTTTCTTTAGGATGTGACATTTGAGCTGGTTAATTTTTGCTTTACTCTTCTGAGGAAATTCAGTTGTCCAGGAATTCTGTTCTGCAGTTTTACCATGGATGCTCTGATAATGTAGGCAGAGATAAAAGCCTACTTGCAAGTGCTATGTCTCAAATTTAATTTCAAAGCTCACAGCAAATAAATTCCATGAGAAACTTATAGAGCAGTCTGCTTTGATGATTAGATCTGATGCTATGTATCTATAATTCCATCTTGCCTGTGTGGATCATTATACTGCTTTTACATAGTCTCAGGGCATACTCTGGCCTAATATGAAAAAATACTTCAATACGACTTCCAGAACAACACTAAAGAAATACGCAAAAAAATTCTTTATACAGTTTAGGCCTACTTTCTGCATTGGATCTTCCGCTTGCTACTTCTCTGATTCATGGAAAAATATATTTAACTTTCTGAATAAATATTAATTTAACAAGATGAAAAATGAACAAACTAGGCACCTAAATACTACATGAAATAAATGTGGAAAAGAGAAAGTTCAGGAAATTTTACTGGTGTTTTGGTTTGGTTCCTCCCCTTCAGCTGCATCTAAATTATAAGGAGTATGTTTCTATCTTTTGGGCTAGGGACAGAAGTTACTCATAAACTGGTTTAAGTTATAAGAAACCATGGGCAACTGGTGCCTTCTGAGTCGGGGGGGCACTTCCCCCCCCCCAGTGACCAGTCAGTGACCTGGGGGTGGAGGAGGGGCGGTCCTCTCACGGCCAATTGCACTGACCCAGAAGTATCAGGGGCACAGCTGGAAGTGGCAACGACACTTCTCCTGGCACCTTCACTCCCTGGCAGATGCTCTCAGGGGGGACACCAGCGCTCCTGCCTGCACCCCCTCCCGGTGCCTAAGCGGGAAATGCTGGCTGTCAGGGGGTACACCAGTGCTCTCAGGGAGTGCACACGCACCCTCGTGAACCCCTTATGTGTTGCCACTGTTAGAAACTAGTTTAAACCTGTAACAGAACAGAAGTTCAGTGGACATAAACCAGTTTCAAAATGTCTGAAACTGGTTTAAGATAAACCTGGCTGAATGTAGTATCAGACTTAACTGATTTGGGTCAAACTGGTTTATAGAAACTTCTGTCCTACACCCCTTCCTCATTCAAGTTAAATCAGAACCCCCAGCATGCTTTTCAGCCCTGGGTTTGGTTATTCTGTCTGCTCCAGCAGAGAAGGGGTGCAGGGGCAGGGAGGGGAAGGGACTGCCCCTCCCGCCCCAGCAAACCCCGGCTGGGATCTGCGGCCAAAGAAGGGGGTTAAATTCCCCTTCCCCCAAGTACAGAGCTGCCCTTCCCTTCTAAACTTACTGTTCTAAACTTACTGTTCTAAACTTCCCTTCTAAACGTACTGTTACTGCTGGCTGTGACTGTGAACTACAAATCCCAGAGGCACATGGAAGCAGGAAGAGGAAGTGATAAGCAAGCCTGCAGAGTCCTGGTTCTGTGATTCTGGACTGCAAATCCCAGAGACCTCAGGGGCAGCAGGAAGAGGAAGTGAATATACAGCCCATACTGGCTATGTGCCAAAGAGACTTACTCTAGTGCCCCCAGCTTCTGCCCTGAGCCACAGCAGATATGTGGCAGCATTTCCTGAATCAAAAATAAATGTGTGTCCAGTTTCATAGATTTCATAGACATTTCA
>NW_017728995.1:21116320-21135533 GCF_001723915.1 Gavialis gangeticus | reverse complement strand
GCAGGTTTTTCCTCCCAAGGTGGAGAACCTTGCATTTTTCGGTGTTGAACACCATCAGGTTCTCATCCACCCATTTCTTCAGCCTGTCAAGATCCGCCTGGATCACCCTCCTGTCCTCAGGTGTGGATGCATTACCCCAGAGTTTGGTGTCATCGGCAAACTTGGCCAGTCTGCTTCTGACAACAATGTCCACATCACTGACGAAGATGTGAAATAGTTTAGGTCCTAGGACAGAGCCCTGGTGGGCCCCGCTGGTCACAGGACACCAAGATGATTGGCTCCCGTCGACCACCACCCTCTAGGTCCTACCGCTGAGCCAATTCCCCAGCCAGTGGATCGTGGTGAGGTCGAGGCCACAGTTAGCCAGTTTAGCCAAGAGGTGATCATGGGATACCAGATTGAAGGCTTTTTTAAAGTCAAGATATACAACGTCAATCTCTTCCCCCTTGTCCAGGTGATAGGTCACCTGGTCATAAAAGGAAATGAGATTGGTCAAGCAAGACCTACCTGCAACAAACCCATGCTGGGTATCCCTCAGGATATTGCCTTCATCTCGTCTGTTAAGGATGGCCTCTTCGATAATCTTTTCCAAGACCTTCCCCTGTAGTTTGCCGGATCTACTTTCCTCCCTTTCTTGAAGTTAGGCATGACATTGGCCATCTTCCAATCATCAGGCACTTCACCAGAGCGCCAGAAGCTCTCAAAGATCCATGCTAGGGGCTGAGCTATGATGCTCACCAGCTCCCTGAGTACCCTTGGGTGTAACCCATCCGGGCCGGCTGACTTGAAGGTATCCAACCTCTCAAGGTGTTCCTTCACAAAGTCAACTTCAATGGAGGGCAAGGAACCTCCCTCACCTGAGCCTCCCTGACCCATAGGGGGCAGGGCCATCCCATGGGACTGGGGAAAAACTGATGCAAAGTACCCATTTAGCAAGTTCGCTTTTTCCTGGGCGTCAGTTGTCAGTTGCCCCACCTGGTTTAGCAGGGGTCCAAGGTTCCCCTTGCTTTTCCTTTGGCTCCCCACATATCTAAAAAAGGACTTTTTATTTTCCTTGATATTTGTAGCTTGCTGGAGTTCCATTGCAGCCTTGGCTTTCCTGATTTGCTCTCTGCACGTCCAGACCAGAGCAGAGTATTCTTCCTCGGTGGCGGTTTCAGTCCTCCATCCTTTGTAGATCTTCCTTTTAAGATGCAGGAGGTCCGCCAGTTCCCTGGAGAGCCAAGGGGGCTGCTGTGCCCTTTTGCTGCCTTTTCTCTGAGACGGGATGGACTTTGCTTGCGCATCCAGGATTGCTCCCTTGAGGAGCAACCACTTGTCCTGAACTCCCCTCACCATTGGGTTGTGGCCTTTTAGGGCCTCTCTGACAAGCCTCCTTAGCTTGTCAAAGTCAGCTTTCCTTAAGTTGAGGACTTCTGACTGACTTGCCAGCTTTACGGCAGATGGTGAAGGTGATCAGCTCATGGTCACTGTCACCCAGCTTCCCTTCGATCGTTAGGTCACTGATTAGGTCATCCCCGGTTGCCAGTACAAGGTCAAGCAGCGCTTGTTTCTCAGTTTAATCTCTGCAGCTTAGACAAACCTGCAAAGACTGAATCAATTCAGCCTTGGGCCTTTTGACTGTCTGTACTTAGCCCTGAGGAGTAAAGGTTACAGGGGACAATTATTTTGAGATGTCATTAGCCCTCTGTGCTTTATTAATTGCCTCATCATTTTCTCTGATGTTAAGATTCTCTTTTCAAATTAGGTTACAATGTAGAGGAAATACAAACAACAACTGAATGGGTTCATTTTAATAGAGTGCAATAAACAGTAGTGTAACCAGTAAGGATTTAATGGGTATGGTATACCAAAATCTTTGGACAAGCAAAATTGAAAACTGTTCTGGCAAACCTTCTCTTCTTATCAGAAGATGTATTTCCTCCCACTCTCATCTCCTGTGCCATTTTTCACGGCCTTCCCCAAGAAAACATCACTCCCTGTTCCAGTACTCTAACTCAGTTTTTATATAACTTTCCTCCAAGCTCACTTCTTTCAAGTATATTTCCAAGTGTACTGACCTACCTCACACTCTCATTATTTTTGTTGTTTGCTTCCAGTGTCACTATCAAGATTAGCTATCCATTGGACAAGGTGTTGTGCATGCACATAGAAAGGGGCAGCTTTGGCTCTGAAAAAATTGCTGTCAAAACAGACAAAATGAAGGGAAGTGAAGGATGGAGAGGCTATGTAATTTGCTCAAAGTCACCCAGGAATTAAAACTAGAGTCAGAGACTGCAATCCTTACCTGGTAAGTAGCTTCCTTAACTACAAGGCCAACCTCCCTCTCACTTCAGACACATTTTAATTAGCTCACACTATATTATGAACACATGGGGGAAGGGAATGTACTTTGACTGTAACGAGTCAAAGAAAAATCACTCAGCTTTCATACTGCATCCCTACCCAGTCTTTTTTTTTCTATTATGATTATTTACTTTCAGGCAAGGTAACTCTGGTTTCGATGTGCAAGTAAAACTCTATACACAACAATAGTGTTATGTAAATACCTAAAATATTTCCTCTAAACATAACTCTTGATAATCACAAATTAACTGAAGACTGAAAATGTTGCACTTTTGAAACGAGTAAACCAGACTTATTTTATTCCACCAAATTTGATTAATAGATTTGCTGACAAGACAAACTGAAGCGGTATTTGTGTTAATGCTTCATATGGCACAAATATAGCTAACAGCAAGAATCTGTAATATTCTTTTCTTCCCTGATGTGTATCAGGACATAGAACAGAAAAACACTCTTCTGGACACAGCATGAAAAACAATTAGCTGCACTCTTACCTCAGTGCATTATGCAAAAAATATAGCAGGGGTTTTATTTAAGTTAGTTACTGAAATACAACAACATTTAGGAAGAATTTCAGTTGTGGTTTCTCTTGCACCATGGCCAGACAGAGTAGACATTAACCAATTCCCGTCACAATATCACAGGATATAAGGAGCCACAAGGCATAGCACTTGTTTTGTGATATGCAGATTTGCCTAGAGGTTATAATGGGAAAAAGGCAGCTATATAAAAGTTCCTTATGTTCTATTGCTAGACCTAAGCATGGAGATGTGGAATGTACTTAGGCTACGGAAGAGATGCAGCAACAATTCATTAAAATACAAGTTTAATTAATTAGCACACTAAGCATATGGACAGTTTATCACAGGTAAAAGGGAACTGCCTAGACTAACACATTAATTCAGGAGTAAGAGTGCTTTTTTCTGATTTACTTTAATACCATTTCAAAGCAGACCAAGAACTCCACACAAGGGGCTACTGAAGGACTCGATGGCAGATGCACTGGGATAGCTTTCTGAAATAAGTCTGTGTGTAGGAGTACATTTAGAATCAGGATTATTCCAACTCAAAAACAGTTCATCCTTTTCTTGGGACATGAGAACTTGAACTACAACCATGCAAAAACTACCACAGGGCAAAAAGTGATGAAATGTAGTCATTTACTCTGCAGTACCTGCTTATGTTCATTCTCTTGTCTAGTGCTAAAATGAATGCCAATTACCATAACCTATCCCTTTTTTCACTGAGGACTATGCTCCCACAATTTAACTTTCAGGCAGTGTGGAGCACCCATCCAAGCAGTTACAAAGGAGCAGACAATGCACTTTGGAATAAACCACAGAATGGAAAAAACTAATACAAGCATACCAAAACCCCTCGTATTACGAGTCGATAATAAAATAAATATTTCACTTTTAACTTATCCCCAAACTTATTCTAGAATAATTTTTGTGTATATGTAAGCCCGAATAACTGCTGAAAGGTGGATTTTTTTTTCTTCACAGCTTGACTGACATGAGCCAAACTTGCAATATTAGCCTTACGTAGGGATAAAATTATCTGCACTTAGATTGCATACAGCCATTAGCTGCACCCAGTCTACATCCATGTGGCTTACTGTAAGGCATGTGAACATAGACAGTCTATGTTCACATGTTAGACCAGAAGCGGTGCATGCAGCCATTCACTGACCATAGCACCTGCATGGGACAACTGGTGCAAGTAACTTGGGGTGCGCGGAGGGCAGATGGGATTGGGGAGGGGGGAGATCCTGGTGCATCTGTGGGGGTGGCAGGAGCCATGGAGGGGATGAGGGGAAATGCCTATTTGTGGGGGGAAGGGGCTAAAACTAGTTCAGTCAGGGCCAGGGGGTGGGAACAGCAGCTGGTCTTTCTAAGCCCCAGGATTGTGCTGCCAAAGTGTGGAGATGCTCACAAGATCAAGTGACTTCTCTGATATCAGATAAACCCAATTTTGATATAAATTAGTGAACCTGCTCAGGTGAACTAAGTTAGATTAGACACAACGTTTTGGGGCAATTAGAACAACTGAACCCTGGTTAGGTCCATTTAAAAAGACTTGTCAATACTCTTAGTGAGCCACATGTTGTAAGTTGGTGTACCTCCATTTAAGTTCATGAAGCTCCATTCCTTTACATTTGCTCAGGCGCTCACACCTTAATTGGCAGTCTGGTTCAGAGAAGCACACTTGCTCTTTGCTCTTAAAAAGGAACAGCACACTTTTTATAATTTGCAAGCTGCAAAAGCATTTTAGGCTCCTTGGCAGAACAAAAATCCCTTTGATGACCTAATGGCAGACCCCAAATATACAAAACACAACATATCAAAACAGTACCTTTATCAGGAAATACATGTGAATTTATTTTCCAGTAAAACAAATGCAAACTTAAACTTCAGTTCTGAAATAAATTCCATTAGTTTTAAGAACCTTGCCCTTTTGGGCTTAAGTCCCAGAGGAGAGAATAAAGTGTTACTAAGAAAAGAACAGCAATTTGCTAATTTACTGAGTCTCAGAAATATTTAAGAGTGACTTGTCCAAGGACAAAATTAATTACAGATGCAACTGTCCAACCTGAAAATATGTCATAGCAGTCTTTTAGGAAAAATCACTGTAGCATAGCAGGTAGAGAAAGTGACTGAAACTCAGGATAATGGGTTATATTCCCAGATCTGTCATTGGATGGCTGGCTGTCCTTCTGCAAATTACTTCATCTGTTTGTGCCTCAGTTTTCCTGTTTAATGGTGCTCATCTCATTTGTAAAGCATTTTGAGATCTACTATTATTTGGTGTCGGACCTGAAGATCTACAAGGTCCCTTCCGACCCTACTTCTATGGTCCTACTTCTACGATTAAAGGGCAATTAGTAATACCTGTGCAAGTGGTCAGTATTCTTACAGCCCAAACTGTTTTGGGGTTGGGTTTTTTTTTGGAGGAAGGGAGGTGGGTTAACAAACAAGATGTGTCATTTATAGGGTGCCTATAATTCCCTTGAAAAGGAAGATTAACAGTGAATTTTATCAACATGAGTTTACCCACCAATAGGCCAATCCAATAGAAGGTTAAAAACAAGAAACTATTTCCCACATCCCAATCTTACTGGATGGTTGTGGGGTCTTTAGTACAGTCAGTCACATCTTCACTTCCCAAAATTCCAATTAAAATAAGATTACCACACAAATGGAACAGGTCTACAGATTTATTCTGTTACTCAAACGGAAATCGAGAGTTTTTATTTCCATGCACAAGTTTGACATGTCCTCTGTCAATAGGTTTGAAAGAAATCACATCAGTTCTATTCTTCACTGCTTCGGAGAGCATCACAGCAGTCTTTGGAGCAATGGCGTAACACTGAAATACCAGTATTTTATTAGTACACTGGATATCAGCACAAGAAGCCAGCTTTTTTCAAATGCTTGGCTTGGCTGGCAGCCCTGAAGTGGTTAATTCCTGCGGCCTCAGGGCAGCACTAACTTATGTATTGACAATTTACAGATGTTTTGCTCACCTAATTTGTTCCACTATTCATGAAAAACACACAGTTACCTTAGCAACTGCCACATTGCATTTTATCTCTAAGCTGCAGAGCTTTCTTTTTTCTAAAAACAACCCCTACAAGCATACTGATATCACATGTAATTTTTGGTATTAGTTCTAGTCATTTCAGGGAAGACACGCAAATGGGTACAAGTGGAATAATGAATGTAGCCTGTTCTTTTTTAAAATTAATGTTTTGAAGTAATGTATTTATCAACAGCATTTCTTTTGTGTGTTGCATTTCCTTGAACTTACAGTATGTTTGTTGTTCTTCAGGTTGCGACTTGTATATGTGGAGGGGAAACGAAGAGGGAAAGAACTGGTTTTGAAACAAGGAGCTAGCTGGGAATCTATGATGCATTAATAAACTTCTGTGTCATTCCAAACAGAGCAGGAACTGGTGAAAATTGGAAGCTACTACAAGGTGAAATTAATATCTTGAAGCCACTGGCCCAGAAAGTTATTTCTGGTCCCACCTGAAAGCAAAAGTAAATCTATTTTTAAATGGAATAGATTGATGGGACACAAAGGCTTTTCTAGGGTCATTGATATCTTCACCTTTCAGAAAGGTTGCTTTGGTTTACCTGGAACAATGAAAAATTGTTGAGAATAATCCCTCTCTCTCAAAGATACCATATGCTGTAGAGAAAAACAGGGCCTTGGAAACAGCCTTGGCTACATGACCTATGGAAAGATTCTATTTCCTACTTAATTGTTTCTAAATGACTTCTCTTTCTTTCAAGAAAGCATTCAGGGGAGGGGGGGCAAATCTTTGTTTTAAATAAATTGATAAGGAAACACCTATTTCTATAAATGGTGGTAAAATGTGTCCTTCACATACCATCTAAAGTGTGTTGAAATCATTTCCAGTCCTCCCTTTGACTTCAATAGACTATTGATCAGATAACATATAGGTCCTGATTAAGGAAAGAACTAAAACACATTTAAATCTATTCTTATTCAGGAACAAGCATAGATAGGTGCTTAAACATGACTTCAGTGGGGATTAAGCATCTGCTTAAAGGCAAGTATGTACTAAAGTGCTTTATTAGATTGAACTGCTTTCCTGAAAGAGGATTTATTGAATAACTAACTTGGAAAATGCTGACCATCTGACATGTCCATGACTATCAAGCATAATGTTTGATTTTCACCTTACTACCATATACTGCACATCTGTACCTGTATGTGGGGATATAGGTTGTAGCCGTGTTGGTCTAAGGACATAGGCAGATGAGGTTCTTTGGGTAAATCTGAGCTCTTTTATTAGTCCAACTCAAATAATTGAAAAAAAATTCTTCCTTGCAAGCTTTCGGATACAAACACCTTTTATCAGGCTGAGAAAAGTCTGAGGAATCCTTCAGCTTGTTTTCTGTCAGCGTAGCCAGCTTCCAAAGTTTCATTTTGCCCACAACTGGCTGACTAATTTAAAACAAACTTGAACCACAGATTTTTTTGTTTGGTTTTTTAGTAAAGAAAAAGTTAACATTTTGTCTTGTTAAACCGCAGTACAGTATTTTTTTAAGGTTTGTGTTAATCATATTTATCAGGCCTACATGCAATTCAAACTCTCAAGATTAATTACAGTTCAGATGTTGGCATAAAGACAACCTAATATCCATCAACTTATCAATAGCTGTTCAGATTGGTTCTTCACTGGAGATCGGTGAAAGCCTCAAATACCAGCTAAGATTTTTTTCAAGCCGGTTTCTCATTTCTGCCAGCGTTTCTTTCTAGTTTTTCCCCAAAGAATACCTGTGTGTCTGAAGCTCAGCAAGATACCACTTTGAACCTGCTTTTTTTTCCTCCAGTACTGCTAAAAGAAAGTCAGTGAAACTGGTCAGTAATAATTACCGACACAGTTCAGCAAATAGGTCTTATTCCTATAGCCTCCTGACTATTTCTGGAGCCATAGCTATACTTGATTGATGGTTTACAAAAACCTTTTTTACAGTTCTGTCGTTTTTAAGACACAGGCCACTCTGACCTTTCTATCTTGAATACCTGCCTGTCAGTAGCCCCACTATCCTATTCTGTCCTTGAGCACCACATATCTGCTTTGTTCATAGGTTTTTGAGGAAGAGACAAAATTAATGGCTCCTGGTATAAACCACAAAGTGTCTGCTGTATCTTCTATCATTTCATTATCCATGAATTTACACTGTGCATGCATGCAATGCTGTACCCCTTAATTAAATGATTAATTAATAATACCATTGTCACCCAACACATATCAAGAAGACTGTCCAGAAGCTGCAGCTGGTGCAGAAGACAATGGTATGCCTTACTACAGGAGTGAGTCTCCAGGAAGAAACACCGCCAGTACTCCAGTGTCTACACCGACTTCCAAGAGTTTTCTGTGTGTAATTCAAGGTTTGAACTATAAGACCCTAACAGCTTGGACCCTACATGTCTAAGTGACCACCTTCTCCCTTATGCGCCACCACAAACCCTAAGATCACCTGAGAACAAACATCTGCAAGTACCACCTGTAGAAACACATGGGAGGGTAGTTTCAGCATTCATTCTTTATCTCTTCAGCTCCCTCTTCCCTGAAGCCTACCAGAGCTCAAACCCAGACGTCTTCCAGAAGTGCTATAAGAACTTCCTATTTGGACAAGTGTTTAGCAAGCCAGGATAAACTGGGATATTATGTGTGGGAGGGAGAGGGTGGGGAGAGTTATATTATATTATATTTTAATACTCTACTTGCTAGTTGTTTTGGCCTCTTGTTTTGTTCTATTGCCCTTTCTCTTATAAGTTTTATAAGCTATTTTGGTCTCTTCCTGTTGGGAAGGACAGCATAAAAATGTAATAAATAAATAAATGTATGTGTAGAATACGTGAAAAATGGAGATTATGTGCAGTTTGTACACTGACATTTATCCAGTATTTGCTAGTACCATTGGCACTTTCATTCATAACCAAATAAAGTAATTTAAGCAAATACAGGGTTCCTAACATCATTGATGCCCCTACAATATTACTTGGTGGGTATGTGTATACCAGAGAATTGTGTCTTTTCTGCACACTCCACTGGACAGAAGGGACTTCCTCGCTCACTTAATCCTACTCCAGCTACGCACCCAAGTACAATCCTATTCTACTCAACACAGGTCTCTCAAAAACTGTTCAATGAGTCTGCTTGTGTAGAAGAGAAATGCACCATTTCCAATTAATAGCCTTGGTAGACCTGAGCATCATGTAAAAAGCACCAAGAGATCTGGCCATCTTCCTCACAGCAGTTTTGCACAGCAGTTTTGTTCTGCACTGTCAAATAGCTGCCATATTTCACTGAGAGGTGGCTGCATTTCAGTGAGAATGTACACATGGCCTAGTGATTCTGCTAGTATTTATTAAGATATATGTTTTATTGTGTTTTACATGCACGCACAATATTTATAGATGATAAATTGTGACTGATCAAAAACATTGCTGCACTTTATTCCCTCCATTTAGTTTGTCATTATGGTGTAATGTACCATTCCATCAAAAAGCAAGCTAAAATTCATAGCATTTTGTTTATTTCTGCATATTTGTGAATATTCATTTGTAATAGAAAACTCTTTTATAATAGTGATATTCCCCCTAAGAGAAAACACATGGTAAGAATCTGGGGAATATGGCTACTGACTTAAACATTTTCTTTTCAACATCTAAACAGGGACTAAACGGAAAAGGTAGTATACTTGTCCCAAACAAGAATACAAAAATCAGTAATTAAAATACCTAACTAAACCCAATAAACTATACTGAGCAGCGAAACTCATGATGCAACCATTTCACATAAGTTGAGCACCTTATTGCCTTGAGCTATAAAGAGTGTGGGAATGACAAAATAAAAAAAATAATGGCAGCTCCAGCTGTTATCATAAACAGAAATAGAGCTTTCATTTAAAAAGGAAATCACATTTATGTTTTTAACTTAGAATTCATATAGCACTTTTCCCAATATAAGCAGTTACAGTTTGTTTATAGTGTTCTGCTTTATAGCGCTATAAATTCAATTATTAGTCTGTCCTTGCTTAATGTGAAATTACAAGATTTCCTTAGAAATTACTGTACCGTCCAAACCAAAGGCACCTGGTATTTCCATGTGAGGGATACGCAGGGTCACACAAGTAGCCAGAATACAACTTGTGGAAGCAGGCTGAAGTTTTCTGGTGATTTGCAGGAGGACGAGAGGATACAGATGGCACCAGAAGGTCATGTAATAGTAGGCTGAAAATGTTGTTGCCTTGTTGGTGGACTTGAGCATTCATGTGTCTGTTTATGTTTATGATAAGCACCTGAATCCATCTACCTTTATTCTCTGTGAAAAGTGGGGTGATTTTTTCTGATAATATCTTTAACCAGGCCAACTGTTAAGAGTTGTTAGACAAGGTTTCAGGCACAAAGCGCCCTTCTCTTCAGTTCAGACCTAGATGCTCAAAAGCGTGTAGCATCTCCTCTCTCTATAGAGTTGGTCCAATGAAAGAAATCACCTAAAACCTTGCTATATGCTAGCATATTTCCCGTTGTGTAATTTCTGAAGTTACAAAAATATGCCTTTCCCCTCTGTTTTCCCTTTAAAGGATCTGACATCCAGGAGAAAACAGTCATGGAGCTGGCAGAAAACAAAGCTGCACAGGTTCAACAGAGAAAACACCCAAAACAGCCATTTTTCATAAGGTATAATTATAGTACATTAGGCTAAGTACAGACAGTCAAAAAGCCTGAGGGGGAATCAATCCAATCTACGTGGGTTTCTCTGAGCTGCATAGATTGGATCAGGCAAGAACGCATTACATGTTCCTCCTTCACTGGGGGGTGGGAAGGCTGGCAGAACGGACGGGTGTGCTAGCCAAGGCCAGAAGGCATGGGGTGCTCCTGCATGCCTCCCAGCATGCCAGACATTGCCAAGGGTGGTTGAGCCCAGCTGAGTTGGGGCCAAATGCCCCAACCCCTCAGCATGCCAGACATTGCCAAGGGTGGCTGAGCCCAGCTGGGTTAGGGGCAAATGCCCCCAAACCCCCCGCTGTCACGGTGGACCCTCCCTCGTGCCAAGCCCTAGGCTTCTAGAGTGGGTCTCCATGGCACGCCTGACAGCTCCACTGGCAGTGGCATGGGGGAAGCCAGAGCTGGGAGGAAGGACAGGAACCGAGGCGTTGGTTCAGTCAGACCACAGACCCTCTGCCCAGCCACAGCTCCTAGATGGAGCAGGCAGAAGAGGGTGCAGGAGGGCGGGCAACATGGACACTTCCCTCAGGGTCTGTAAAACTTGGCCAGCACCCAGTCTGGAGCTGGCAGGAGAGCACAAGGGGAGTCAATACAGAGCCTTCCCTTGAGGTCTGCACAGCCAGCATGCAACCTGGAGCTAGCAGGGGGTTGCAGAGGGAGCCAACATGGAGCCTTCCCTCAGGGTCCAAAAACACCCTCCAGCTTGCCCAACACACAGCCTGGAGCTGACGGGGAGGCGGGGGGGCCACAGGGGCACAGGGGAAGCCAACACAAAGCCTTCCCTCAGGGTCCACACAGCCCTAGCTTGGCCAGGATGCAGCCTGGAGCTGGTGGGGTGAGGTGAGGAGTGCAGAGGGAGCAAGCATAGATGCTTCTGTATCCACTGTACGCCCCTTAGACCCTTGGCACCTGCATGCCCTAGCTGTGCCCTCGCACCTGGTCATGACATGATGCAGCAAAGGGTCACCATTTCATGTGCCTCCATGCCCTTAACTCAGCAGCTGGTCATCCCACACAGGGTCATCTACTGCACACTGTAGCCACCGAGCATCCTGGACTGGGCCACTGACCCCGAGAGAAAGCTCAGTGGTGGCTTCCCCTGTGCCTCCCCCACCAGCTCCGGGCTGCATGCTGGCCAAGCCAGGGCTGCATGGACCTGGAGGAAAGGCTCCATGTTGGCTCCTCCTGCACCCACTACAGCTCTGGGCTGTGTGTTGGCCAAGATAGGGCTATTTTTTTGACCCTGAGGGAAGCCTCTGTGTTGGCTTTCCCTGAACCCCACCAGTTCCAGGCTGGGTGCTGGCTGAGCCAGGGCTGTATGGACCCTGAGGAAAGGCTCCGTGTTGGCTACCCGTGTCCTGCCTGCCAGGTCCAGGCTGCATCCTGGCCAAGCCAGGGCTGGGCAGAGAAACTGTGCAGGTGACTCTATAACAGCCTGGGGCTGGGGCTGGGGCTGGGGCTGGGACAGGGCCAGCTAGGCACTGGGTTGGAGAATCAGAGCCATGTTCCAGTGGGCTGCCCTGCAAGTAGAGGCTAGCGGGGGGGGCCAGAGCATCCTGGGATATTGCGCGACTGTGATCTAATTTGAGTTGGGAGGGGATCTGGGACAGAGGTAGAAGTTTGATAAACCAGTTTAACCCAAACTGACTAAACCTGATACTACATCCACCCAGGTCTATCTTAAACCAGGTTCCAACATTTTGAAACCAGTCTACGTGCACTGAACTTTTGTTCTGTTACAGGTTTAGACTGGTTTCCAATCACTTATACTGGTTTATGTGCAATTTCTGTCCCTAGCCTTAGAGTCTATAGGAATTTCTTCATTGGCTGTAGTGGCCATTGAATCAAGCCACAGATGTAAGTTTTTTGATTTGTAAACATTGTGTGGGTAACTGTCTAATAATGCAGAGTTAACTAGTAACCTCTTGATTCCATGGCAGGAGATGAAGAAAGACTGCCCAGCTTTTTAGATTTTAAAATGCTTTTGCTGTTTGTGTTTGAATATGGACACAACTTAATATTGTCTTTAGTTATCATGCACTGCATCTCACAACATAATCCAGGGGTGGGCAAAATGCAGCCCGAGGGCCAGATGCGGCTCATCAGGCCATCCTATCAGGCCCGCAGGGCCCCTAAAAAATTTAGAAAATTAGTATTTATCTGCCCGTCTGCCTATCATGTGGCCCTCAATGGCTTGCCAAAACTCAGTAAGTGGCCCTCCGCCCAAAATAACTGCCCACCCCTGAATAATCACAGCATAATTTAGGAAGTCCAAGTCAGCTGAGAGATGCAACTTCAATTCACTTGCCTTCAGAGCTCTGCAATACTTAAGTACATGGGGATCCTCATCACAGTTGAGGCCTTGAGGCATAACAATGGTTAAGTTGAGTGGTTCCAAATTTAGGATATGGTGAAAATTTTCAGCATATTGTAAGTATCAGCTTAAACATTTTCATTAAAAAAAATCATTTAATATTTTCCAATTCACTATAAAGCTAATCATTTTCTGCACAAAATTAAAATTAGCAGAAGCAACATGAGGAAAACGTGCTTTTAAAATAGGGTTTTTTTTAAAGTGGAACTGTTTGAGCACTCCTAAATAAACGTCACCTTTAAGGATCATTCAGTTCTCTAACAATTTGGCATTAAGCATGATCAAGTATCTTAAAAGTTGTACGTGTACTAAAAGAAACAGTTTGCTGCAAAATAAGAGGACAGATATTCAGCAAGTATTCTTTGACATAAAAGTTACTGCCATCGTTTCCAAGGGAATAAAATAAATCTTCATTTTCTCAGAGTGATTGTATGTTAAACCAATATGCATATTTCCCTTTACTTCTAAATAGGGATCATTATCATTTAATTTAAAAGGAAATTAGATTGGAGTTCTGTGTTGAAGAACAAATAACCTGTAAAGAAGGAAATATATGGTTTAACACGTAAGAATGCTCCAAATTTTAGAAATGCTCCACAGCTTTTTGAACAAATTATGAACTGTACGCAGGCAAGGGTCTTTGGGTAGATGTGATATCTTTTATTAGACCAACTAAATAGTTGGAAAAAAGGTCTTTGCAAGCTTCTGGATACAAATGCCTGAACTCTCAGATATCATTACTGACGTTTGATGGCAACATCAACTCAGTTAACCATAAATCGGTTAATTGAGTATCTTTTATATATCATTGTGTTGCCAATGTGATTGGTGGAAACTGTTAGCAATGCATATCCAAGAACAAACGTGAGGCTTCCATGAGACGGCCAAAACCAAATCCCACTGTAGTCTTTCTACTGATTCCCAAGGGCTTTGGGCTCAGTCACAACACCCAAGAGAACAAAATGGATGCTGGACTCTGCAAGTAGAGAGAGTTCTATGAAGACTTACAATTAAGAATTCAATTCCTGCCTCTATCCTTAGTTTTAGAAAAGTTAATATTTTATCTGACCGTTGCCCTTCCCACAGAAAACTTGCAAAGAACTTCGGTAAGTATAGCTTCACCTTATCATTGGTATTCCAGCAGAAATATCAATCAAGATAGGCCCCTAGTGTCCCAGTCATAGTACTCCTAAAGGATAGTTTATAATATAACGGATGAGACAATGATTTCTCTCTTTAAAAAGTAGGATACTGGATGTAGCTCTAATTCCTTTTGTTTTTAGCAGGCATCATTCCATTCCTTACCTATTCAAAACCACCATGAGCAAGACATAAGCTATATCTAACAGCAGTCAGGTTCATAATGGCAAACGTTTCAGAGCACTAATGAGCATTTTATGCTTTCTAAATGTATGCAAACTGTGTACGCTAATTATTTCTGTAAACAGATGATGGAGTTTGTGGCTCTTCCTTCAGTGACAATGATGTTCCCCCTCCCTTCTTCCCTCTCGCACATAACCCATTTCCTAACTCCTGATCTTCAGATGGCAGACCAAGCTATAGCAGTAAGATTTCACAATGATTGTGAATAAAGGCAAGCTACCACCATGCCATATAGGAAATAAACAACCTCAACCTTCAAATGATGCTAGGGGTCTGCCACAGACAGATACAGGAAAATAATTTTACAGGGGTTAGACGGGAATGCTATTTTTTCTGCAACTGTAGTGAAACTAGTGTAGATGATATAGTGGCCAAGCTATGACATAGTCCTGCTTATTCATGGCAGATGCACAGCACCAGAAACATCAATGGCAACTTCTCCAGCCTGTCCTACCATTCCGCTTCATACTAGGGTTATCGTACATTTTCCCAGACTTGTCCTCCTTCTGGGTCCTGCCATCTCCATCTGGGTGGTTTTATAAAATATCAGCAAATGTCCAGGATTTTCTCTGCCTCCGCTCAGGATCACTATTTTTCCCACCACTTCCCAGCTTGACCCAGCAAGGAGCTGCTTGGGGCTGGGGGAAGTGGGGCAGAGTGATTATAGGTAGGGGCATCATGTGCTCTGCGCGTGGCCCCAGCAGCTGAAAGCAGGTAAGTCTAGGGGGAGGGGGCTGGAGGGCCAGGGCTTGCGGGCTGTGGGGTGGGTGGGTATGTGTGTGTGTGTGTGTGTGTGCATATGTGCAGGTGTGTGCATGCCTGCCAGTGCTGAGGCTGTGGCAGAGCAGGAAAGTGGGGGAGTTGCCTGCCCCTCCAGAGGGGGAAGGGAGTGAGGGGTTCTTTGGGGGCAGCAGGGAGCTATTTGGGCAGCAGGGCAGCTATTTGGTCAGGAGTGAGGAGCACCAGCAGGGCTGGGGAGCAGGCAGGGTCTGTGGGTTGGGAGCGAAGGGCACCGACAGGACTGTGGGTCAGGAGTGAGGGACACTGTCAGGGCTGGGGGGGCTGTGGCTTGGGAAAGAGGGCAACCAAGGGGATGGGGGAACTGCAGATCAGGAGCACAGGGCACAGGCAGGGCCAAGGGGCTGCAGGTCAGGAGTGAGGGGTATTAGCAGGGACAAGGGGGCTGCAGGTTGGGAGTGAGGGGCACCAGCATGGTCTCGGGGGGCAGGTGCAGGGCATGGGCATACCACTGCCTGCCTCCCACAATTATACAAACTTCCCCCCGACAGGTATCCTATTTTTTGAAACTGGATATATGGAAACCCTACCTCAGACATCATCTCAAGGGAACACTTTATAAGGTGAAAGGAAAAAATGTAATTCCTTGGAAACTGATTTCATTCATTATGCTCAATGCTCCTTTGCCTAGGTTGCTAACCAGTAGTATGGTGGATGACTACAATACAAACAGACAGAGAAAGTAGAGCTCTGGCAGTAATCCTCAGTGGCTAATTATTCATTTTTATTCTCTAATCCTTTCATGTTCGACTTGAAAAACAAAAAAAACTCAACCCCTTTGTACTAATGTAATCAGAATTTCAAACAAAAATCAATCGGTACTTATTATGATCAGTATCAATTAATTTTGGATTTACATCGCACATTTTCTCAGGTGATATTACAAAGCTTTTCAAATACTTTGGCACATATGGTTGAATTTATAGTAAAATGAGGTGCAAAGAACAGGTATATGAAATACCTAGAATCACATGGTGAGACTGTAACAAAGAATGAATCCAGAAGTCATGGTTTCCATATGCCTCTTTCTTTACTACTAAACAAGAGTGGCTCTTAGCCTGTTCATAAAGTACTCATGGGGGTAGGAGGTTGGAGCAGATTGGGGTTTGTTTGATTTTTTTTGTATTCTTACCAATTTTTATAACTCCCTAAGCAAGGATGTATTTTTTCTTCTATTTCTCCACCACTTAACTTTAAAACCCCCGGTTTTGTTAACTAATTAATACTGTGATCGTAGTAATTCAGCCCCCTTCTAACGTCAAGGATGCAGAATCAGATTCCTAACTCATCAATGAAAGTAAGGCTTAATGCTAAGATTCCTAGTATAGTCACTCCTTCTTTATGTATTAGCTACTAGTTGCTGTGCAGACTTTTGGAAAACTCAGTACAGCAAAGAGATCCAAAGTTCAGAAATTCATAGGGAACATTCATTTTGCCCAGCACACTATATCTAATAATTACGAAGTTTTATAAGTAGCAAGTTCCTAACAAAAGGAAGAAAACAGCTAGACTGCTATAAAGCATTCTGCAAACCAGCTGCTGCTAAAATAACTTGCATTTTGCAGTAACCAAGCAAGTAATTGGACTCAATTTATATTGTTTTCTGTTGATATGGTAAGCACTACTCAACATCAGTGTAATAGTAGAGGGTTTTTTTTAATCTATTACTAGCAAAACAAACCATACAATTACATATTTATACTAGTTACCACTAGACAATGGAATATAAGAACAGCATACTAATGCCAACAGAGCACAGGTGTTTTCATAGATAAGAAAAATGCCCTGTAACATAATGGACTTACTGCATCTTAAAACATTTTAAGATTTTAAGATGCCAGTCATTGTGTCTCTGGAAAGAGATGAAGTCCCATGTGAACTGACCCTGTCATTTTCAGTGAATTTCCAATTTCCATGTCAGCAGTAGCAGTGGTATGTAGGTGCTCCTGGCAGAATCTTAGAGGGAAATGTTATCAGGTAAGTGTTTGTATACATGAACCAGATCGCACTCTCAATGACCTAAGGTAAAGTTTGCAACAAAATATGATTCATTAAAGGGAAGGCTTTTGCATTTTCAATTTTTTTGTGTCAAAGATTCTATAAATCAAATTTTCACTTTTTCTTAATTTTCAATTACTTAGAAACCAAGAATTCCAATTTGTTTTGATTTCAGGCATGTAAGCTTTGATAATTTGAATCAAAATGTATAGATGCTGTCCCTGCAAAGAAGGACTTTCAATTGAAATACACTTCTGTTTTCATTCTGGATTTAATCCCTGTTTAAAAAGGAGTTCAACCTGAAAACTCAGAGAAAACAAACTTGGGTATGTGAAATACAAGAGATAAGACATATTTTACAATTATGATGATACATAAAATGGATAACTTGATAACATTCAACTTTAACAATATATAAATACATTGTCACAACAACCACAATAAATCAACCAAACACTTTTCAAAATTATTCCTCTTTGATATTTCTCCCTCCCCAACTGAGAGCTATGCTGAAGCCATAGCATCACCGAGTGCATCTGAAAACATCAATTACTCTTGCATGAAATTGAACTTTATGAAGAATAGGAAGTTACTGATGATCCTCAAATTCTGCAACATAATAGAAATGTTTATCTTTATATTTGGCATAATTCAAACATTGATACACTAGTAATTTAGAATGGTTGAAATGCCTCTTGGTTACGGGGTTTACAAACGATGGCTGCACGATAAAGCAACGTTTAAAAATGCCACTCTTCAAAATATATCATCTTAGCACTGTGCTACCATTGTATTCAGTGGGGATATGGGATTTTAATGCATTCTATTACCGTAAGCAATCATGTTTCCTTCAGTTTTTTATCTCTACAGTAGCTGTGCATATTTAAAGAATAAAAGCCTAACTTTCTAAAACAGATACGACAAAGAAAAGGAAAAAGCTAAAGGTAGAATGAAAAAGATAGCCAATGATGACCTTTTAACCCAGCATAAAACGTAAACCAGCATACTGTACCAGGAAAATATTACCCTCCCCCACCTCCATGAAGTCCAGACTAAACACTCTAGGCTAGGCACTTACTGTAAGGCTTAAGCTCTTCAAATCTGTCTGCCTATCAATGTTTGTTTAAACACCGGAGAGGTTGTAAGGCCTGTCTGACTAAAAAAATGCAGTCAGGAGGATTTGCTACCACATAGACAAAATTCACAAACTCTTCACTGTTTGTGAAGTTCACTCTTCACCTTCTCTAGGGTTGAGACATGGCATTTACATAACAGTGAGGTAACACATGTTCTATGTACCCTTCCTTACTGTTTTATTAACACAGATTTTTCTTTTTTTTAACCAGCAGGCTTATCTACATGATCTTTGGTTTTTGCTGGGCTACTTGTAGGTGAAGTAAGGATAAGTCACACACACACTTGCTGGCTCACTTGCTCACACTGTCCCCACCCCTTCCCCTTGCAATATAGCTTTAAAGAACTATGTAACCTTTTCTACTGGGTAGCTGTAGAAACCAGAGGTGCGTGGATAAATCGGTTGCACATCGCATCAGCACTGATAAAAGGAACATTTTTGGCTAGTGTAGCCGATATCAGTTATAAATGCCATGTGCACGTGTGCAGCTGCAGCATGCATGCAGCCAGGAATGCAGCTTGGCAGCATGGAGAGCAGCATCCTGCAGGTAAGTCTGTAAGAGTGAAGGGGTGGAGGGGGAGGGAAGGGGAATGGGAGGGGCAGACTGAGGCCTTCACAGTGAGGGAGGGAGTGGGGTAGGGACAGATGTTGCCCAGCCAGGGAGGTGGATGAGACCCCACGGTTGGAAGCAGCACAGAGCCACAGGCAGCTCATCCAGAGGGCACAAGTGAGTGGGGAGGGAGGGTGGCATGGGGGGCATGTGCCCCCCGGAATTTTGTGTGGGTTGAGGGTGGACTGCCTCCTGTGAGCTAAGGGCCAAGGGATGTGCCAGCCTCTTCCCAGTAGAGGGGCTGGGCCAGGGCTGTGCTTGGTGTGGGCAGGGGTGGGGTGGGTGGCGGCAGTGC
>NW_017728995.1:21110973-21111320 GCF_001723915.1 Gavialis gangeticus | reverse complement strand
ATGGCAGAGGATGTGTATTGCTCCTTGACATACAGCGCCACACCCTCACCTACCCCAAGCATAGCCCCAGCCCAGTCCCCCCTCCCCCCTGCCAGGAACAAGTTGGCACACCCCTGGCCCTGAGCCTGCAGTGGGCAGCCTGCCCCCACCCTGAACACAGATCGGGGGGGCATATACCCCCCATGCCTCCCCCAGGGGTGCATGCAGCAGTAAGGAGCCATTCCCCCCCACCCCATGGCTCCATCCTGCTTCCAGCCCCCAGGGTTGCATCCATTGCCTTGGCTGGGCATCTCCTGTCCCTGCCCCGCTCCCTTCCTCACCATGGGGACCTCAATCTGCCCCCCATA
>NW_017728995.1:21083736-21105973 GCF_001723915.1 Gavialis gangeticus | reverse complement strand
GGCTCCATCCTGCTTCCAGCCCCCAGGGTTGCATCCATTGCCTTGGCTGGGCATCTCCTGTCCCTGCCCCGCTCCCTTCCTCACCATGGGGACCTCAATCTGCCCCCCATACCCCTTCTCCCCCCGCCACCCCTTCCCTCCAACAGACTTACTGGCAGGATGCTGCTCTCCAAGCTGCTGGACTGCATTCCTGTAAATCAGCTATCAGATCAGTATCAGCTGATATGGCTGGTTACTAATCAGCCATCAGTATCAACCAAGAAAATCTTTATTAGTGTGCCCCTAGTAGAAACCAGAACTGTTAGTAGCTGAACTTATAATAGAAAGAAACCACGTTGTACAGGATATTGAATCGATAAATGAATGATTTCCATAAAATAGATATCATATATGCATATATACCTGTACACACAAACTGTTAAAATGCATGACTGCAATTCAACCAAAGGGGCTTGACATTTTAAACATCTGTCTACTTCAAATCACTCAAAAATACAAAAGAAAACCTCCTGTCTGCTGTATTCCAGCCTCTGTACTTACACTTACAAACCCCCTCCCCCAGATCCCTACTATTTGACCCCCTTTTTCAGTAGATACTATGGATGAAAACATGCTGCTTCCAGCCTTTCCTATACTTAAGAAAGGTATACACAGCTTACATGGTAGTACAAGTTAACCTGATTATTCTGTGACCATATTACTCACTTCATGGATTTCAAATGCAACCAAGCCACTGTAAAAGGAAATGGAAAGAGGAGAAAAATGAAGGCATGAAAATGAAAAATACTGGATAACAAGGGATGCAGAAGAGATCTATGCAACTTTTTAAAATTTGCTAGAGGTCTGAGCTTTGAAACTTATATTCTTATTGGTCCCTACTCCATTGCTCATCCTTTAATCTGCACTAAGTTCCTATATTTAAGTTACTGCTTGTTTTAAATGGACAGCAGATAATTGATATTCATAAGCCTGCTTCACTAACAGTATTGTTCTTCCTCCCCCCACCCTTCATTTTCTGAAATAAGACGACCCATTCAAAGACCACAGCACACAGAAAACTGTTACAAGCTTGGTCCTGAGGCAATTTCAATTACTGCAAACTGGTGCAAAATTAAATGATGAATTACAGCTGTGTTCAAGTTCACAAATGTGTTTAAGCAAACATTTGTTTCTGAAACAATAAAAAGACATTTCAGTCGATTAAGGAATAGCTTGAGAAACAGGAAGGTCATTTCTCTTACATTTGCAAGTTGGTTTGTTTTAGGTTTGGGAAAGATACCAATTCCTGTCAGCATCGTCTAGCATCAAGCTAAAAAAAAGGAATGTTCTAAGATACCTAAATTCAGTACCTTACTTTAGTCAACAGTATATTGGACCTTTTCCTGACTTAGTGGGCTTATAGCAGAAATATTAAGTGCAAGCTACACGCTAGAGCACAGACATTGTTAAGCTCGGCAAAATGTTTTCTTTTAGCCTACATTACAGAAAAAGCAATAAACAGAAATAAAGCTAGAATGGCCTCTTATCATTACATAAATAAAATAAATAAGTGAACAAGGTGACCTAGGGCTATGAACAAATTGCCATAAAACCTATTTCTGATTTCAGAATTAAAATATTTTTTCCTGCTTGTCTTGCACCTCATGCTTTTGGTTAGATGCACAGGATGAAAACATGCCTCTTTCACTTCTTCCCATACCTATTTGGGAAAGGTGCCCTGTCTATGTGATAAGAGGAGAATTAATTTGATTATTTTCTGTGAACCTCTTGCTACCTTCATCACTTTCAAGTGCAAACAAGCAATCGAAAAGGGAAAAAAGTGATGACCAGCAGTTCCGCGGTCAGGATAAAAGGTACCCATAAAATAGGCAAAGGCAATACAACATTAAGTTTCTTGCACATTGTCCTGTCAATTTGTCTCAGTCTTACTCTGCGGGAAGGACCACATTCAGGCACAACAGAATGGCATATATTCTATATTCATAGGATGCCTGAGAATGAACCAATTCTTGTTACTGCTTTTATACTTGTTGGAGCTGGAATGAGACTGCCAGTACCTCTGCTTATGGCCCAGAATGTCTCCATATAGTAATGGATGTCAGCCACTACAGACTAAAAATACAATCGCTCATTTTAAATGTGTATAACTTCACAAGTGTTTCTGTTGTCCATGATGCCTTGCAAGAATATTAAGAAGACAGGTCATTAATCTCCAAATGGTCTTAAGCAGTTTCAGAGTCAGTCACCTCCATTCTGTCTGAGAGAGGTTTATTGCCTTATCTGACATCACTACCCCAGGCTTCCAATGCTGTAGCCATAAACCTTTAGGAACAAAGACCAAAAAACCTTTTGCAACAAGTGTCAAGGCCTAAACTTTCTTTAATATTTATAAATGGAATATATATATATATATATTAGAGAAAGTTTATTACCTATATATATATATATATATATATTCCATTTTTAAATATTAGAGTGTATACACACACCCACACATATAACAAAAAATGCATGTCAGTTGGTTAGGGCTTTTTTTATTAAACAGTATATTTTTTATCCAGAGTCCACTATCCTGAAAACTGTAGCAATTCTACTATAAATCCAAAAAAAAAAAAAAAAAGCCAGAAAATTCTGTTTTGGGCATTACTGAAAAAAAAAAATCACAATTTGCTGTGGAAGAAAAAAAAACATGTACAATAGTTACCTACATGAAAAATGACTAAAATTACAGGATTGAGGTAATGTGCCAGAAACATTTTACTTTTAGGTCGCCTCAAGGGGCTAAGAGACACTAATCAATTAAAGCTTCATTCCAAAAAGCAAAACAAATTTGTAGTTCAAAATTTTCAGCCAACCTATATCACCCATAAAACATCATTGTGTGACAGTCATGATGCACCTTGACTTTTTGCATCAATACAAGAAACCACCACATAATAGAAAATATGGTCCAAAGAGACCTGCATCTGGACAAAAAAAAAAAAAGAGAACATAAATGGCACGCAAGCTACAAAACTCACCATGACACCAGTTGGAACTGAAATAGTTTTGTTTTTGGCCAAAATAATTAACTACGATGTCAATATTCTCTGTAAAAAACATCACTGGCATTCTATACCTTTTGTCTCACCTAATATTTTTGGTTTGGAGTGAGTCTCACATTTTCCTTCACTATTTTTGAACTGGAATTAATTTCCCCAAAATGAACCAGTCCAGTCTGATGTATTTACCTTCAAAGGCTGACTCTCTTTGTAGAGACCTGGGCACCACTTGTGCTGTAGTAGCCCACAGTGTTGCTCTGTCTCCTTGAGATGGCCTCCTAGGGATGCTGTTTATCATAGAAATTCATCCAAATGAGATGCCTAATGCTCACATGGCATGTTTTGTTGCCCTGCATGTTCTTAATTGGTTTACAGTCTACCTGCTGGAACGCAACCTGTCAGTTTGGCATCCCCAAACATCTGAAAGCCTCACGCTGTCTTCTCATTCCTTTAACTAGACATGGGGATGTCAGTAGAAGGGGTCAGACAACTGGCACTGGCACTTAGGAAGAAGGACTTCTTGTGGAAGAGCTGGCAGTTACTGCCACAAGCATCTTACCTAAAGTCACCTTTGGTTAGCAACTGTGTCCTCATTCACCGAGCTTATTATGAAAAAGCACAATGTCATGTTAACATATACAATAAATAGGAGAAACAACCGTCAGGTCACCGTCAATTATTAAATCAGATGGTACAAGGATTCAAGACAAATCCTCACTAAAAATGGTAGAACTGAAACCAATCTGAGATCTCCATAGCTATGATAACGAAAAGTGCCATATCACGGCTGAGGCAGCTGAGGACAAAATGCGTTGGGACGGATCCAGAGCAGGCACGGTGGCACACTTGCATCCCACTTCAACTACGCACTGCACACGCAGGGAGCTCACAGAGCTCACCAGTACATCAGCAGAGCTCCTGCTGGATCTCCTACCCGGGGTCCAAACCCTGCTGCTGTTTGCTCTTCCCCTTCCTACTGCTCCCCCCACCACATTCAGCAGCAGAGGAAAGGAAAGGGATGAGCAGTGATGGCAGTGGCAGCCCAGGCTTACACGGGGCACAAGGGTGCAGCGCCACGGCCACTCATCCCCTCCTTTCCCTTGCTGCTGAATTTGAGTTTGGCATGGGGCAGGAAGGGAGGGAGAGGACAAAGGGGAAGAGCAAACAAAAGTAGGCTCCAGAGCTAAAAGCGGGGACTCCAGGCTCATAGAGCTTACAGCACATGCAGGGCTTCAGCAGGAGGTGTGCTGACATGTTGGTGAGCTCTGAGAGGGGCTGTGATCACACCCCCAAGAGCGCTGCAGCATGTGTACAATGAGCTGTCTTCACCGAGCATGACCCACACCGCCGAATGAGATGGGGCCACACCCCCATCACTGCATCGTGGATCCACCCATGGACCCTATGCATACCCTGCTGTAATCAGTTCTGTAGGAGGTACATGAGAGCACACATACCCAGGGATACTGAGCTACCAGGGAGGAGAGCATTTCTTATACAATGTGCATTTCTCTTTGAGTCCTTATAGGACTGATTTTACACAGATTTAAAATGCAGTGAGTGAATTGCAGTGTTCAAATCCAAATCTGCATGTAATAGAGAAATATCCTGAGGATGCCAGGTGCACAGCAGCATCAGTCACACAAAGGGAATGAAGGCAGACAATTTGCCCTTGGAAATGGGCAACACCTACTACATTTTTAATAAGCTTGCAGGGTGCACTGCCCACAGCTATTAAATCAGGTAGGACAGAGAGGTTGAGTGGCAGCAGTAATTTTTTGTCAAAATTTTGCACACTCAAGCAATGCAATCAACAAGATTGTGGCTTTCTCCCATGCAGAGGAGCAATGAGTGACCTGCACTTGCAGTCTTGAATGCTATTAGCTGGATAATGTCTTAAAAACACCAACCCCACCCATATTCTCAGCCTCCCATTTCCACTCCAGTGTGATGGTCCTGAAGAGTTTCTGTCTTGCTTTCTGTTTCCTCCTAAATAATACACTAATGCTCCATAGCATTAAAAACAATATTCTTCTTTAAAATCCCTTTTCTGTGGTCTAGTCTATTTAAACCACTTTCATTCTGTGGTCCTTCCTTTATAATGTTTGTTTAACAGTTCAGATTGAGTTCCTAAATGAAGAAGGGAGATTCTGTCTTCCTTTTCCAGGGGCCTGATTTTTATCTATTCCAGGTATCCCATCCCAGGATCTCCATCCTATTTATTTTTCCTCACCAGCTCTCAGAAAGCCTCTTCTCCTGGCTCAGGAGTCCAACTTACTTATATGAAACCCAAGTTACCCAGCATGAAACAGCACTCAGCTGGCCCTGACACCCTACCGTCATTAGAGGGAACAGTCACCCATTGCAGGAATGTCATATCCATCATGCTCTGTGCATGGTTTTGACGCTCTATGAGGTAAGAAGTGGCTCTGCCCATGAACTATATCATCAGTATCTCAGCATAAAATGCACTTCAGCTCATTTTTGAGCATCTTTTCACCATCTAAAAGAGTGATCTGAAAATATGAGGACAATTTTCAGTAAGACACTTTCCATTTTGTCTTAATGCCTGTTTAGCAAGATGCAGCACACTGACATTTGGGATAAAATCCTGGCTACACTGAAGTCAAGGGGAAGTTTGTCACTGATTTCAATCAGGGCAGAACATCACACTTGTTTTTTTCAGTGTTTACACAGTTACATTACTGGTCCAGGAGTTGGCTGAGGTTTTACAGCAGGAAGGATGACATCTGGTTTCTCTAGCTGCTCTCATTTGCCTGTGAGAATTATCACTCTTCCACAGAGAAAAAGGACACTTGAGATTGTAACTGTAGCTTGAAATGAACTTTTTATGCTGCAAGATGCCCATTTTATGCTTAGCTGTATATAGTCCTTAGGGCTGTGGAACACCGTCCTTACAGCTGAGGAAGCTGAAGGCAGCTGGATGTAAAGCCAGCCGTATCACTCCCGTACACCTTTCCCATAGCTGGCACATTAGGCCACTATGCTTGGGACAGCCTTTGACATTCTCATTGCAGAAGTCCTTGTTCCCTGTGGGGGAAACAGCTCTGTAATGCATATTTGTTCTAGTGTTGGGTTCTTAAAAACAGCAACAAGAAACCCAAAATACAGGAACCCAAGGCTTCCAAATCCTGAATGGTTCTGTAATAGCAGTCAATCTTTTCTTATATTAGAATTAGCTTTTCAGCGTCTGGAATGCAAATTTCTCCAGTGGTGGCTGAACAAAAAAAACAGCTGGTAAAAAAAATACTCATCAGCAATAAAATATTTTTAGGAGAAAAGCAAACTAAAATAAAGACATTCTCATTTACATATGGCGCATCTTCAGCTCATCTGACATTCTTTATTTCCATCCTATATGACAATGCCACTCATGGGCTAAATAACAAGAAAGCAAGCAACTTTTCTGATGCCAGATGCTGAAGATCAATAGCTATTTCCCAAAGTTTATGGCATAATTAAAATGTGTAACAGGAATAATTTTCTTTTCAACCCCTCAGGCTAAGCCTAGAATTATTGACTAAGTCAAAGTTATGTGGTGTAACATTTTTATTATGTTTATGGATAATATAAAGGAGTTTATGGCTTTTACATGTAATTTGGTAAGTATAGAAACAGCGGAGGGGAAAAATCGTCAGCATCAGCAAAACATCAATTGTAAAAATCTTTTTTAGGTACATACCGGACCACAGATTTATGCAACTTTCCTTTAGTTTGTAACCACCTAAACTTGATTCTGCAGGCTGACACCAGAAGCCTCATGAACTTAAGAAAACCATTGCTACACTCCTCCAGTGCTTACTTGTAAGGACGTTATTGCTGAAGAGGCAGTACCCCTCTACTCCCCCGGCCCCCACAGGATGGTGAGAAGCACCAGAGAAGGTCAATGCCATAAGCAGCTTGGATAATGTCACATACGTAATCTAAACGACTGCCGTGCTTGGATTGCTATTAAATGTGGAACCTGAACATCCAAGTCATATTTGCAGTGACAAAATCCAGAGAACACACTAAAAAGGAAGACATGAAGACAACAGCAAGAGATGAAAAAAGGAGCAAACAGAGAGAGCTATGGTAATTGAGCCAAAGCAACAAAGTGGCAGCGCAGGGAGAAGAGACAAGAATTGATTCTACTGTGAACGGTGTACACTATGAAAACACCATTGTAGGGATCCAGGTTCATTGTAGCGCACTGACTTTCAGATCAAATCTGCTCAATTTACAAGTGAAAAGATGTATGTCTGTTTCCTAACTGCCAGTCCTGCAAACTCAGCCCAGGGCTATGGAAGTCAAGCTGGGTTATTTCACTTCTCACACCTCACCACCAATGGTAATGGTAACATAGGCCAAATTATACCCTTTGTGACACCTGTGCAAACCCCATTATCTTCACTCTGCTTGCACAGATAAAATATAACTAAGAACTTAGTAAATAATTTTGCTGATGAAGCACAGGAAAGAAAAAAACCCAACTCAGTCTCTCTTGCAGGACTAACCAACTTTAATAACAGCTCAAATTGGTTCTTAAAGTGCATTGAAGTCTGCATATACATAGGGAGTAAGTTCTCCAATTTTGGACAACTACTTTCCAAAGTAAAAAAAAAACCCAACCAAACAAAAAAATGCTATAAGACTTGGCAGGGTCAGATTAAATCTGCCAAGATATAAACATATGTCCGACTAGCCTCTCAACTAGACCTCCCCCCCACTAATCCTCACGGATGCAAAGCAAAGCTTAACGTTGAACCAAATATACTCTGTTCCCTAAGACTGCAAACATCCTGAAATAATGGCATGAAGTACTGAAACCTTTTGCCACACCAGGGAAGGACCGTGCAAAGACACAGGTATAGGCAAGCCATGGGAACACCATGCAGGATGTGTCCAATGCCATAAACTGTCTTAATACCCTGCAACTCCTTGATACTCAAGGATACTACAAGGGTGATAAAAGAAAAAAACTTGGGTCCTAATCCTGCTAAATGTATATGCATGCTGAATTTACATGCACAAGAGGTTGCATTACTACCAATGGGACTGGTCTCTGAAAACAGGCCATGTGTTAGGGCTGTGCAAAGCTTCGGTTTCTGACTCGATTCGGTGGAGATTCGGCCCATTTTGGTGGCCGAATCTCTGAATCCAAATCAAATCAAGAGACCCTTTAATCTGAATTGAATCAGAACCCTCTGAATCCATTTGGAAAGATTCGGAAAGATTCAATGATTCAGACATAGACACAGCTTTAAATGTTTTTTCTACATACCTCAAGGTACCAGGAAGCTTGTGAATGCTGAGATGCTGGGGCAGATGGAGCATCCCACAGGAGCACGGCAGAGTCCCCAGCTTGGCAGCAGACTTGGAAGTGGACCAGAAGCACTTCCAGTCCACTTCCGGGTCTGTCGGGAAATGCCCCCCCCCCCCACCTCCCCAGCTCAGCGACTGGTGCCTCTTGGATCTGGGGGGGGACCCAGGATCCCCCGGAGGTTCTGAGCATGCGGGGGCCTCCCCCATGCTCCCGTAGGATGCTCAATCTGCCCCACAACTGCAGTATTCATGGGCCATGCCTGGTACCTCGTGGTATGTAGAAAAAACATTTAAAGCTGTGTCTATGGCCGAAATGCTGATTCAGAGATTCAGCATCAAATCGAATTGGGACAGTGATCCGGATCAATGAATCAAATCACTGTCCCCAATTCAGGCTGAATCCAGATCCAAATCGAATACAGCCCATTTCACACACCCCTGCCATGTGTGACATTTCGGCAGAATGAGTCAGAAGGAATGTGACTTTGTGCACAGCCACAAGAGGTTGTATTGAAGCAGCATCCAAGGCAATTATAAAAAATTGGCATCTTAGGAACTTCTTCAGTTGCTCAAAAGAAACAAAAACCACTGAAAAAAGTGACCAGTGTACATGCTGTAAAATACAGGAATAGGGTAGATTTTTTTTTGTTTGTTTTTTTGGAAATGTCTCAGCTCTGAATGCACTGGCAACAACTCAAAAGAACTTCAGGTTGTACGGGCCAACTAAGCCAATAAGGAATCCAGCCAATCAGTTCAGAAGTAACTGGATTTTTTGGCTATGCGTGCCATATGTGGATGCCTAAAGGCAAGGAGGAAACCTGGCAAAACTGTTAATGAAACATAAAAAAAGTAAACACTACTGCTGAGAGGGTGTAGAACTACTTGATGCATTGTACATCTGTTCCAATGCTTATCAAGGTATGTGCAAACAACAGATATAAACACCTCCTTGTGTCTGGTAGATACTGCTTGATTGCCTTGAGAGTATTTTCTTTAGTTAAACAATAAATAAGTAGTTTTATGAAGCAAAAAAAATTAACAATGAAAAAAAAAAAAAAAATCAAGCAATGTACCTTTTCCAATTTGGGCTTGACAAAAAAAATCATAGAAATTAGAAAAGGATAAAGCCAATTAAATTCATCACAGCTCCTTTTTGCCAGGACAGGACTATTTCTCACAGGCAGTGATACTTATATTGTGTAAATTAGGCATATGCAAAGGCAGCCCACCTCCCAACAAATAGCTGGAGGACAAAGTTTATGGACCACCAGGTCAACTGGGAAGGAACCACGAGCACAGCCTCAGAGTAGTCTCTTTTGTGGTCATAACCCATAAAACTACGTGCGGTGTTTGGGTTCTCCCATCAAACTTTGGCATAATCCAGGAAAATATACTCTGTAACGCTTCCAATGTCAGGGCCTTCTGGCATCATCTGCTGCGTGCTCAGCGCATTAACTAAAGCGGTCCTGAAGCAGGTAAACCTAATTATTCATCCTCCCCTACCCCACACCTACAAATCTACATTCATCCCTTCTTCACATCAGTTGTTCCTCTATCCCCCTTCCAGAATTATTGCCTTGATTTGGCTTGCAAAGAGAAGCAGATTTAAGGAGCGAGACTGTCAGAAAAAGCTGACCAAGCCCCTTAGTTCAGAGAACTCAAGCCCACAGAGTATGTCACAGGCTGGAGAATGAGAGGAAACTGCTACTGTGTCTTCTCCTACCCTTCCAGGATACTATGAATACAGAACGTGAAGGACGTCTGCCTCCTCTTCATCCCCCATTTCATTACTCTCCTTTAGTTGGGGCAGGAAAGAGGAAAGACAGAAAATGCACAGGAAAGTTCACAGGAGCACTTCAGAAGCAGGAGCTGTCATAATAACCAAGGTGGGAGTTGAGAGAGCCTAGCAACACGCAGGGATGGGATAGCAGGATGGAGGGAAGAAGTCTATGTGGTCAGGAAATGTATTTGAATTTGGCGGTGTTCTTACAAAGGTGTTTCCTGGTAGGGCTACCATATTTCCAGTTTCAAAAAAAGAGGACACCTGTTGGGGTGGGGGGGGGGAGGGAATATGATTGTGGGGCAGCTGTGATATGCCTGTGCCCTGCCCCTGCCCCTCACTCCCTAGCCACAGTCCCCCACCCCCCAACCCTGCTGATGACCATCACTCCCGACCCGCAGTCCCCCACCTCTCCTGATACCCCTCACTTCTAAACTATAGCCCCCCTCCTCAGCCCTCCTCATGCCCCTTGCTCCCGATCCACACCCCCCGTCTCCCCCAGCCTTGCTGGTAACCCTCACTCCTGACCCCTTAGCTCCCTGCTCCCCCCAACCCCGCAAGCGTCTCCCGGCTGCCCCACCCCTGCAAGAACAGGCACCGGTGTGGCCCAGCCATGCAGCACCCTGCTGCCTGGAGGAGCAGGAGCCTCCCCCACCCCGCTGAAGCCCAGTGCTGGGAAAACTTCAATGCTGAGCAGAGAAAAATCCCAAATCCTGGACATCTGTTGATATTTTAAAAAAACACCCGGACAGAGATGGGATGACCCAACAAGAGGACATGTCCAGGAAAACCCGGATGTATTGTAACTCTATCCTGGGATACCTGAGCTCACAAGCTGAAGTCTTTAGGGGAACCATCACAGCTGAAAGAACCTCAGTGAGTTTCTTGTTGTAGGTAAATGAAAAATGGTAATTTGGGCCCAACACTGAAATAGGCAAGTAACAGTGAAGTAATCTCGGGAGTTCTCAGGCCGTGCCAGAATCCATCCCTAACTTCAGGATTTCAATTTTTAGAGCTGCACCTCTTTGGTTTGCTGTGAGTTATGAATTTAAAGAAACTTAAACACAGGATAAAATGGAGCTGAAACAGCTTAACCTGGTACAAGCTCCAAACTGGGCACAATCAACTTTTCATTGTGCTAGGTTGTATAGCCAAACTAAAATCCCAAACTGCAACTCTCCACCATATTTAAATTTGGGATACAAAGCAGTGCGTACAGCACGTACATGACAAAAGAGTTAACACATTTGGATAGACTTATAAATGTTATGCTAATGTCACGTAAGTGCTCTACACTGATCTAGCTGGTGATGATGACTCTGCAGGGATACTCAAACTGCTCATACTCCTAATAGCACCTGGCCACTGATCAGTACTGAGATCTCAAGCTGTCCTGGTTTGGCACTTTGAAAAGGAAGTCAGAAATCCACAGGAAGCAGCAATAAAATGAATTATTTTAAATTATCCATTGTGACTGTTCCTAGTTGATGAATAGAGCCAATCTATGTCAGAAATGTGACCATAGAAAACCCTCACCATTATCATTCAAAGTGCCAAGAAGCGGTCCAGTGATGTTCTGCTAATACTTTTCCATAGACCATCCAAGGCATGTAAGTCTCCAATGCCTAAGGCTATAATGTGCCCCCAAAAATCAGAACTTCAGACTTAGGACTTTCTTTCACAAGACTCCCATTAATGAAGTATGACTGGCCACAATGTTAATGAGTATTACTTAAAGTGTGCGTAACTCATAAGCTACATATTATTAACTCTCGTGGGGTTTGCACTGCCCTTATCCTCACGTGCAACCCATGCCACACAGTGAGCGCACATTCCTCTCTCCAGGTCCTGAAACCAGCCTCTTTCGTTTAAGAGGAAAAAGAATTTGTCTCATTTAGGCCTGGGCTTGCATTAGCAAAGTTTCATGAGGGTAAATACTGATTTAAAATAAACATAGTTATATTGTGCAACGCCCCAACACTGACACACTTACAGGCTGGATGCACAGCCCATTCAAATTAATGAGAAAAAAATCCTACAGCACATCAGATTAATCTCAGCCCCTTAAAACCTTGCTTAAATATTAAAGGAAACCTCTCTGTGTACCCACACTGATGGTTTTCACAGATAGATCATTTTTTATAATTTTGTTATAACAATTTTTTTTCTGACAGTGAGAAAGCCTTACGACCAAAACAAAGGATTTCAAACTGACATTTAAGCAATGCTGAGAAGAGTGCTGCCGTCTTCACTCGCCCACCAGGAACTGAACCAGCGGGCTCCCAAACCAAAAGAATGAGCTACTACAGGATGAGCTAAAGCCATGGGAACAACCTTTTTGGCAGCTGTGCCATAAAGGAGCCCTGCACCATCCCCAAGTGCACTCTGATCCCCTTACCTTTCCTGGTCTGCTGCTCTGCTTTCTTCCCCGTGCTGCCTTCCAGATCTGCTGCTCTGCTTTCTGCCCTCTCTCTCTGTGTGCTGCCTGTCCCCTCCCATAGCCCCAGAGAGAGGTTACCTGTGCCAGATGGGCAGCCCTAAGCTGAAGAGTCTGCCTGTAGCTGTAACCAGAGCCATAACTGGGTGGTCCAGGGCGTGTGTGGAGGGGATGTAAGCACTTACCTCTGCTGCAGTTGTGAAAGCACCAGTGCAGGCTACTGATATCTCAGGAAAAGCTCAAGCTGCTGGGGCTGCATTGCTGTGAGGTCCCAGGGGCCTGAAGCTGCCTTTGAAGTAGTGCGCCGGGCTGGTAGCCCACTCAGTCCCCCACCCTAAGTGCTACTAGTGGCTGTAACAAGCTTATATTCTCCTTAAGCCACAACCTGTCCACTAGGTTAAACTCTCCAAGATTGCTTTGCAACACAATATAGGATGCAATGAATTAGATGTACACAAGATACATCTTTAAAAAAAATCCCAAACAACCAAAAAACAAAAGCAAAACCCCCCAAACCACCAGCTGCAATAACATTAGGCCAACAAAATGCTGCTACTAAATTCTCGAAATGACATGTGAAGATTGAAAAAAACTATGCAAAGTGTAGCATATGCAGGATTCTGTACTGACTTCAGATATAACCAAAATTACACAAACTACTATGCACATGAGAAACATTTTTTTTTTAAGTTTGAGGGGTTTTATTTTTTTAATACCCTGTCAATTCATTCGTATCAGGGGCTAAATCAAAAGAGCTATTGTTCTGTGTTTACTTTCACCTCGGCAGGCACCACACTGCATACACGCCATTCAACTCCAAACAAAAATGAAACTGCATGCATTTCAATACAAGTCTGAAATATTTACAGAGTAGGCAAAGTCGTAACAGCAACAGAGCAGAAGCAAAGGGCAGGTCGCTCAAATGTACTCATTGTTAAATGGAAAACTGTGATGGCAGAATGACCTTGTATTTGTTGATTGACCAGATGGCTAGAATTAACTGAATTACACAAACCCAAAGCCTTCTTTTAACAGCGCATAGTTGTTCAGGCAAACCAGTCAGGAGCCCAGAGCTAGTTTATAGCATGTGTATTAGCGTCCTCCTCATAAGACCCCCCGAGGACACTGATTTTCACCCTTACAGGCAGATGCTGCCGAAAGAGTGAAAAGGACTGGGATTCTGATACCCTGGATGAGCCTCTCTTTCCCCAGCAGAATTGACACACGCACTGATCAGACACTGCAAGGAAGTTTGAGCACCTGCTATCCAGGCTGTACCTGTCCTTTTAATAAATAAGTGATAGCAGCCTCCAGGCTGTCAAACTGGCACCTTTAGTAGTTCACCCAAGCACTAAATTCACCAAAAAGAAAGAAAAAGAGGCAGAAATGCGGTCGTCTCTCCATCAGCAGCATCAAGATGCCAAATCAAAATGTTATTTATTTATTAAGAACCCCAGTAAAATCTCTAGTTATTTTTGGCAAATTTCTAAAACAATCCCAGAAATTTCCTGGTTTCCAGAACTGAACTACAGAAAAAGAAAGGGCATTTTATTAGATCTGAAGTACCACAGGCCACTTTTTCTTTTCCTGAAAAGGACCCCAGGGTCCCATTTCCATTCTCAGTTCTGTTGGTGTCGAGTAACTCCATTGAAGCGCATGAAATTATAGTGATGTAAAAGTGGCTTAATTTGGTCAAAATCAGGGCCATGCAAGTCTACAAATTTACAACAAGATACAATGGGTCTCATTTCAGGACTTATTTCACACCAATTTTCCTGTAATATAATTCCCCTGATTTCAGTGGAATGACTCCTGGCTTACACCCGCATACCTGGGGGCAGAATTAAACCCAACAGATTTCTGAAGACTAAGAAGATTTCTAAAAGTTCTTCTGGAAGGTTAAATGAAAACCAGAACGAAGGAACTTCTCACCCGTAAGTTATGCAAAGGATATCTGGACTTAACAGCTATAAAATAAGTAGGTGCATTAACATTTCTTTTTCTCGGAAACACAAGCCCTAGAAACAGATGCAATTTGAACTAGTAAGCAGCTTCAGGGTAAAGTGCATAGCAAAAGAAAGGCCGTGATTTGAAAAAATAAATAAAGCATAAAGGGAGAGAGAAAGACTGATTTTCCACAGCAGTTCTCTCACAGACCTTACCAGGTTAAATCTGAGTGCTGAAAGGAAAACTGGACCTCAGATGTAATATATGTTGTATATAAACGTAACACACACATGCCACTCATACTGAAAGACTTGTGCCAGTCTAGCTTTTGTGGAAAAGAAAGACCATGAGTTCCCCTTTTGGCTAGAAAGCCGCATGGATTTCAGTCACACAAAACCATTTGTGAACTGAACGTAGGTTTGCAAATCTTGCAGACCCAAAGAACAGTCGGAAAGCTTTCCCTGTCCCGGGCCAGCAGAATTAATGGTTCTTCCCAATTACATGCCAGAAGAAAGACTGAGAGAGACAAAGGATGAGTCAAGTAAAGGGAAAACCTCTTAAAAAATAAGATCTTTACAATAATGTATTGCTTGGATGGGGAAAAGAGCTTCTAACTAGGTTAGAGAAAGATCCTTAAAAAATACTGTGTAGGAAAAAAAAATCCTATCCTAGGAAAAAAAACTTTGTGTCAAAGATGCTGTGTAAGCAAGTACAATGCAAGCTTCCCAGTTGCTCTGCTCAGACCTCTGCAGCAAGAACAGAATGGGCCATGGATCATGCTTTTTTCCAGCTAGTTTTGGTACTGCTCACAAGGGCCATTTAGTAAACATAGTGTTACATTAGCACAGTGACAAAAAGTATAAAATGAGAATAAAACCCAATAAATATATATAAATAAACATATGTGTGTGTGTGTCTGTCTGTGTGTGCGTGTCCCTTCTCTGCTCTGCCCAGTTCCAGGTTCCTCGCATCTCTGCTATCGTTGCAATAGAAGTACGCTGCTCTAAACTTCACAACAGAACGGCAACCCACACAAGCCACAAGTTACTGTAAGTTTTTAAACAGAGTCAGTTAATAGCAGGCATCCAACACTGTTAAATACTAATGCGACTAAAATATCTCCCTGCCCTTTAACCCACCCCCCTCAAAAAATAAAAATAAAAATAAAAATCAGCATTGCACAAAGAAAACACTGCAATCCCATGAATTTGAAGTCCTTTTTTTCTCCAAAAAAAAAAAATGCACACATGTGCAGAGACAAGTCACCCCCTGTATGACAAGCAGCACATGCTGCTGCTGTTACTAGCTCTGAAAAGCAAAACAGAAACACCCATATACAAAGACCAACCTAACACCCACGGCTTTCAGAGTGAAGCCGTTTCACAGGCTGCATTCACTTACCTTGCAAGGCTGTATTAGGTAAACGTGTCTCATTCTCTCCCATTGGTAAAAATTGTCTTTTATCAAGGGGCCAAAGCAATCTCAAGTTGAGCCAGTTACTGAGCAAGTTTTGACCTCCTGACTTCCTACTGCAGCACTGTAACTGTATACCTGACTTTCTTTGTGAATAATTAGCAACCTGCTTCCTGAGTTACCTGGGCTTGCCTGACCTGTTTCTCTATAAAGTGACATCACATCCTTTGATCTCGTGTACTATGTTAACATATGCATTGGACAATTGCTCCTTTGTCTTACCGTGGACTCATTTTGTCCCACTCCTTACTTTCACTTTTATGCTGAAAGTCATCTGAAAAACATCTGTGGTTTGCAACAGGTGTTTGGTGAAATCACCACAACCTTCCTCAAGTTAGTGATGGATTAGAAAGATTCTCTCAATTTGCATTTCATAAGAGAAATAAAATGTTAACTAGCATGCCAATTTGCAGGGGATAAGATTTACAGGCATAAGTCTCCAGCACAGTGAAGGATTATCACAGGAGATGGGGGGCACTAGTAAATGCAAAATCCTCCTTTGCCAAAAACCTTTGTCTTTCCTAAAGATTACCTTGAAGGAAAATGATTTACCTTAGTGCTGCAATCTTGAGGATATTTTAACTATAATAATGAAGCAGGAAGGGATTAAAAGCAAAAGGTTACTTTGTTTCTCTACCCTTCCCTCTGTAGCCCAAGGACACCAATTCACAGATCATCTTATCTGATCTTCAAGTTTATGTGCTGAGGAAATATTTACTTTTCTCTCCTGCATAAATGCAAATGCATATTTTGATACGTTTATGACCAATTTGGTAAACGTGTACAACTGGTTTCTTAACTACCATCCTCATTTTATTCTGGCATTTATGAACAAAACTAACAAAAAAGCAAAGTGAACGTAGGTGAAAACATCACTTTCAGGGAGCAAAATCACACAAATCAGATACTGGAAATGGTTACAGCGATAGTCATTTGGATTTAGATCACTATAAGGGTTTTCCACACAATAAAGTCAGATGTTATTATTCTTCTTACTCAAGAAAAACTTGTACTATTTAATCTGTTTAATGTTTCTGTTTCACATTTCTCTCCCTCCTGCTGTACTTGAGTAACTGAACAAATGCTTCCCTCTCAGTGAAGAAAAGCACAGGAAAAAAAAAAGACTGACGCTAAAGGCTTGTCTATGGATGAAAATCCAGAATAAGGTGCGGTGTGAATTTAAAGTGGAACTTCCATACTGGATTTGTCTAATTCAGAATAAAGCAAGATTACTCTGGAATAAGAACAGCTATACATGGAACTGATTTCTAATAGATACTATTGCAGATCTTCCTAAACGTTAGGTTAAGATCTGATCTAAGTGCCAATCTGCGCAGACGTTTGGGGAGGTTAACACGGGCGAAAAATGGCTGGCCCAATCTAAATTAGTTCACCTGTGAGGATGAACTAAATTAGGTCAGGAACAGTTCAGCCCAATCTACCAAACATTTGCATTCATTTGGAGCACAGCCCTGGGGCATGCAAAGCCCAGCTGCTCACCCCAACCCTAGGGCTGAGCATTTCTTTCCCCCAATTCAGACCAGGCTATTTTCAGTCCTCCAACCCCCAACCAGACAACCTCTGTAGGCCTTCAAGTCTTGGGAAGCTGATTTACTGAGGATATATAATTCTTGTTTCGCCTGTATGTTTCTGTAAAGTACTTACCATTGTACTGCTTTTAAAAAACATGAAGGCACTTACTTCTGGAAGAGTTTGGGTTCAAGGCAGAGTTGAATCTCCTGTACAACCTATCTGACTGAGCTAGAAGAAGAGGGAACAATTAATTTCTATTCTGAGTAACCCCTCAACATGTCAAACAGGCCAAAGAAGAGCCTGTATCCATCATCCCTTGGGCTAGAAGATGGATGACTTGCAAAACAAAAGTACACACATGCATATATCCCTACGGGCACCTAGGCTCAGCTTAACAGCTTTTGCATTAAGGGGGTCAGGGTAAGAGGCACAGCATCTTT
Organism: Gavialis gangeticus; assembly: GCF_001723915.1. Taxonomy (NCBI): domain Eukaryota; kingdom Metazoa; phylum Chordata; order Crocodylia; family Gavialidae; genus Gavialis; species Gavialis gangeticus. The sequence goes on along the minus strand of NW_017728995.1, from coordinate 21,087,997 downwards.
TTGCCTTGGTTATGGAGGAGCACAAAAGTCACTGCTACTAGTGCTCAACCCCTGGCCTACAGGTCAGATCTGCCTCACAAAGCTGTCATCCAGCCCGCAGGGCTCCCCAAGGGTCTTGCAGTTTGGTGGCAGGAGAGTGGTGGCAGTGTTAATTGCCGCTCCCCTGGTGCCAAATTATTAGACCCGACCGGCTGGATAACAAGGCCTGTGTACCAAACCGCACAGTGGCTGTTGGGCCAGTACGCAAAGGGTCAGCACACAGCCAATTCCAGCAGGCAGGGAAAATGATAATGATAATACTTGTAATACTGTGAAGAAACATTTTCATCTCATGTAAACAGTCAGTTCTTGCAAGAACAAAAATAGAAATCTAAGGCACAAAGAGAAGCATTAGTCCTAGCCATCAAGTGCTGACATACCCTGCTAAGCAGCAGGATTTTGTCTTACTTAAAGCTTTTAGCACCTATAAAAGAAGTGTCTTGTGGTGTTTTAGATGCTAAAAATGTTTCATATCCCCTCGTATTAGCTTATTTTATTTTATTTTTTAATATTTAAGTTTCTAAGAGCTAAGAGTGACAGTGCTGAAAAAGATTTCTTTCATCTGAAAAGAAAGCTCTAGGCAGAGACAGTGCAAAAAGGATTGGTGTGTAGGTTTTTCACACTCCTGTCTCAACAAGGACTCTGGTGGTGAAAGGCAGCTCGTTCCATTTTACATACCCCTAAAAATATGTTGTGCTCAATTACATGCGATGATTAAATCGACCATTTGCAAAGGAAACAATACTAACCCATCTAACTTATCTCCAATATGTAAAGTGCGGCGTTTCCACTCCCCAAAAGACTAAGGGCTTTTCTATTTAGATGCTTAAGAAGGCCATTTCAGTACGTCTTGGGTCTGAAGAACGCATTGACAAAGAATGAAGGGAAGCACTGTTTGTTCCCTCTAACCCTCAAGTTTCACTTCGATTTTGTTAGGGAAATGAAAACATTGATTTATAAAGGGGATTAGGGACAGGCAGGTGCCCCTAAAAACTGAGCATTCCCACCCTCAGTTTACTGTGGGATTTGAAGACAAGCCCATGCCCAAGCACACAAATGAAGTTCCTACAACAAAGCAATGACAGAGCCAAGATCAATCAAGCACACCTGCTTTACCTTGAATTATCAACACATCCATAGGTTTTCACCAGCCATCATGGCTCTCATGCTCTGAAAATCCAGGTCTCATTGGTAAGAAACTTTCCTGAGAAAATACCAACCAGCACCACAAGCCAAACAGTAAATAGCTACCGCATCACACACAGAAGCCACATTTACTGTACTTATACAAGCATCGAAACATCTCTAATTCTTCAGATCTTACTACACTCAATCCAAAACTCTGGCTAATTCACACCAGGTGAGCAATCGAGTATTTCACCATCCATATCCTCATCCCAAAAACAGCCTACAGCTTAGTTTGCCCCGTGTAAACAGAGCTAGAGGACAACACAGGCTCAGCGCCAACATCTAACGACCAGAAAAAATCCGTAAATTCCCTTCTAGTCAGTGGATCTTCCAAAAGCAAAAGTTTCCTAGAGACGCTAGTGAGATGCTGTCTGATATGCTGATGAAGCTAGCAAAAATTATTTTCTTTGCAGACTTCCAACACCCTCACTGCAACGACCCCAAGGTGACTCCTTGCACTTATTTCTTTATTCTCGTTGGAATACCATACACCAGAGCATCACTACTATATAATTTCTTTTAACTTTTTAGCCTATATTTATTTATGGCCAATGTAAACTTATTTGTTCTTCTGGCGACACTGTCCTTTAATTTAATTATTTCTCCTCCCTCCCATCATGCACAGCAGTCTTACACCTCTGTCTAACAAGCCAAGCTCTTCTAGCCTCTGCTTATGTAGTAGACTCTGCATTCTCCTGATCATCTTGGTAACCCTTTCACTGAACACCTTCCAGTCTAAATTCATCTTTTCAAACAAAGGTGACTAACATTGTTTTCCTAATCCCCATCTTCTGTCACTTCACTACATTTCCCACCTGGCACCGTATCAAAGGTTTATTAAAGTCCAAAAGGGTGAGACTTACCACACATCCACAATATGAGTTATTCTGCATTTTATCCACTATTCTATTTACCTCTGTGACAATTATTTTTTCCCTTCAATATTTGTTCTTAAACCTTGCATGACATTTGGGTCAGACTGATGGGATCTGCAGATGCCTAAATTAGTTCTCCACCTCCACCTTCGCCTCAGGTGTTAATAGTACCTTTTTTTTTATTTGAATCATATTGTAGTGCTTCTGCTTGATCATTTCATTAAAAATACTTGCTATAGAACCTGCAGTTGCATGTGTCAGCTCTATCAGACATCTGTAATAGATGTTATCCAGTTCCCACACCTTCAGGGCATTAAGCTCCTTGAGATTTCTCAGCTTCACCCTAGAACCGGCGCTGCTATGTAATCAATCATACTTGCATATAGCTTCTACTAACATTAGCTTGGCCATATTTTTATATTCTTAAATACCTTAAGCAACAACTGAATGTGTCATTCCAGTGTGCTCGTAATCTTTCATTAGTTGCCTCTCTGACGGCTTCTCCATGGTCCTATAGAAGCATCTGTCAGGTTCAGCCTGTTCAGAGCCCACATTCAGGGTGGCAATTTCCTTTTCCCCCCACTCTTATTTTCATTAGCCATTGTCCCCTTCGTCAAACGTCAATGTCTTAGGTGAAAATTGTGTCAAAGTATTGTTTCATTTATGGGACATGCCAAGATCATTTTCAATGATTGTTAAGATCCTCGAGGATCCTAACCCATCTTTACCACATTCCAGAAGCTAATAGACACAACGGGTGCCTATACACATGCTCCAATGCGTTCTAATTAGAACCTGTCAGAGCAGACTTGATTAATTGGGTCTGCTCCGTGTTCTAATTAGAATGCTGTAGCATCACCGCAGCATCACATGGTGATTTCAAATGGGCCACTGGGCCATTTTTAATGATCTTTAGCTAAAAAGTCTCATGGCCGTTTTTAAACGCATGGGGGGGGCTTAATGCATGTGACGCTGTGGCATTTTAATTAGAGCAGCTCTCCAGAAAACACACTAAGGAAAATGCTCCCTCACCCCTGAGCATGTGTATAGGTACCCAATTAGTCTCAATTTCCCTTTGACATCTGCAGTCCATTGAATAATATAGACATTACATACTATAATTACTGCACATATTAAAAAGCTGCATGTATTTCATATAAGACATGCCAACCTACCTGTTAATTAACAGAGCTAAGAGCACAACACCTGTACCTTTGAATGGAGTACAAAGACTACTTCACCATCCCAGAGATTTTCAAAAACTATTCTATGACAGGCCCAAATTACTTCCAGGACACAGATGCAGGCTCCAGACACAGCTGGCTACAACAGAGCACAAAGACACATAACTGTTCTACCTGAACATGAAACTTTCAGCCTTGTGAATGGAAGTGAAAGTTTGTGGTGACTTGCCACCAGCATGGAGGAACGACAACTCTCCAGAAGATGGCCTCTTAATTTTAAGACCACTTTTGAGGTTCAAAATGGAATGAAAAGCAGATCCTTTCAGATATTTTCACAAAACCAAATTCTGCTGAAAAGTGAGCAAAACTTGGGGGTCAGCACAGACACATTTTCATCCCAAATTTTCTTCTGAATCAGATACATCAAGGACTGGAGCCGGGGTCTGCCACGCCTGAGGCCACTCCCCAAAGAAATCGGCAGACTGTCAAAGCATCTTCCTCCCTCTGACTGAAGAGGTTCCAGCCTGTTCGGTAGAGGTCAGTAAAGGCAGGTACCACCAACTCCTACATAGGGCTCATTTGAGTCATACCTCTGACTAGGGATAGCACCAGTCCATGGGTAATGGATTATTTATTTTACTTCCAAACATTTAATACAGTTAGTGGGGAATATTTCTAGGGAACACCCCCTGCCGGACCAACCACGTCAATTCATATACATTTTTTTGCGGAAGCGCACTGGTATCATTTCTGATGCCTTACCTCGATCCTGGGCAAGCTGTTCGAGAAAATTATACTGGCACGCATCCAGGAGGGGCCAGCAGGGAACGGCATGCTCAGGGGCAACCAGCACGGGTTCATCAGCGGCAGGTCCTGTCAGACCAACCTGGTGGCCTTTTACGACCAGGTCGCTAAATCATTGGATGCAGGGGTGGCAGTGGATATAGTTTTCCTAGACTTCAGGAAGGCTTTTGA
>NW_017728995.1:21056522-21082983 GCF_001723915.1 Gavialis gangeticus | reverse complement strand
CACCTTACTGGGGTCATTTGATCCCAGTGCTCTTCCTGCCATGGCAGGGGGTCGGACTAGATGATCTGCTCAGGTCCCTTCCGACCCTAGAAACTATGAAACTATGACTCGACTTTCCTCAGAAAGGTCTATCAGGGCTCTGCTTTCATTTCAGAGAGGAGTGCAACACAAAGATATATCTTCAGCCCATACTAATCCCAGGGTCTTCCACATCCCAGGAAAGCATCCTGTTACGGTTTGGGAAATCCTGTGATGGGGGAAGGTCTGAGGGTTGGTTTATTTTTCACAGAGCATTGTCAAAAGAGACAGTTTCCGATTTTTTTTTCCTGATGTGAAATAAAAAGGTAAAAGAGCCTCAGGGTCTTTTACTAAGACTCTTCTTTCAGCCACCAATGTTTATCACCACACTCCTTACCACCTGTGGCCCAGGTAAGATTTTTAGCTTCACTTGAGAGGCAGGTATAGAAGAGTTAAGTAACTTCTTCAAGGACACACAGAGGCCTGGGGCAGAGACAGAAACTGAGGCCAGATCTTGCAGAAGTCCTACTTACGTGAATCAGCTACAAAACCATCATTTCTGACAATTGCAGGCTGTCCTCTCCCCAAGCCCTGAATACTTCCCATGCATAGAGGCAGTCTCCCCAAGTTAAGCAGTGGTAGGTTAACACCATTTACCCTTTGTAAAACTGTAAACAATGTATGCTTTTTTTCTTGTTCTTTTATTGATACCGTTTAATAGCACAAAGCAACAAAAACAATAAAAACCAATTAAACAGCAACAATAGTAAGGCCACACTGATACAAACCAAGAGATGGCGAAGAGGCTTGTCACTTATTCCTCCTACAAAAGAAGAAAACAGAAGTTGCTGTTTAAGGCAGGGGTTAGGACTCTGCTACCAGTATCTGAACCTGAACAAGACTCTGCCATCTTATTCTACCCAGGGCAGTCTTCTCATTGCTATATGTAGCTGATCCCCAGTGTTTTTTCTCTCAGTAGTTGTCAATGGAGAATTCTATTGGCGGGCCCCTTTTGCGTGTTCCTCTAACTGCCCAATGGCAAACCTGTTATGGCAGAGACTTTGGATTCACTCTTTGTTCTTTTCATCATCTTACACAGCACATCCTTTGCCTGTCCCATCCGTTCATAGAGGCGAAGAAACATCTTTGTGTCTGCTCAGCACCGAACACAACTAAACTGTATTGCAAAGTTTGACTCTTCAGTGGTTTAGCAGCACTTTGAGATTGCAGAGCGGTTTCCAAAGCAATGCCACCAAAAACAACAGTAGCTCTTGCAAAGACAGAAAACTGACATGAAAGAAGAAGCATGTTAAATTGCCTTTGTGGGTGGTACCTAGGCCTGTCATAAGAAACGAGGAGGCTGGATTATTTAGCTAGCCTTCAAATAACAATGCATGCATTTTTTGTGAGACATGATGTGTGATCTGTGAATGGCCCTTAAGGCAAGTGAAATTTAGGCTCATCTCCCAGAACTCTGAAAGTAAAATGTTTTCTACTGGCACCATCTGTCTCGCCACCTGCAAGCCAAAAAGTGCCTCTGGGCAAACTGAATTTAAGCCAGAAGAGCTGTCCCAGCCTGGAAAAGAAGTTTCTTTCCAACCCTGTAAAGATGCAAGCAAAGCTTTGCATCCAAGCCCATTCCAAAGTGGATGGAAATAGACAAGATATTTCAAGAACTAAGCAATAATTGTTTCATATAGGAATCAATTCCTTCCTGTACTGAGTAATTCAATAGGAGAACATAAGCTCCTCTCCTTTCGTGACAGAGTGGAGAGGAGCCAGGCAGTAGTTAACTGTGCCTAACATGGGTCAAAATGACCTCTCTACATTCAAAGTATAATATTAGCGTCTACTAAAAAGACACTCTCATTTATCTGCAACCCAGGCATAAGATGAGCACCAGTGTTACAAGCAAGCATCCTCATATTGCTCTACTGGCAATTGCTCTCGACTTGGAGGAACCCACCTGTAGAAGATGAGATACTATGTAAGCCTTGCCCTAACATTTAAACTGTATCTGACAACAATGAGGCCGATTGGTGCTAGATGTGCAAATGTTTTGGCTGTTTGGCACTCACCTGAGACCAGATGTCCAAGAGCACATTGATGTTGAATGACTAGGCAAGGCAAACCTCTATGCTCTTTAAACAGGTACTCTTCTCAGGCTGTCTAAACTCAGAGCAACTGTGGAACGCACCTGATGAATTCTACAATGGCAAGGCATCTTCTAGGCATCAGCAGATACAATTTCATTAATTCTAGGGCAGGACAGAATACTTGAAAAAAGCCTCATTCAGAAGAAAATCAGGGCCCTCAAACTGCTTGGTACTGCAGGCAGAAGTAACTCAATTAGCCACTTATCTCAGAGGCAGAAGTTTAACCTGCTGCATGCAGAGTTTATAGGGAAGAACTGGAACCGTGGGCAAGGGCTGAGGCACAGAAGGGAGGATGCAGAGATCCTGGCTTGGAGCATCACTAAAATACTGTTGTAATGGAAACCGAATACCATGTCACTGAATTCCAGCCCAACTGTAAGCACTAGACAAGGCTTTCTGGCCCCAAACGCTCCACCTGCATACATACGTATTTGTAGCTTGACTGCAGAATATACACTCAGTATTAGAAATATCACATTATTAAATATCAATATTACATTTATATCATAAACTAGCTTCTATGCTTAGCACTTATGCTTACGGCTACATTATGGCATGAGACAGGAATTCAGCAGACCCGGCTTATTTTTCTCCCTCTACCAGTAGCTACTAGCTAATCCTTTTCCCTTTTGTGTCCCAGCTGTAAAATGGCAAAGTCTGCTAACGAAAAACATGATACACAAGCTATGCATTTTTAATTAAATTTGAGCTTTCATTTTTCAACAGGCAACTTGTATGTGCCCTGCTTTCCACAGTTTCTGCAATAGAGTTAAGCTCTGGTTACAGTTTATAAATACCTACATGAGAACCAAAACGTTGATAGTAGTCGTTTTAAGACGGCAGACAAAGTTTAAAAAAGATCCAGCGGCTTGAAGTTAAATGAAACAAAATGGACAAGAATAAGGTTGCAGATTTTCAAGAATGAACAATTAACCACTGGAACAACTTGCTGAGGGTTGTGGAGGATTCTCCATCACTGGAGCACTTTAAAATTAAGACTGACAGTTTATACATGTTCTTGTTCAAAGAAGAATTTATTCAGGGAAGTCCTGTCACCTGCCTTCGGCAGCAAACTAGATGATGACAATGAAGCCTTCGGGCTTAAAATCACAGTAAAATTAAAGAAAAAAAATCAGTTGGGACAGTTTTAACATTTTGCAACAGATGTGTGCAAGAACATTTACATACACACAAATATCTGTCTGACATGACCATGCCACTACAGTACAGCCTCTCCTATCCAAAACTCTTTGGAAAGCACCCACCAAAATGCCATTGGGATAACTGAAATCACTGGAGAAGTGAAAATGGAGCATTTAGTGAGGATGTATATGTGCTAAGCGGATGCATACTGTAAAATCACACCCAACTTCAGAGGCAATATATTAAATGCACTGAAACTTATAGGATAATAACTTGTTACACAATATCAACAGTTGCAAGTTACTCTATGAAAGTGATTGTAGAAATACAATACTGGATGGTATTAAGCTTAAAAAAGAACAGTATACAATACAGTTTCAAGTTATAGTACTGCATCAAACTTCAGAGTCGAGATGCAGTACTGTATCAAATATAGCTTTAAAAGGGAACAGTCTGTTATTCAATACTGACGGTTATACATTAGTAAAACAAAGTTGCCATTTGGGTAATTAAGGGTTCAGATAACTGAAGATATTCTATACACCCAGGGCTTATCTGATGAGCACTGACCATTCTCCCAATACTTAGCTCCTAATTTTAGATGATCTTTGGTTCCCTCAGCTTTCTACTATGGGAGTGCACAGCGTATAAACAGCTCACGGGTCTGCACATCATTCTTTCACGGAAATAAGGGTTGCATCCAATGAAATGTACATCCCTAAGAGAAGGATATTTTTAAATCAATGCAATTAGAGCATCTCAACTGTTTTGGGGTGTTTTTTTTGGCTATACCTATACAAATACCAAAGCAGAAATACACAATGTCTTAGGGAGCAAAAGACAATCACAGGGAGGAAATCCTTTTTTTCCCCCCTTCAGACAAACCAATACAACACTTATTCCAGGGAAACCACAACTCCTAGTTCTTGAATCTCTTGATTCATCCTTGTGAGAAGAATATCAGAGGCTTGGATTGTCAAAATGGTTTCTCTAATACAGAGAAAACCACTTCACTTTTTCAAGGAAAAAAAAATAATGTCTGCTCTTGAAAAAGACTCCCTTATTTCCTCCCTTTTTAGGCAGAGAAAAATACTAGACGCTAAGTTGAAAAACACTAAAGTTTCATACTTTTGTACATTAACTAACACTTGCACTACATTTTGTTCACAAGTATCTATACACACACAACATTTTCTGTGCATTTCCATTTTTGAGACATACAATACTGTACGGTATTGTATTTAGAAAGTGTAATCATTCGGGTTTTTTTGTTTTGCTTTGTTCTGTTTTCCTTTGCATATTCTGCATTATATACTTTTTGCCCTCCAGAAATATTGAGACTTCTGACCAATGTGAGAGCTCAAGACCCGAGATGAAGTAGACGCTTAACAAGACTTAAAGTTAGTAAGAAAAATCTCTCAAATGGAACGTTTTAATTAGGTCCACCAATGAAAACAAACTGCAAGGAGGTTGGAAGGAAGAAAGCAAAGGCAAAAACCTTTTTTTTTTTTTTAAATCACAGACACTTGTAGAAAAGGAAAAAATACAGGTCAAAAGACTGTCATGGTGCTTTGCCGAGAGAAATCCTGACAAGTGTCATTCCCCCCACCCCCCTGAAGTTATCAAGTGATCTTAAATATTATTCTCTAATGAATATTTTTCTGATAAGTAGATTATTTTACACATGATTTAAGGGTGTAAACACCAGAATATATTCATGATGGTTCCTCTTCTGCTTCTAAGGAGATGAGTATACAATGTGAAGCTTTTCTTAACAGGGAAAAATGTTGCAAAATATAGTATCCTATGCAGTTACTTTTATAATGCTGGCATGCTCTAATGGTGCAGTAAGAGTTGTGGCTAAAATCTTTGTATGTGATTCATTCTCTTTCTCATCATCTGTTCGTGGGAAAAGCTGTAGGTGCCAATGGAATGTATTGCTATGGAATAAAAGAGCCTGGAATTTCAAAACTCATTTGAATCTTTCCCCACCCTTAGGCATGCCAGTTGCCAAATTTTTGTTACTAAATAATGAATACTTTAGTTGTTAAACATCATGGGCATGTTTTCATTCCTTCAGACAAAGAGTAGCTCTGAAATAGCAGAAGCCATAGTGATTTACTGGACTGGGAGTTACAGGTCTGAGTTGCAAGCTTGAAGTTGTTTTTCGGATCTGAACTCTGATTACTTCATGAATTACTTTGTGAATGCAGGCACATACGTCCTGTCTCTGCCTCAGTTTTATGATCTGTAAAATGGAGAAAATAATGCTTGCTGAAATTGCTTGAATATTTCTATGAAAATTTCCATCCCTTCTGTCTTCCTCCCATCCCCGCATTTCCAAAAAAGTTAAATGGTAGATTTACCAAAAGGAAAGCTTCCACAGAAGATGTTCATGCCAAATGAGATTTTTCAGATTTCCGTCAAATAACAGAAAAACACCACATTTCAGTTTCCACCTGTGCCCTCTCCCCCACACTCTTCCCTTCACTCCCACCCTCCTCCTCCTTTTCCCAGTCACACAACACTGGAACATTTTGGCTGGTTGGGTGAAACTTTTCAGTATCCCTCCACCACCTGCTTCTTTGCCCTGTAACCTTATTTCATATTGCCTACATGTTTCCAGCTTTCAATCACTTAAAACAAACAAAACGAACAAAAAGAAACCCAAAAGGCAAACAAAAATAACCACACAAAATGCCTTGATAAGCATTCTGTTTCTAAAAGCTCCCTTAAGCTAAAATTTTTACTGATTTCTTTCACCCAAAAAACCCCACAACTACTTCCTGACCAGTTCTACCATTTTTCACTTTCTTGAAAAAGCACTGAAATGCATGGGGATACAGGGGTAAAGAGGGGTTATTTTTGGCAATGTGGGGCTTATTTTCTCCTAGTAAAAACATTACTATTTATGATTTCTTTTGCGGGACCGTTGAGAGGCCTGGGCTGCATTGTACTAGACACTATATAACACAAAGACCGTCATTGCCCAAAAGACCCCAATCTAATACTCGGCTGGTATTTAGACTATACCAGCTGGCCCCCACTAAGATTCTGTAACATAACTTAGTAAAGAAACTATAGTATATACAAGTAATAATTCAACGTCATGCTTTGCTAATGGCTTACTGTGCATGTTACTTTTCTATGAACTTCTCTTAGCTATACAAGTCTGGCTGAAGGACAAAGAAGCAACCTATGCCTGTTCAGGAGTTAAAAAAAAATTCTAGCAGGCCAGCTTTCATATGCTCTGAAGTTTTCATTTTAGCAGCAGCTAAATTACATGTTTGGCCAAAGGTGGAATTGCATTTTAGTGCATCACCCAAAAAAAAATCCAGAATTCCTGGAGTGAAACCTTGGCCCCGGTGAAGCTAGACAAAGAGTTCTGTCATTGACTTTCAAAACTTCCCCACTGAGTTCTCAGATTTACCCTCATCAAAGACCATGCTCAGTCCTCAGTGCCATTCATCTATTTTAGGTCTCAAGAGAACACATTACTATTAACTGTGCTTAGGCAGAGCTTTTGATCTTCAGAGCTGTTTACAAATATTAACACATTATCTACACACTACACACGTTTGAAAGCTAGTAGTAACTGAAGTTGAAATCCCAGCTCTGCCCTGACTTGATACGGCCTTGGGAAGTGACTCTGGACATTTCTCAAGCACAGGAAATCTCGTGCCCACAAATTTACTATCAGTGCCTGGAGTCTGTGAATGCATAGTCCTACTTAACATCTCCCCATGATAATTCCCTTGTCTACCAAATGAGGATACCAATGACTGAGTAATACAAACTGATTGTCATGGAACAAAGATGAATGCACTGAAGCTAAAGTTAGAAAAAAGATCGTGATAATGAAGCCATTTTCAGCCTGCAAAAGGCTGACAGCAGGCATATCAGCTTTCTCCTTTTTTCCAATTGGGCTGTTGAGTGAAAATATCAGGATTAAACAAAATAAAGTTATGTATAACAAGTTTAGAGAGCCTGTCTGGTAGACGATATTTGAAGTTATTTGATCCACCACTTTAGATCTTACATAAAGAGCAATGCTTTTTGCTGCCCTTCAACACATTCCATTATTTATAATGGGGATGATCTGTAAGCAAATATGTCTTTAAATATTCTATTTGTTTTACTCCAAAATCTTTGCACCATTAATTTCCACCCAACCTAATCTTGGTGAACATGTAGTCATCATCAAAAAGCTTGAAAGCAAAGGATAAGCTGAATGATGAAAGTAAGCAGCTTTTTTAAACAGGAAAGAAAAAGGGGAAGCGATTGAAAACTGCTTTTCTAACGTTCTCTGGCAAGAGAACTAAAATGCTTATAAATGCTAACTAATACTGAACTCTATCTTGCACAACTAAGAAGCAAAGCCTACTACTCGGAAGATCACATTAAGAAGGGTGAAGCATAAAAAACTTCAGTGAAATGGAATCAAAAGCTGATCCTCTTTTTAAAATCCATTTTTACCATTTTATCCCTATATCCTGTCTATTATGGAGAGCACTTCTTAAAAATATTTAAATGACCTTGTGTTTGGCTAGCTGCAAGGCAAACATGCTGCAAGGCAAACAAAACAGATAAGATTCATTTTGAATGGGCCCTCTAGGTTCGCTGCCACTCCCACTGCATGCTGCCCTAACAAATGGCCATGAGCTCCTGGCAAATACAGTGTGAAACTCAGAAATAAATTAGTGGGGAAGGGAGGGTGGATTTTCAAGTCAAAAGGATCTTTTGCTCCTAGGTTGCTTTTGGCTTATAAACTGTATATGAGGTGAACAGAAACCTTCCACTGGAAATAGCTGTGCAATGCAGACTGCCCCAGTCTAGCAGCAGCAAATGAGAAATTTAGAAAATCAATACCATATTAACACATTATCTCACTTGATGAAGGTGCTGCACTCTCAACAACAGAGATTTCTCTGAAACATGATGAATGCATGCCCTGCTGAGCAGTAAAAGCTGGCAAATGGCTCCTTTTTGTGGAGTCTGACTAAGGACATCTCAATGTCAAACTAGACCATGGTTTTGACTGACATCTGACTATCACTGGAGAGAATGGTGTTGATCAGCAGCCCTAATGTAAAGCATGACGTTATGGCCACCCCCTTGCAGGTGTACTAGAGCGGGGTGGGCACGTATTTCAGCTGGAGGGCCACTTAATGAGTTTTGGTAAGCTGTCAAAGGCTGCAAGCATGAACGCCACATGCCCCCAGGGCTGGGGGGGAGCAGCAAGCTCCTGCAGGCGGCAGCAGCACTGTTGGTGGTGCAAGCATGGCGGGGGCAAGCAGGGAGATCACACAGGTGGCTGCATCACTGTTGGCGGTGTGGGAAGGGGGTTGGCGAGCGCCGACTGGTGGTCGGCAATCGCCCGCAGGGAGCACCGGCAGCATCAGTGGCGGCCAGGAGCGATCGCGGACTGCCTGCTGACACCACTGTCATGTTGGTGGCAAGTGGAGTTGGGTAGCGAGCAGCGACCACTCACAGGTGCCACCGGCAGTGTCAGCAGTGCCTTTTCGCAGGGGGTGCACTGCCATGTTCAGGGGGCGCACATGCACCCACATGCATCCCCTACATGTTGCCAATGGCTGCAAAGGTAGCCCTGCCCCTTGACAAGTACCCCAGCCCCTGACCCCCATCTTGGGACCTGAAGTCCCACCCCTAACCCCTGACCTTTGCCACACTGGAAGTCCCTCCCCTACCCTCAGAAGTACTCCTTTTGGGGGGGGGGGGGGGGGTTGCCATCTTAAAACCGGAAAAAAAACAAATGCTATATTAACAAAAATCAAACATCTATTATAGCTTATTTTAATTTATTGTTAATTTGTCCTGATTTATGTGCATTTCCATAGTGTATCTAGAGACGATTGCATAATAGTTCAAAATACAGTCTGACACTTGTATATTTTGTGTAGTGGAGGAGTATGTGGGAGGATGTGGGGGTGTGTGTGGGTGTGGTAGGGGTGGGCGAGTGGAAGTATGTGTGGGAGCTGTAAGAGAGTGTGGGTGTATTTGGGGATATGGTGGGGGTGGGAGTGGGGAATCTTGGATTCCCTGGAGTGTGCGAGTCCCTGAAGCTGCATGTGGTGGCATCAAGAGGGGCAAGGCCCACCCAGTGTGCAGCTCCCCGCACTCCAACCCAGTCCCCAGCCCCAGGTGGTGGCAGCGTGTAGGGCCAGCCCCATCTGGCCCAACAGCACTCCCACCTAGACACACATGGTGGCAGATGCAGGGCCAGCCTGGCCCCACAGCGCAGAGATCCCACACTCCCACCCTAGTCTCCAGCTGTACATATAGCAGTGTGCAGGGCCAGCCCCACGTGGACCCATAGCATGCAGCTCCTGCACTCCTGCAATGTGCAGGGCCAAGCCAGCCAGACCCCATAGTGCATGGCATCCACGCTCCCAACCTCTTTCCTCCAGTGGGAGTCCCTGGCCCTGGTCCAGTTGGGCCCTTACCTGCATTTCCAGGCTCACAGGCAGGGAGACTGGAAACCACCTCAGGGTGGCCAGGCACAAGCTCTGCCAGGCAAAGGCTTCTCATCTCTAGCACCCCTAGCTTGGGGCTGGGCAGATCAGGCCAAGCTGGGGTAGGCAGGGTGGTTCCTTGGCAACCAGAGCTGCACCTCCTGCATGGAGCCACCAGCTTGTAGAGGGGCAGCCCAGGGACAGGGCATACAGAAGGCTCACAGAGGGGCCCCGTGGGCTGGATGGAATTGCCTGGCAGGCCAGATCCAGCCCATGGGCCGAATTTTGCCTGCCCCTGTATTAGAGGTTGACATAAACACAAAGGCCTCATTCTGCAAACTTGGCCTTTCATAGGCAAATAGGTTATGGATGCAGGATTAGAGGGATTGCAATGTCAAACATCGTGGAAAGGAATGTCTCCAACCTAAAGACATGGCATTAATTGTACCACCTTCCCACTGGTAAGCATCGCGACTAAGCCCCCGTAGACTAATAAGAAAGAAACCTTTTTCTAGCAACCCCACTGAGCATGCTCTCTCACATATCAAAGATAGATCCCCATCTTTAGGCATCACTTCTCTGCTGTGTTTCTGGTGCTGGAAATCTTAACTTAAATCCAGGCCAACATCTTTAAAATATACATGTGGCAGGCCCCCGTCTGACTTACCTGCATTTCGCAGCACAGGTGGTCAGGCTGCGTGTGACACAGCTGCTGCCACATGAGCTAACAAGTGAAGCCTGGATTGGGGCACAGCATAGCAGCCACGCCATAAAGCACCGCCCTGGAACCAGAGCCAGCATAGAAGACACCAGACACCCAAGCTGGGGCCAGACACCACCCACAACACTGGGAGCTCGCTGCCACCAACACCACACCCAGCATCGCTGCCACTACTGCCATTGCTGCCACTGGCACCACTCCCAGCATTGCTTCCACCAGTGCCACTGCCCATGCCACAATTAGAATCACTGCCACCGCTGCTACTCTTGCTACAGACGCCATGACCAGCTTGTAAGTCAGGGAGGCCGGCCTGAGCCATAGGGCCAGGGGCAAGCCAGGGCAAGCAGCTGGTCAGGATCCAGCCCCGGGGTGGCACGGAGTCCCTGGACCAGGCAACTCCTTCCTGGCCAAAACCCACATGAGTGAGGGAAGGCCCTCACATGAAAGAGCTGACCAGGGCCCAGCAGAAAAAGACCCTGGGGGGGGCGGTGCATCACAGTTCCCCTGCAAGCCCATAGTCAGGACTGAGACAGGAAGAGCATCAGTGGAGAGCCCCTGAGAACAATGAGTGCCAGAGGAGGGAGGAAAAAGCTGGTGGAGTCAGAACCCTCCGCAACTCCGACGCTCGGGGGCAAGCGGCTCAGCGTGAAGCACCGGAGCCCTGTCCTGCCCATGCTAAGAGATGTTTAGTTGTTCATTTTGTATCTGTTAGCCTTTTCTGTCTTGACTACGGTTCCACACGACCAGTGGCAGCAGGTGGGACACCACACAGCTGTACTCCAGTCGACAATATCAAACCCTTGAATGCAGCCTGTGATTCATCAAAACACCCAAGAGGAAAGGGGTGGGGTGGAGGAAGAGCCCCACAGAAGATTCAAGCAGGGACCCCGAGCCAGCAGGAAGATCTTCAATCAAGAGAACCAAGTACATCTCCCATAATTCATGGCAGGAGAGTCAGCTCAGGGCAATCCAACCCCCCATGTGGCAGCACTGAGTCCTGCCCCAGTCTACAAATAGAACTTGTCAACCTCACATGTACAAGGCTTAATCCTCTTCTTGGTTACAACAGTATAATCCTGTTCCAATAGTATAAAGTTGGAAGCAGTTACCACTGAAGTCAATGACATTACACCAGCTTTACATTAGAGAGAAGTGGATTTGTTCCAAAGGAATGGCTGCCAGACATGCTGGGCGAACTTCATTTAAAGGCAGCCATACTTGCATTACCCCACCAAATCAAACCCAAGCCCATTCAAGTTAGGCCCAACAGTAGAGATACCCAAAACTAATGCACAGTTCTAAATATTATGCTCTTATCTGTTGACACAGAATATACTATATTGACTTGGATCAATACAGACAGCAACATCCCACCTTGAGGGTACAGACATCCATGTAAGCAAATCTTTAAGTTTTGCAGCCTTGTTTCCTACTTTAACTCCTATATCCCTGCTAAAAAAAAATAGTGAAGAACCAGCTCTACATATGCATGGAAGTAAAGTAGGATAAGGTACCCTGTACACTGGTGTAACCAGGGCAGCCACATGTTCACGTTGGTTTCCTGTGTATGGCAGCTGTCCTGGCCACATCACTGTGTCACTGACCCTGTCTTCATTTTCATTTATTTTCTTTCCAAAACAATCAGCTGTTGGAGGTCCAGGTTTTCCATTAGGAAGTCATAACATTAACTAGTGAAAGAAGATCCTGTTAAAACATATAACTTCTGCAGAATATATAGAGACAGAGGAGACCATCTAGTTATTTGTTGAGTCCTTCTTGTTAACCATGAGCAGCAGGTTCAGATTTTAGAGAAAAAATAAGCAGCTAAATTCCACAAGTCTTAGTGTCAACCACCAATAGAGTTATAAAAGCTAAATTGATTGATAAGAGTTGTGATAAAATTGTAAAAGCCAATACATTATAAATTGTTGAGGCTGTATATATTATAAGTTGCTATGAGGCTTTGCAGAATGAGGGCTTAAGAAGTGCCATTCCACATGGTACTTGTGACTCATCTCTCATCAGCTAAGCATTTTATTAGGGAAACACAAACATCAATTGTCACAGGAATAAAATTGTTTGATATGTTGCAACTTATATAGATTGCAGAGCTGTATGACTTGTGAGTTCCTGCTGAGGGGCTGGGAAGCAAACTAGAATGCACATGGAGCAGGACAGTTCAAATGCACATCATATTTGTTCAGGGTGTGACTACTGTGGAAGTTATTTTCTGCCCCTAATCAACTGTTAAGCACTTGTTATATTTTAAATTCATTTGTATATCACTTCCTCTTCAGCCCTATTACCTTCCCCACTTCATGGGTTCAGTGTCCTGTAATCCCACAGAGATGACCGTAGCAGCATTCTGCAATCCTGCTAGTAGGCGTCAAGCAGAGACGACCGTAGCAGGGTGCAGGGCCCGGGGCAAAACAACCTGTGTGAGGCCAGGACTCAGCAGCAGAGTTGGGGTGGCAAGCAGCTGGACGCTAAGCTCGCCTGGCTCCACAGGGCCCCTCAAAGCATGGAGCCTGGGACAGTTGCCCCGATCCGATTCCGTACATCCCCCACAGGGGGAGCCCTGGCTTCAAGAAGAAGTTCTGTCTGAAACTTTAAAAAAAAGTCAAAGGCAGCTAATGCAGCTGTTGGATAATCCAGAAACAAAGGCTTTCAGCTTACATTAAAGCTGATAAGAGTTTTGCCATCAAATTCAATGGAGCAAGTTGACGAAGAAAAAGCCCATAAAGTGGCTGGTCCCTGTAGCTATAGCAGCTTGCCATTTACAACACAGATACTGAAGCATTTTGCTCAACTGTTAAGAAGTTGGGCGGGTAAGTGCTGGAGGACCCAGTCAGTCCCTGCTGACAGCCAATGCATATATGCAGCCTAATGAATGTTCATTGTTAACTCTTCATCTCCCCCATTCCATTGAGATATTTGCTATCAACTCATGCCCCTGTTTATTGCCATGTGTGGCTACTACAAGCACCATAATCTTTTAGCAGGCATATTAGAGAGAGCATGGCACAGATGACACAGCTGAAGTACTGTGTCCAGTTCCAGGTGCTGCACTTCAGGAGGGATGTGGCCAGCATCGAGAGGGTCCAGAGGAGGGCCACTCGCATGATCAGGAGGCAGCAGGGCAGGCCGTACGAGCAGAGGCTACGGGACCTGAAGGCTGAGAGGGGATCTAGTGGACGCCTACAAATTGGCCAAGGGGGACCAGCAGGTTATAGGAGAGTCCCTGTTCCCCCGAGCACTACCGGGATAACAAGGAATAACGGCCATAAGTTGACTGAGAGTTGATTCACACTAGACATAAGAAGGTGCTACTTCACAGTCAGGGCGGCTAGGATCTGGAACCAACTTCCAAGGGAAGTGGTGCTTGCTCCTACCCTGGGGGTCTTCAAAAGGAGGCTAGATAATCACCTGGCCGGGGTCGTTTGATCCCAGCATTCTTTCCTGCCCAAGGCAGGGGGTCGGACTTGATGATCTACTTAGGTCCCTTCCAACCCTACCAACTATGAACTATGAACTGTTACACATTTGGATGACACAGTATGGGGCTAATCTGTACCTTGGCAAACTCTCATTGGAATCAGTGGAATACACCGAGAGGTCAAGGAGGTTCCTTCTAAGCACATGTTTTTTCCTCTGCTGACTCGTTTAACCATTATCCTTCAGCCTCCTTCACATTCTTCAACTGCTTCCCTAAAAAAGTTAGGATCCAGTGAAATTACCCATCACCTCTAAGTGAAAAAGAATGCAATGTTTTATGCCTCAAAATGTAGCATCTGATGGAAGTGGACATTTTGGGGTGGCAAGAGAATGTCTGAAGGTCTCCATCAAATTACTGCCACTTTGGAGAAAGGCTACAAAATGCTAGGTCTGTTGAACAAGAAGTTGCAGAACCCTTGCGTTGAGCGTTGAACTGACTACCCCAAAGGCACAATGACCTACTTTTGAACATATGAGCATGTGTAATGAAGATAGTTTAGGTGGGAAAACTTACCAGAAGTAAGAGTTGCTTGATGAATAAAGTGCCATGGGCAGTAAGAAAGTGAGGCGTGCAGAGGTGAATGAAACATGTGCACAACAGTTTGGTTGTAAGAATGAGTGACAGCTGTCTGTCACTGAGGATATAAAAGGGACAGGACTGAGGTCATGCTTGTCCTTTGCTGGTGTGAGTGACAGCTGCGTGTGGGTGTCTGCTGCAGGGCAAGTGATCTTAGACTGGTTGGATCTGAGCAAAGTGGGTGAGAGCTGGGGCAGATAATGGTGTGTGTGTGCGTGCGTGCGTGCGTGTGTGCGTATGGTACAAGGTTGGTGGTAGCCAGAGCGGCCAATATCCCCTCTTCCTTTTGTCGTATAGGGTGAGTGAGAGGCCACCAATCAGCAGAGGTGCCTGTGTGAAAGAGATTGCTCTCTCGCACCAGTACAGGCGTTTTGGGGTTGTATTGGCTATTGATTGCTATTGTTATTTCCAATATACCACGTTTGTTATTGTTTCTTATTCTTCCCTAGTTATGTTATAATATAGTTATTGTTGTTGTTCACCCTTCCTCCCTGTCAAGTATCATTACTGTTATTTACGGGTTGTAGATCTGTGTCCAAAGGAAATGAATCCTTTTGGGGCAGAGAAACCTTAGGAGGACAGAAGCTGATTTGGAATGAATTGTTGTGACCTTGCTCCCTCCTACAGGTCCAACCCATAGGTGCATCTAGGATTTTAGAAAGAGGGGTGCAGAAGGTTTGTGCATCATCACATACAGCACAACGCATTTTTCTCCAGTTAAAAAGAAGCTACAAGTTTTACTAATAAGCTTGGGGCCTAAGGCTAGATTAAACAATTTAATATCAAAGCAAACCCAAACACAATTTTATTGGAATGTATTTTCATTTGCTGTGTCATACACTATGTAGAAAAACACAACAAACTAGGAAAAATGATAAAAAGATGTTGTTTCATTAGTCCTGTCGCCACTGGAATGAAATGCACATATCTCTTTCAGATTCACAAAACAAAATCTAGCCTTTTGACAATGTATCTAATGCTTCACTGAGAGTTATTTCCACACAGAACAAAGAACAGGATTAGCGGAACCAATAATGACCATTAAAAAGGGGAGAGGGAGTTAACGCCTGTGGAACGAACGGTTTAAAAGGAATCAAATAGATTATAATGAGTCATGAAGTCAAGGGACTCTCTACTTCTGCCTGAATAAAAATGCTGCTGCTACTGCCATTCAGCTGTTTTTATACCTTGGGTGGACCAGAAATGAAAGGTGGGGGTACGACTGTACCACTGTACCCCTCCTGGATTCACCCGTGGTCCTACCGCACTGTTAGCTGATGTGCCTTATATCAATTGCAGCTGCTTATGCTTTGACCAGAATGCCGTACTTAATTAAGACCTAGTAACTCTCTACTGCAGATGCTTACATATAAGATATGGGTTTTTTTCTACATTTATGGCTTGCCTTGTGCATAAGTCATTAAATTAATATAACCCCTTGCATAAGGATTTTTTTTAAATGAGTGCAGCCCCTAGCTGAAAGAACAATCATCATTAAAAAAATCTCAGGTTAGAAGGATCTCAAGAATTCATTTCTTTCAGACTGGCCAAGAAATGCTTATAAGGACTTAAAATATAACACTGTGAAGGAAAGGAGCTGGATGACCATTTTGTAATAAATACATCCACTACACCCTATTCATACACTACATAATATCAACAAGAATGCCTTACATAAAAGAATCTCTCAAATAGAATATTTTCCACTGTCTTTTGCATCCTTTTATGATTTAAAAAAGCCTGTGAAATATCCATGTTTCCATGAAAACTAAATCAGTGCATGTTTACTAGAGTGTAAAAGCAGCAGAAACCCTATGGTCTCCAAGAGACGGAAAAAAAAGACCTTTAGGTTAGCAGAGTGCTCCCTTTCTTCCCAAAACTGCAATCAAGCTTTACTTTTCCCACTTCCAATGGCTGCAGGAGTTCTGGATCACACAGCTGTTGACTCTGTTTGTACTAGTGTAGAGCTACTATATGGTTTAAAAATATTTCTATACAGATCTGTAAATGCAAAAATCAACATTGGAAACAAGATCCTAAATAGATTATACATGCAGCTTTCCCCTGGCTTATACTCCGGGCATTTGTTTCAGATGCCTCAATCAATAAACTCCCTTAATATCCGATTAGGGGAGATGTAAAGGCAAAGAAAAGAACGAAGGCCAAAAAAGAAAACATAACATATTTTTCCATGTACGCATTAGCTGCGTGCCCCTAATAAGGACAAGGAACCTGAATCTCTTTCATGCTGTCAAATGTTGCTCAAGGCACAAACAAGGCAGCACCATCCTCCTCCCTCTACCAGACACACCCATTTTCTGAGTTGCTCTTTCCCTGCCTTTTTATAACACTGAGTCCCACAACAAAACCCAATGCCCAAACATTAAAGGAATATCTGTGTGACACAGAATGAGCAAACCAATTTAACATGCTCTCAGTGCTAAGAACACTTATTCCACTTCATACTGACTTTGACATGCAAATAAAATATACTTGTTATACACAGACCCTTGAATGTTCTCAAGGAAATTGCCATGTCTGAATATTATCCGTTGGATGATTACCCAGCTTGGAAAAGGAAAGGCTGTATCATCCTGCACACGTAATTCTAATTTCTGTTTCTGTACAGTCATTATGCCAGAATGCAGCATGGGCATAGTAAAGAAAAACAACCCGATTCCTAGTGGGCAGAGTGTAATCTTAGGAACCAAGAGCTACGTTCTGAGTCCTTAAGAGGTCATTTCCAGGCAATACCTGTTCTGCACCAAACTTAAAGGTATTTTCAGCTGTTGCAACTACTATAAATTAGAGAAGTCCCAAAATGGCTCTAATCTGGCACGACAGGACTCGCTCTGTACATGGCACAGCTGCAGCATGGGCACTCAAGGACAAGCTTTCAAACGGTTTCCCATACAGCACCCACAAAACACTAGTTTATATAAAGAGCTTAGCCCTTTGTTCCTCAATCTCCTTCATCTGAAAAATGGGGGTGCCCATCCTTCCTGGAGGACTGTAGGTATTTTGTAAATCCAACCTCCATATTATTATATGAGAATATAAAATGAACACAGTAAGCACCAAGCTTAACCTTCACCCAGTTTTGAAAAGGCACTCAAACCTCTTGTGACTCTAAACATTCATGTAACTTGGTTTACTTTGTATTTTAAAAGGTCTAACAGTGATAAGAACAGCACACTGCTTGGCAATAGTACAGGCAATAATAAATTATTTAATGAAACTAGGACATCCCAAAAAAGGCATTCCCTGCAACTGGAAAACACTTTTGCACACGTCAAAATATGAATGGTCTCATTTAATAAAGGAAACAAATCTCACAAAGTGTGGCAGGATCAGTTTTGAATTAATTCATGATGAAAACTACTTATTTTACTACCTCACTGATAATATACAGTTATCTTCAGGCAACTGAACCTCTGTAGTGGGTTCGACACAAGGTTATGTGACCCAAGGAAAAATCCAACGATTCACCAAGGGACTGAATCATAGTCACAATAAACAATATAATGCTTCAGAAATGGTACTAGACACTAGGTGAGCCATAATCAACATCCCAGGTTACTGAAGCTTTTTCTCGGAAAACTGGAACCAATACATGAGGTCATGTCTCTCCTCCTTCTTCTCCATTAGGTAAAATTAGACAAAGGTTTTATTTGATTTAAATATGTTATAACTCTTTTTAAAGGGATAAAAATGTCCAAACCAACAAAGTTCCTTAAAATAGACAGACGGGACGCCAGAAATACCCTCACTACTTTAAACATTTGCTGTTTCCCCTCCAACTGTTAAGATCATGAATAAAATCTTAGAAGGGTGAAAAATCTCCCAGACAATAATAAATCCAAAGGCAGTCCTAGAAAACTATCACAATAAAGAATAAAATATTTCCGCTACCACACCAGAACTGGACAAGTAAAATATGCCTCGTACCTCAAGGAGGTATTTCTCCACTTCCCTACCAGATAATCAACTTCACTACAGGTGAAATCCCGCTGTCCTTGCTCAGTCTAACCTCTGATCGAACTCTGAGAATTTCAGGCATTGCAGTATACGGACAGGGATTTGGTGATCTGCACATTAAAGTAATCTAGGCGCTCTGCTCTACCATCACCGAGTTTTGTACAGGAGAGATGTAATCCTCTTGTGGAGGGCATTCTCCCGTTCTTCTGTCTCAAGAAGACGCGGCTCCATGTTAGTCCCACAAAAGTTGATGTTGGGAGAAAGTGCAAGCAGCAGAAAGGGAACTCTGGATTCAGTTTTCAAATCTGGGTATTTGCCATTCTGTGATGTCTAATGCTACAATACAAACATCACTGGCAATGCTTTCATTTGCTATAAAGAATATGAACTTCATGTGGGCTTACACCAACAACCTGGACTGCCATACCCGCAAGCAGTGGAAACATGTCATTCTTTAACCACTTTTCTTTGAACCTGTTACCTTCCGCTCCTTCAAATTCCTCCTTAAAATCTTTCTCTGCTGGGAAATCACAAAAACACACAACCAGAAATCCACAGCCAAGTAACAATTAGATTAAGACACAGATGCGAAGAGATTTCTTTTCAGTCCCATTATCAGTTATACACACAACTAGACAATACAACCGCATTTTTCTTACTCTTAAGCCTGATTCCCCAACCAGGTTCTCTATTATCTGTATGTGCTGCATCTTGGCTTAAATGCTTCAGGATACAAACTGCATTTCTACCTGATTGTACATGTACATTGGTTAGCACAGCCCCGATTGGAGCGTCTGGATTCTACAGCAATACAAAAATATTGGTTAAGAGATTTTCAAAGCAATAGTCTATCGAGCACGAGTGCATTGTTCATAGATGTCTATGTGACTTGGGTTCCCAAGTCTCATCTGAAAAATACCTATAATGCTTTTACAACACAGTGTGTCCAGGCTCCTCAGACTGCTTTGAAAGTCAATCATTATCATTTATAGTACAATCTAAAATATACCCTGCTATAAGAAACAATAATTCAGATCTGCTGGTTGTGAATTCAGATCTAACTCCCACAGCTTTTTCCACCATTTACATAACGGGCCAAGTAAAAAATGGAATCAAATTCTGCAGTGATACTGATGCAGTATGAATTGCAGTTCAGACACTTAAGCCATCCTTACCATATTCATATTTTAAAAATAACTATCCATTGACTTCATTAATTTTGTGTCCCTCAGTTTTTGGGTGTCAAAGCTGATACATTTGGCCCTGATTTTCAGAGTAGCTACAACTCTCACAGCCGATACAGAATTGGAGAACTTTTCTAGAAACATCTTCTGGGTGATACTTGTAAATGAATACAGAATGGAAGAGAATTAGAAAGCAAAAAACAAAAACAAAATCAAGGAAGGAATTAAAAATTGATTTTTTTTTCCCTCAAAGATTTCTAGCTAATAATTATACCTGGAAAATTACCAAGGCAGTTCATATTGCTATTAAAACATTTCCACATAAGCTTGGTCTCCTGATGTTCTTTCAGTTAGGACATGATTTTCCACTTATTAGTATACTTGTTTTCCTCGTCCACCTGAACATTGATGGTAGGTACTGTGTGTTTTTCGCAGGGTGATAGCATGTATGGGCTTCCTTCATGGATCAGAACCTCACTGCAGGTCTTGGTTTAGGCACTATGTTAAAAAAAAAAAAAGACTCGTCTCCACCCCAACCGACTTATAGTCAAAGCTGAGATACAGCAGGTGGATAAAACATACCACCTGGGGAAACAAAGTAATACACAAATGAAGTGGCACCAAAAGAGTATTGGGACGAAGGAACGATAAGGAAAGAACAAATGATATCTCACGGCTCCGACAGAAACATGTACACCCCAGTGCGGCACGCAGGCGAAAATCCGCTGAAGTCAAATAAGGGGAAAAGATGCCCGATTCTTGCTTCCTTTGTTGTTTGCAAACTAAAATAATCATTTTAAGAGCTTTGAAATTTTTAAAGCTCTTTTAAGTGTCAATTTATTCACTATAATACCAAATTATGAAAAAAAAATAAGATTTATCATGGCACTGATATTTAGCCCCTCTGTTTTTTCCACACAGATAACGGTAATACTGGAGTCTGTACCTCACAATATACCGTTTCTTAGATACTTTACCATTAAACCTAATTTCATTACTGAGAGCACAAACATTATCAACTTCTTTAATGACTGCACTGTCTATTGATCTGAAATATATGAGCACAATGCTTTATGGAAATACTGTTTTACTTGTATTTATTTCTTTTATTTATAAGGTTTCTGCTTTCAACAAATACAGCAGATAAGTTCCATCTGCAGATGCCCCTTTACTTACATTTTAAAATGTCATCGGCTGTTAATTCAAAAAGGCTTGCAATATTCTTGTTACAAGCCAGTTCATTCTAGCTTTCAATATAAGGAAGTATACCAAAAAAAATTCAGCCTTGAATATTATGGGACTGTCATCTCACTTTTCACCTGGGATCACTGAAAACTGTACGTTCAATGTATTATTTTAAAGTCAGTATACAGGACCTGGTACTTAAATTCAAGAATTGCAAAGTGCTTATCAATGCAAATAAATATTACCAGCCCTTTTAATTAAGGGGACTCAACCCCTGGCCTGCAGGCCAGATCCAGCCCACAGAACTATGTCATCTAGCCTGCAGGACTACCTACAGGCCTGGAAATTTGGCTGAACAGGAGTGGTGGCAGTATTAATTGCTGCTCCCCTGATACCAAATTCCAGGACCCATGGGGAGCCCCACAGGCCAGACAGCATGGCCCTGCACACTAGACTGGGTGCATAAGGGCTGGCCAAGGCAGTGTGGAGCCTGTTCTGGGCACACAAGGGCTGGCCCAAGTGATGCAGGGCCTGATCCTGCCCACAAACCAGCACCGTGTCACTCATACAGCCCTCAGGACCAAAAGGTTGAGCTCCACTGCTCCAGTCTGATGATAAAATGTCAAAGCACGGGAAGGCGGAAGAGGTTCACAACTCAAGCTAATGGAAGAGTCACTTGCAGACTCTAATTTGCCAAATATCAAGTAACAATGCCTTTCCTGCGGTGCCCTACCTTTTCACCTTACTGACCAGATGGGCAGAGCCAGGATCTGGCTGGTGAGGTCTATACGGGGCTTGCAGGCAGGCCCCATGCAGCCACATGGGGGTGCACAGCCTGACCTTGATCCATCCACTGGGGGGCCTGGTCTCCGTCTGGATCCAGGTGGGGTAGGGGGTAATAGGGCAGAGCAGCCAGGCAGAGAAGCTCCAATCTGGACATGCAGGGAGCAAACCAGTCCTGATCCTGATGCCTAGAGGGGTAGGCAGGATGGAGCAGTGCCTATATGAACATGTGGGGGTGGGAATTCAGGAGCAGCCTCGCCCAATCTGGACACTGTCACAGAGTGGGGCCTAGGAGCGGCCGTGATCTCTCTAGCACCCCCTACCGTGCCAAGTAGATGATCCAGCACCCTCTTTCTCGCCCGCCACGTCTTGGTGTCATATAATTTTAAAAGGGGAGGCTGTCTCTTGTCACCTCGGACACGGTACTATGTTTGTCCTGGCCTCTACTCTATAAGGAGTGACCTGGTGCTCCCCCAGCCTTATGGGCTACGCATGCCTCCAACCTCCCCTTTAGCACACCCCAAGCCTCGCAGATCTTCCGGACATTGTCCCACCAATAGACCTTCCCTACAGGCCCTCTCACAGGCCTCCGATCGGATGTTCACCCACACCGGGCCCTTTTCTCTCATACACGCCCTCTCCTAGGGTCTCTCTCTTTTTACGTGCCCGCTCCTGGGGTGTCTCTCACTGACAGTGCCCCACTGGGCCCGTCTCTCCGCGCTCATGCGCTCCTTGCCCTCTCCGGGCTTCTCAATGGGTTTGCCCCCCTTCTGGGGCTTTTCCCTTACAGACAGTGCCCCTCTGGGCCCGTCTCTCCGCACTCCTGCGCTCTTTGCTCTCACTGGGCTTCTCAATGGGTTTGCCCCCTTCCGGGGCTTTACTCTCACAGACAGTGCCCCACCGGGCCCGTCTCTCCGTATGAGCTTTTCTTCCAATGGGGCTCAGGCGGCCATAGCCTTACCTGGCCCCCCTATTCCATATAAGTTTTCTCCCAATCGGGCTCAGGCGGCTGTAGCCTTACCTGGCCCCCCCGTATTCCATATGAGTCTTCTCCCAATAGGGCTCAGGCAGCCGTAGACTTACCTGGCCCCTTTATTCCATAAGAGTGTGCCCTCCCTGGCACCAGACTATCGTGCCCACACGGGCACTAGGAACCCCCACGCTACTGGGGCGCTCCCCTGAGGCCTCCTCCAACCCCTACAACCTCACCTGGTCCTCCGTTATTAAATTACAACTATCAACCCAAAACAGAGACTCAAAGCCCCTCGGCTACAACGTAAATCTTAAGCCAACCTGGCTAACCTTCTCTCATGCCTGCCAGGGTCCTCTCCACCCTGTATCCGCACACCAACGCACAATACTGCCCTGCTCGCTCTAGCAGAGCTCTTGCTCCTTAGACCAGAGGGGAACTGACCCTGAGGCTTCAGCCTGGGCTGTATATAAAGGCCCAGCCCTGCCCCCTTCTGGTCACATGACCAGTGCGGTTGCCCCAGCAACCAGAAAATGTGTTGCCCTAAAGATTGGCAGCTGCCCTTATCCCTACATAGGAACAGGGCACCTAAGTGCCCCTGTGACAGACACAAGGAGGGAAAGCCCGGCCCTGATCCTGCTGTGCCACAATGGCCCAGGCAGGGCTGAAGCTGGCTGTATGCTTCTTTCAATCTCCAGCTCCAATTTTTCCAACCTATGGGATTCCTACAGGCTGGATATCATGGGTCTGTGGGCCAGATTTGACTCATGTACCAGAGGTTCAGCACCCCTAGTCTTAGCATTTAAAATAAATGTAGAGAGGAATGAGAAACAATGGTGCTATTTCCTCCATTTTCAAATACCAACCTGATGCCATCCATATATCAGTCTCAGGTTTTTATCATATGAGATCAGTTAAACAGTTGAAAACTTTTTCCTTGGAAGTTCAGTGTTCAGCATCACAGGCTCTTGCACTTAATGGCATTTGTGATAGAAATTGCTCTTAATGGGCCCAATTATGTTGCTCTAAGATTCCAGTGCTACCCAGCAATTGACCTCCTCCCTCTTTCTACAAGGCTAGGGACAGAAGTTACATGTAAACTGGTCTAAGTGATCAGAAAGTGGTTTAAACCTCTAACAGAACAGAAGCTCAGTGCACATAAACCAGTTTCAAAATGGCTGAAACTAGTTAAGATAAACCCGGTTGAATGTAGTAACAGACTTAACTGATTTATGTCAAACTGGTTTATGAAACTTTTGTCCCAGACCCTCTCCTGGTTCAAGGTAAATCAGAGTCCCCCAGGTTCCCAGCATGCTTTTCAGCCCTGGGCTGGGATGTGCTCTCTGCTCCAGAGAGCATGGCTGGCCCCACCCCTCTGCTCCCTGGGTGGAGCAGTGAGGGATGATTCACTGGCCTCACCGCCCCCTCCCCCACTTTATCCCCGGGGGCAAACCCCAGCTGGTGTCTGGGTTCAGGGAAGGGAATTAAACTCACTTTCAACCTAGTAAGGAGCTGCCCCGCCCTGCTGGGTGGCTTTGTGTTGGCTGCGACTGTGAACTACAAATCTCAGAGGCACCTGGAAGCAGGAAGAGGAAGTGATGAGCAACCCTGCAGGGTCCTGCTGCTGTGATTGTGAACTGCAAATCCCAGAGACCTCAGAGGCAGCAGGAAGAGAAAGTGAACATACAGCCCACGCTGGCTATGTGCCAAAGAGCGGTGTTCTAGTGCACCCCAGCTTCTGGCTTAAGCTACTGCAGGCATGTGGCTGCATTTCCTGAATCACAAGTGAATGTCTGTTCATTTGCTTATTAGTTCAATCACTGCATCTTAGACTAAGTTGCACAGAATGAATCAAATTAGCCTTGGCTAAATTGGCTCTGTACTTAGCCCAAAGGTCTTCCAGAGGACTTAAATCAAAGGCCACAGACCACAGTACATCTCCCTGCCAAATTACAGACATACAGTTAATGAAACCAGAGTGGGGAAGTCACTTCTAAGGTAGTAGTGGCCATTTCTATTCAAAACAAATTCTCACTGAAAAAGCAAATTCAAGAGCTGCAACCACTTGAGTCTCATTCCGGCAAACACAAGCTCATTAAATTAAATGGAGTTTATAACTGGAAATAGTGCAACTATGAGAAAGGAAATACATTAGATAGAGAAATCATATTTTATCTTCAGAAAAGTGTTTTGAACCGTCACAGAATTCAGTCCATTTAAAATTTGAATGACAGGATATGCAAATGTCCCATTTCATCTCCTTTAGGCATTTAGCACATCAGTGACAATTCCCAAAATATTTCTAGAGTAAGCCAATCCTGACTTTCCTTTGAACAGGACACTCTGAGAGGACCTAGCTTAAGGCAGCTGTACTCTACCTTTTTCTGAAAACATCTGGCTTCCTCTATGGTACTGGTACTTACTGTGCAGTACCAGTCCTTACACCCAGGCGACCTGATACAATGAATTCTCAAAAGTGCAATGATATTCAAAATCATGTCTAGCAGTGTCACTCTCTTACTAGATGTGTTTTTAGACTTAAATAAAACCATTTTTCTGGGTTACAGAAGTGGGAGCTCACAGCATCCTTTACATTAAATACGCGGTTAGCTGTCATTTCCATTGCTTTTATAGAACAGCCTACAAAGAAAAATGTACACTGTACACATGAAGTCCACATGTAAATCTTCATCTGATTTAAAGATGACCCAACGGGTCCTAAAGCTTTTGTTTTTTCATCTAGGCCTTCAACTTCTTTTCCCTCAGTTGCTAGGTAACTGTGATTGTATTGTTCGGTTTATGCATTAACCATTAATAGCCATCATGTTTGTCTTTTTTGATGTATGAAAATAATCATAGTGCGAAACAAGATGACTTCTTTTCTGATCAAAAGCTACATTCTGAATTTAATGGCTAAAGTATCTCAGCCAACTCACACAATTCATATAATTGCTGCATAGTAAGGTATACAGTCAAATTATAAGTTACAGTGCTTTTGGAAAGGCAGTTCTATTAAAAGTTGTCTTTAAAAGAAATTCTTTAAAATCCCTCTAGAACACCTATTATTAGATGACAGAGGTCTCATGCTGACAGTACTAAAACATCCTTTGAATTTCTAAAAATTATATATGACAGCTTCCTAACTCAAAAAGAGTTGCAACCAACACAGGGGAATTCTAAATTCAACTGTGTCTTGACAGGTAAAGAGGAATTGATCTCAAAAGTAAAAATTAGTGATTGTTTCAGTGCAAGTGATCATGACTTGATTACATGTGTTGCCTGCAAACAGATTAAAGTTTAAACCAGCAATATATATGCTTGGCATTTTAAAAGAGCCACTTTTCGTATACTTGAAAACAGGAAGTGAGCCAAATCAGATGAGAGGGGGAAAAACCCCTCCTTGCTAAATACCCAAAACCACAATCTTACTATAGAAAACCAAACCAAAAAACCAGTCTAGATTAAAAGGGAAAGTGAAGGCAGCTATATAGAGAGAGAGAGATAAAAATGATAGCACTTAATATGAATTAGAAACTAGGAAGTGCTGAAGAGGGAAACACAAGGCCCAGGAGAAAACTATGGCTAGCAGAGCTAATGACAACAAAAAGGAGGCTTTTCCTTTTTTTTCTTCCTCTTCCTTCCTGCCTCCCACATTGACTGGTCCATCACTAGATGTTCTTGGTACAACTGTAATTCTATTCCATATTTTGGGGCAAAAGCCAAATGAGGTGATAGTGTAATATCAAGAATATACTTTCCACTCCAACAGTAACTGAAC
>NW_017728995.1:21041431-21051522 GCF_001723915.1 Gavialis gangeticus | reverse complement strand
TAGACTGTTCTCAGTGGTGACAGAACAAGGAGCAATGGTCTCAATTTACAGCAAGGGAAAGTGAAGGCAGCTATATAGAGAGAGAGAGATAAAAATGATAGCACTTAATATGAATTAGAAACTAGGAAGTGCTGAAGAGGGAAACACAAGGCCCAGGAGAAAACTATGGCTAGCAGAGCTAATGACAACAAAAAGGAGGCTTTTCCTTTTTTTTCTTCCTCTTCCTTCCTGCCTCCCACATTGACTGGTCCATCACTAGATGTTCTTGGTACAACTGTAATTCTATTCCATATTTTGGGGCAAAAGCCAAATGAGGTGATAGTGTAATATCAAGAATATACTTTCCACTCCAACAGTAACTGAACATGAGATTACAACAGTAGCTACCAAAGCTAATACTTCTTAAATTATCAAAGATTTTGCATTCAAGAGCTAAACAAGAGCTAGATCAGCTCACTGGATAGTGAACATAGCTTTTCAATAAGGTATGGTACACTCAACAAATTGCAGAGGACTAGAATAAAGGTAATGTTGTGCCCATATATAAAGGATAATCGGGATGCCATACTTAACTACAGGCCTCTCAAGACTGACATCATTACCAAGCAAAATAATGGACAAATTATGACACGATTTGATTAATAAAGAAGTAAAGGTAATACAATTATTGCTAATTAACGTGGGGATTAATCAAACATCTTGATAACCTTTTTTGATAGGGTGACAAGCATATTTCATAAAGGTAATAGTGTTGATGTGATATACAGGCCCCTTCTATACATCACAGGTATTGCACAATTAACTGGTTAATTGCACAATTACCAAGAGTTCAGCTACACATGCAAAGTAGCTATAATGCCATAAAAAGCTCCAAACAGATATAAAATTAGACCTTGAAAATGTGTTACTAACTTTATAGCTGGTTGCTACTGATCTTTAATTGGCACATGTAGAGGGTCATGTGCCTGGAAACCCATCAGCTGACAGAGCTCCCAGCCAAAGGGCTGCAGGGGCTGGTGGCCCCACAACTGAAGGGGCTCTCAGCCCCAGCAGCTGCCAACTCTGAGTCCTGGCAGCACCCTACAGAAGCTGGGACCGAGTCCCACAACTGCAAACACTGGGTCCTGCAACATGTCTCCCCATGCAGGAACCCAGTTGGGTCCTGGCAACCATGAGGTGCATCCATGATCTCCTGGCTGTGTGTGTGTGTGGGGGGGGGGGGGGGGAAGAGTGGGGAGGAGAGAGCCCCTGGGCTGAGAGACACAGCTGCCACGATACCCTGGTCCTGGCCATTTCAAACACATGCAAGGCTGGGAGATAACAGCAAGTGAAATGTTCCAGCCCCAGGGGTTTCATGTGCCCTTGGGGGTAGGGGATCATCGTGGCAGCTACATTTCCCATCCCCAGGGGTGTGTAGAGCCCTTAGCTGAAGGGGCTCCCAGATGCAGAAGCTTGGTTATTGCCCAGTGCAGGAGGAGCCCAATGTAGGGCTACTGTGCCTTATTGGCAGTAAGGCACTATGGGAGCTAATGCATGATCCCACAATTGCACTTCCTGCCACAAGCCAATATTTGTCTCTAATTTTTTTACTGCAGAACTGCTGAGTATTAAGTAAATGAAATATGCTTCTATATGGCTAAAAGAATAGTCATATTGCATATTACATACATACGTGTGTGTGTGCATATATACTTGATTCTGTGTGTACCCGCTGGATTTGCACACGTAAGTACAGTCAGGCGGTCCTTGCTCTGCTTAAAACCAGCTGCATCAACCTCACCTGCACCAGCCAGGGTGTAAGTCGGCAAAAACCGGCCAGTTTCATCAGCATCGTATATCTGCTTTAGGTTTACGCCATGCTCCACAACCAATTTCTGGAAAAATCCACAATATTTTTCAGCAGCCTCAAGATCAGATTTTTTCTCCAGACACATTAAGCCTTCTGATACCATGGCGAAGTATGAAGCAAGACAACCATCCATCTTAAAAAACACAGGCCTCAGTCATTCCCATTTGCTGATAGAAGTCTTTTGCTTTTTCGATCCACATTGGGCCAGAAATTGGAGCTCTCTCCGAACGTTTTAAGGCAAACCATTCGTACAATATCTTGTCTAATTGTTCCAATTTTACTTTGTGCAGAGTACGGTGTTGCTCAATTGCTTCACTTGTCTTAGAATTCATTGTGAACTGAAGTAACTCTGCCCTCTGTGCCTCGATGTCATAGATCATAGACGAGACGACGTTGAATTCCTACATCAACCTTTTCCTGTTTTCTCCTTTTTCCAGGCACTTAATTATGTCCAATTTCTGCGTAATCGTCAAAACAACATGCTTTCGCTTCTGTCCTGTGCTTGTTGATGGAGTATTGATAGCCACAGTTGCAGGATGGGTGAAATATTCAGCAATATTCAGCAATAAAGTCACAGCAAAAGCACAGGCACAAGCTCAACGCAATCACAACGTGATCAAAAGCACAAGCACAAGCTCAACGTGATCACAAGGGTGGATGGTGGATGAGAATGCTGCTAGCGACACTTCTCAGCAGCATCCCGAACAGCAAGATGCTGTCTATGACAGATGCCGGTTAATAGAGAATTCCAGATAGTAAAGTGCTGGATAACGCAGCTTTTACTGTATACAGAAACAAGCCATACAAGATAAGGGACTCCACAATAGTAATTAGTGATCCTACAAAAATTGAGCACCATGGTGGACAATCATCTGAACAGCAGCTCACAGTGTACGTAAAAGGGCTCATACCATCCTTGGATGAATATATAAGGAATTATCATGTGGGAGTGAAAGGGTCATATTGCTTCTATATTGAACCTAACAAAACTGTCCCTGGACCTAATGATACTATGTACAGTTCTGGTTTCCAGCATTCAAGTATGCTAAGTTTGATATGATTCAATGATGAATGTGTTTAAATGATTGGAAAATTTGCCTTATTAAGTGT
The DNA here is from genome assembly GCF_001723915.1 of Gavialis gangeticus. Lineage (NCBI taxonomy): Eukaryota > Metazoa > Chordata > Crocodylia > Gavialidae > Gavialis > Gavialis gangeticus. The sequence continues at coordinate 21,048,563 of NW_017728995.1, read as the reverse complement.
CAAATAGCTCAATCTTTTTAGCTTATCTCATAGAAGGGTAATGAGCGATTTGACCAATCTGTACATACAATCATGGGAGACAGGAAAAAAGATGACACCTAATCTATTGCAAGATTCAATGGCTGTATGTTAAAACTAGACAGATTCAAGCGAGAAATGAAGTGCACATTTTCAACAGCAAGGGTACTCAATCACTGAAATAACTTATCAAGAATTGTGGTGGATTCTCTACCACATTTTAAAATCAAAATTGGGTATTGTTTCTAAACTTTAAGTTTTTATTTAAGCTTAAGTTACAAGCAGCTATTGTACTTGAAGCACCATTCATTCATACAAGGAAGTACTATGGCCCGAGTCACAGGTGCTCAACACAGCCTGCAAGCCAGGTCCGGCCTGAAAAGCTGCGTCATCCAGCTCGCTGGGCTCCCCTTGCATTCAGAAATTTGGCAATGGGGAGGAATGGCAACATTCATTTGTACTCCCCTGCTGTGAAATTTCTAGACCTGTGGGGTGCAGGGCAGGCTGGATAATGTGGCCCTGTGTGCTAAATCCGATGCACCAGGCTGGGGCAGCAAAAGGCAGGATCCCAGCATGCAGAGCTAGGCTGGGTCCCCATTAAGGCTGGCCCTCAGAGCTGAAAGGCTGAGTACCACTGAGCTGAGCTAATCCAGGGGGTCCAGGCAAATGATTACAATGTTCCTTTCTGGACTAAAAATCTATGAAACCTACACTTTTGCCAAGTTCTGTACATACTAGCTGCAGGAAGAACAGGTGCATACCTTTCCACTGTGTTAGAAGAAGATGCAGTACGAGCATGCCAAAACGGAAGCTTCCTTGCTATTTTTCCTTAATAAGGCCCCTGAGTATTTTGCCGCACCCTCCATACACAATAATGCCTTAATTGAAAAAGAGGTGCTGCAAGATACCCATACTGCCAAAAAATTACCCTGGGATGGATAAAAACATAAGAAAACTTCTCCATTTCTACAATTCTATGATATACATCACTGTATGTACCTTGGTCAATGCACAACTCTAAGGTCAATTTTCCCTCTCGATGTATGTATGTATAGAGCCACACTTCTCACCAGACTGGCTTCTGGTCATGCCTGTGCATGCAAGATTACTTCTCCACAGGTTACAAATGTGCAAGAATTTCACACCAGGATCAGCCAAAGAGTTGTGGTCCAAGAACCCACATTCAGTTTGCAAGCGAAAAAGAAAAGTAATAAGCATTCTGTCCCCACCTTCTATGCCAATAAATGGCTTCAAAGTAGAAACTTTCTTGACATTTTTAGGTTCAGAATATGGGGCTTTTGCTATTTTTCCCCACTGGGAGCAAATATATGGAAAGGAAATAGTCATTTTATGATGCACAATTTTATTTACATTTATTTTGTAAAATCAGTCATTCTCTCTCACACACACAATTCAGTAACATCTACTAGTTCTCACACTAAAATCTGAGCCATAACAGCGAATTTCTTATTCACTGAACGGGGGGACACAGCTACATCACAGTTACTACAGTTAACTATTGGCCAATGCCTATTTTTTGCTTTCAGTGACATCCACTGTGAGTTGCTATATCAAGTGATTTCATCATTATAAGTCCCATCCAACTACCTTTATCAGCAATTTATTAAAGCCTTTATTGATTACCTTTTTATCTAACGTCTTTCTTCAGTGACAGCAGCTTAAGAAAGTACAGCGCTTGCTGTAAATAAGATAGCATTTCCCAGCAGTCACCCAACTGTAATGTCTGAATTACCTTATCTTCAACAGATTTCTCAGGTAGTGAGGTTTAATATATATCAGCAGATTATCTCTGCTTAGATGTTATTTAAAGAGCTGCCCACTCAATATGGACTTGAAATAATTTAATTAATTTTCAAGTCCATGAGGGATATTCTCCCTTTGAAACGTACTCATAATTCTCATCAATGTTGATGAAAGGAAAGTCCAGTCCTTTTCATAGTGCAATCATAAGGAAAAGGAACTTGTAGCAACAAAACAAAGTGAGCGGCAAGAGATAAGGCCACAACAACAGGTAAGTCCTGTCCTGCATGCCATCAGAAGATCATTTATTCCATCTGAAGTATTATTAAAAGCTTTATCTTCAGTGTCCATAATCAGGCAAAACTTCTTTTGAATTTAGTCACGCTCAGAAAAGCTATCTGGCTCTAAATGTAGAGGAACAGGCCTGAAACTGAATAGCCACTGAACTTCTTCGGGGGTGTTCAAAATTCAAATTGTGGTATGGATCACTGCTTTGTGGCCCAATATAAATAACTATGCTAGTAATAAGGGGAGGCACTTGGACCAGAAGTAAATCTGGTTAAGCTTATTAAATATAAAAATATATTTAACTTGCAAATTAGACCATGATACTTGCCTCCATGAATCTCCCCCATTCCTCAGCCACCATGCACGCAAAACCACCAAGGGAGAAAGGCTTCCCAACCTGAAGCACACTCATTTTGCATGATTTGCAAGACTGAGACAACCACAGCAAGCACTCATATATATTATGCCTCTGGTCGAAAAGGGCTCACTATATATACACAAATAATACTTAGCTACAGTATGTAGCCAAGAAAGTAAAGTGCTTGAAAATCTACAGAAACGGTACTTTTCCATGAGGATTTCACTTTTGCATCAACATAACAACTGTGCCACACCCTATCATAAAGCATATTAAAGTAAGCAATAATTATAGGGATAGGGACAGAACAGAAAGATGCTGAGGTGTAGGCGAAAGTATTTTAGGGTGTTTACACTATACACAGGAAATCTAAGTGAATGAACTATATAATGTAGAAATGTCAGAGCCAGCTTTCTCATTTTGCTGTTAAATTCCTGAAGAATTGTAATTCAGTTTCTTGAACACCTCAGGCTTTTTTTGGAACTGTAAAAACAAAATCTATATTGTTTCCATCACATTTAAAAGTGAAATTGGAAGTAGTTCAGGAGAACAGGACAAATATTCATATTCCCATCTACTAATTTTGTTTGCAACATTGCTTCTACATTTCAGAAGCTTACAAGGGCATCTATTGAAGCTTGGTTTTAATTTATTGCTGCCCTTCTACTGCACTTCCCATTCAATTCTCATGACCTCTCTTTTGAGTACCTATTTTCTGTTTCTACCAAATACCTTATTGCCATAGCAAAGTCCTCCATAATAATGTTGATGCCCTCGAACACTCCGCAAATAACTGTTTTCTGAGAGTCTTGTTACACATTGCACTTTGAGCTACTCAAATGCTGATAGGTGTTAGTACTAGTTTGGGTTTAGAGCAGTCATGTGTTCAAGTCAGCAAGAGGCCTTGAGGACTGAAAGTAAAATCCCCCTCCTCTCCCCTCCCATTCCAAGCTTCGCCCTGGCCCCTGCCCCTCAGGGTTCCTCCTACCCCTCCAGCCTTTATAGCTCACCTGTGCCCTCCAACTTATTTGTGGCCATTCTCCCAACTCAGAGAGCAGCAACAGCATTGACCTGACAGGCAGGTTCTCCTTCCCCTGGGGCAGTGTCAGCAGCCACAAGCAAGCTGAAACCAGGGGACACAGGTGAGCAGGGATCTGGGGAATGGCCATCCCAATCTTGGGGGAGGTGTAGCCTAGAGTGGCTACATGTCAGTGTGACGTGCTGGGTAACACAGATCAGAGATAAACCTAACCTGGAGTGGCATAACTAAGCTGCCTAAAGTCCTGCAAACTAGTTTCAGTTGTTAATGTGTGGACAATTGAAGAGAGAGCTCCAGGAGCTGCCTAAAATTATGTGCAACAAGGCCCTGACACACCTCTCCTAAACTTTGAGCTTCGATCAAAATTTCATTTAAATGAATCCTGAATTTTCAAGTTTATCCCCTTAAAAGATTTTTCCCTAACCATCTAACATTTCCAGACTGTATTATCTTTTAAAGAAAACAATTACAGTGGAACAAAAAAAGTAGACAACATACAGTATAACAAGTATTTTCACATACCTTAAAGCCAAAACAAGAAGGGTCACCTTTTGTAGGCACGTTTTCATGAAGGCATATTTTTAGTCTTGCTTCTAGAGCTCTAGATCAATGCTCTGCAAAAGTAAGAATACATTACAATTCAAAATTAACTCCATGAAGAAAGCCAACTGCATATCATTATGCAATTTCGAAACATGAACATTTTGCTATTAAACAGAGAAAGAAGCTGCTCTCTACCAAAGACTTTAGGACCAGTTTTTTTCCTGCAAAAGATCACCCCATCAAACATATCCTAACAGAGGAGGCACTGCACTTAATAGGTAGAAGATATCATCTCACTGTGCTGCATCTTCCCTGTTAGTAAAGTGTTTTGAGATCTATAGCAAAGTATCTTGCTAAATGGGTACTTTGCGTCAGTCTTTCATCAGTCCCATGGGACTCCCCTGCCCACAGCAGATCAGGGCGGCCCAGGGGAAGGAGATTCCTTACCCTCCATCAAAGCTGACCTCGTGAAGAAACACCTTGACAGGCTGGATACCTTCAAGTCAACCAGCCCGATGGTTTACACCAAAGGGTACTCAAGGAGCTGGCAAGCATAATAGCTCAGCCCCTGGCACAGATCTTCAAGACTCCTAGTGCTCTGGTGAAGTGCCCAAAGATCAGAAGGCCAGTGTGGTGCCTATCTTCAAGAAAGGGAGGAAAGTAGATCTGGCAAACTACAGACCCATCAGCCTGACCTCTATCCTGGGCAAGGTCTTGGAAAAGATTATCAAAGAGGCCATCCTTAACAGAGCAGCTGACAGCAATATCCTGAGGGATACCCAGCATGGGTTTACTGCGGGTAGGTCTTGCTTGACCAATCTCATTTCCCTTTATGTCCAGGTGACCTATCACCTGGACAAGGGGGAAGAGATCGATGTTGTACATCTTGACTTTAAAAAAGCCTTCGTTCTGGTATCCCATGATCACCTCTTGGCAAAACTGGCTAACTGTGGCCTCGATCTCACCACGATCCGCTGGCTGGGGAACTGGCTCCGTGGTAGGACCCAGAGGGTGGTGGTTGATGGAAGCCAATCATCTTGGTGCACAGTCACCAGTGGGGTCCCTCAAGGCTCTGTCCTAGGGCCTTTACTGTTTAACATCTTCATCAATGATGTGGACATTGGTGTCAGAAGCGGACTGGCCAAGTTTACTAATCAGACCAAACTCTGGGGTAAAGCATCCACACCTGAGGACAGGAGGGTGATCCAGGCAGATCTTGACAGCCTCATGAAATGGGCAGATGAGAACCTGATGGTGTTCAACACCAAAAAATGCAAGGTTCTCCACCTTGGGAGGAAAAACCTGCAGCATGCTTATAGGCTTGGCAGTGCCTATGATTGACCACAAGATGAACACGAGCATTCAAGGTGATGCTGTGGCTAGTAAAGCGAAGAAAACGCTGGCTTGCATCCATAGATGCTTCTCAAGCAAATCCTAGGACATCATTCTCCCTTTATACTCGAGGGAGCTGGAGGACTGCGTCCAGTTTTGGGCTCCACAATTCAAAAAGGATGTGGAGAAGCTTGAGAGAGTGCAGAGGAGAGCCATGTGCATGATCAGAGGTCAGGAAAACAGACCTTATGATGACAGGCTGAGAGCCATGGGACTCTTCAGCCTAGAAAAGCGCAGGCTCAGGGGTGATCTGGTGGCCACCTATAAGTTTATCGGGGTGCTCATCAGGATCTGGGGGAACGTTTGTTCACCCCGAGGGATGACAAGATCAAATGGTCACAAACTGTGCCGCGACCGATTCAGGCTGGACATAAGGAAGAACTTCTTTACTGTCTGAGCCCCCAAGGTTTGGAACAGACTGCCTCCAGAGGCGGTTCAAGCACCCACTATGAACGCCTTCAAGACACATTTGGATGCTTATCTTGCTGGGATCCTATGATCCCTGCTGACTTCCTGCCCATGGGGTAGGGGGCTGGACTCGATGATCCTCTGGGGTCCCTTCCAGCCCAAATGTCTACGAAATCGATCTGATTTATCACCATTATACAGCTTGTACATCCTATATACTAGTGGTGCTTTGGAATACTCAGCCCCTGCCCAGGACAGAAATGGGAGCAGGGGAACAGGACTACAAAGCAAGTAGTATATGCACAGGGGACCTACTTCTCATTAAATGAGCTAGGTATTTTATGACTAATAAATAACATCTGTCCAGAAGAAGTCAGGGCTAGATAAGAAAACAAATGAGAATAAAATTAGCATAAGGCAAATAATAGTTATGTTTGTGTCTATACAGAAGAGTCTCTTGGTTGTGCTTCTTTACAATGCACTTTTCCAGGCTGGGGAGAAGAAGAATGGGTCCTCTTCAGACTTACTTAAAAATAGCATTGTTTCTGGGGAGAATAGTCCTGCCTGCACATGCCAAACACAAAGATGAGGCGATAAGGCAGTGAAGCTGCCCCACAGTCCTGCCTGCTATCACTCAGCTTTCTGTCTCCGGATCACTTAAGAGTGGCAGCAGAGGGTGCCCTTACAGATCCTTTTTTCCAGGTGTAGAATATGAGGAGCTGGAGCGGATGGGCAGAGCTATATTTCTTGGCAGAATACTAAGAGTGAAGGAAGTGAAAAAGACATATCCACTATCACTCAGTGCAGAGGATGCACATGGGCAATTAGCATTCCCTTTTTTCCCTCCCTGCTGCAAATTGCACACAGACTTTTAGGGTCAAAACAGAAAAGGCACTGTTATTCACTAAAATCTGATTTACAAAAGTTTTCCCCCTAAAAGCAGAATAAAATCCATTTGATACATGGAAAACTAGGCCTTCTCATCTCTCATCAAGCCATCTATATTTATTTCACTTGTGGGTGGGGTAGATGTAAGAAACTGTCAGCCCTTTTGGTGAATTAGACTTGTTATTATTATTTTTTGGGTGGGAAGGGATACTCAAAAACTTATTTTTTATGTAATCAAGCATATCAGCAATACAAAATTTGGTCCATTCTACAGGCAGCTCACCTTTTCTATACTTTATGGTTTCTGATTAAAGGTGTAAATACAGGCAGATATTCAAAAAGCCTGAGCCTGAATGGATTGAATCTTTGTAAGTTAGTCTAACCTGGCTAGGTTCAGCCAGTTTGTAACCACACAGACATCCACTCTGGATTGAGGA
>NW_017728995.1:20988655-21041258 GCF_001723915.1 Gavialis gangeticus | reverse complement strand
GCAGGATGCTCTGATTAGGGAGCTCCCCCCCCCCACACACCTTGATAACAAAGCATTTATCAGCTCTGTTATCAGCATTTAACACCCCATCAGGAAACAAAGCCCCTCTCATTAGTTCAATCTCTTCTTAAACAACTTTTTGCAAGGAAGGGAGCGTTCCAAGGAGGAATATTACCTCTTGATTAGCTTTAAAAGCCCTAAAGACAAAGACACCTCAGCATTAGCTAGCATACCACATGCTGGCTACCGTGGGAGGGAGGAGGGAGAGATCCCTGCTTGAGCTGCGAGAAACAGTGGGGGCTCCCTTTCACCTCACTTGCCATGCCTTGTTATTACTAGATCCTTGGAAAGGGAGGCTGCCCCAGGAAACTTGATCCCATGCCGCTGTTCAAGTGTCACTACTCAGCACCACAAGGGCTTATTACGTGGCTCCAACTGCCCCTTACACTACTCCCATGCATCACAGATATTACTAATCATGCACTATGTCCCATCCCGTAAGTGTCTCTCCCCAGGGGCATCCCCATACCCCAAGTCCTAATGTTGCATCACTTATATCCATCATTTGGGCACCTCATGCCACAGGTCTCTGTCTTTTTAACTGCCTTTGCTCCTCAACTACACACAGCTCCCCGGGGATCCCAGTGCCTCAGGCTCTCCAGCCCAGCTCCTCAGCCTTTGTTCCCAACCCCTGGGAACCCAGGCTCTAGCCCTACTTCCTGGCCCTCCTCCCTGCTACCAGGCTGGTTGAGACCATCACGACCCCTTATATCAATCACTAACCACTGGACCATACCTCAGCTCTATTACTGCCTCTTCTTAACCCCCGGGAGTGCAGTCTCTCTCTGTCTGCTGCTTGCTCAGGAGCTCCTTCCATGCTAGCAGCCAGGGTAGGACTACCTGCCCCAGCTTTGGCCCTAGGCTTATCTCCCCATTAAGCCCTGCTCCTTTGGGGTCAGGTGCCCCCCCTACCTGCCAACTCAGCACCTCCAAAGCCTTCTCCCTTCTTAAATTAACAAGTGTGCCCAGCGCCTCTTACAGAGGTATTAAGCAAGCAGTTAATTTTGAGTTCAAACATATAGCTACTCCCTGAACAACTTCACATGTGAAATTCCATACTTGTCCAGTAGCCATTCGCACCGTTTGCCGTCTACTAACCCATCTTCTTTACATGAAATATAAAAGTAAAGCATAGATTTTCTCATTCTTTAACATGATGCCCAGCAAAGTAGCCTCACTGAGTAATGAGAAGATAACTTGGCACAAATTTAAACAGAATTGTTGCCAATGGTACACAATCTTGGTATTGAGGTACCAAGCACAAACAGATAGAAAGATACCACAGATAATAATATGCTTTCTGATGCTACAAAATCATTGGCTGCATAATATGCATAAAATTGGTGGGGGAGGATCAATCAGTAACTGAGAGGTGCCTATTGCACAGTAGCTTTTTGGTAATTAAAGGGCTGTCTTGGGAAAAAGGGCAAAACCATATCCTTGCAGTCCCTGCCATTGAAATTAACATTGGGAATCTATAAAGTCATCAGAACACTCTGATTTAATTTGAAAGGATTTCAAACACCGCCAAGCAAAATAAATAAATAGCACAGGGAAATAACTAGCCTGCAATCTGTGCCTACACAAACCCTAGACTCTCATATCAATTGTATTGATGTAAGGAATGGCTGAGTATTAGTCATACTGGAAGAAAATCATCTGGTCATGAAAATAATGAGATTGTCTATAGAGTTGCATGGAGTTGTCTTCAAATATCTAAGTAAAACTAGGTTTTAAATGAAGCCAGAAATGTAGAAAAGTCTCAGACCACCTCATAGCAGTTAGGTACCCCTTCAATATGTCAGAAGCAAGATTTATTGTAATATCTTTCATTGGACCGGTTTTATAGTTAGAAAAGATGTTAGACAGTTTTTCAGGGACAACTATTTTTAGTTAACTCCATGATGTTATTGAAATATGTCAAAATAATTCCCTAAGATATGTATACTACTACAGTATCAGAATCACTGTCTCTTCAGTCTTCTGATTCATTTAAACTTACAGCACCTCTGTAAAGAAAATGGGCAGAAACTAAGGGCAGGTCTACATGTGCCATTAGGGGACAGCAATAAACTACAAAGCTTATTGTTTAAGCTCCCAGGCACAATCCACACTAAAGCATGCTCATGCCCCAGCCAGCCTCTCCACAGCACGCTAAGCCAGGTCGCAGCATCCCTGGCTGCCATTCGGCTCGGGGGATCAGCTTGCCAGCCTGGGGCTGCTCTGACTCAGCTCAAGGTGCTGTGGAGGGGGTGGCTGAGGCATGAAGGTGCTTTAGTGTGGGACTAGGCAGCAGGAAGCACCCTTGTGCCCTAGCCAGCTGCATCAGTGTCTACACATGCACTGCTGCACATGAAAAAACTCTGCAGCAAGGCAGTGCTTGTATTTACAAGTACAGCCCTACTGCAGAATTTATTAGTTTCATGCACAGTAATAGGGAGGTTGGGGGATCCAAGCTGCCTGTTCCACAACAGCAGTGGGGGGAACACAACGTGTCATGCCACCTCCGGCCACTCAGAAGCAGGGAAGCCCTGAGCTAGTTTGCCTTCAAGAGAAGGGGAACAAACAGACAAATCCAAAGACTTTAAAAAAAAGAAAGGAAACATCCTAGCTTCAGAGTTAAACCATATTTTATCTTTCAAAGAACAGGTCCCCTTATGACAAAGTCAATTAAGGTGACAATGAATATCTAAGTGAGAGAAGTTTAAAACAACAAAACAACTAATCCATTTAATTTGAAAAAGGAAGAATTCGCTGACAGGCAAACACAAGGATTTATTGGGTTTTTTTCTAGTGAAAGTAAGACTTTGAAATGATAATGTCTGTAGCGGAACCTATTAAATTTGTTACTCTTATTGGGCTCAATATAAAAGCCATGCTTTTCCTGTGCCATCAGTAGTTTTTTTGCTCACTACAACTGAGATAAAAGCTTTATTTTAGAGCAATTTATCTGTCTTACATTGTAATTATGTAAATATTAATTAAAAGATTAAATCTACCTTTTTATGAAACCCTACAGAGTCACATTCAGTGTAGCTCTTGAGCAGTTAGGGATTGGACAACAACAGTAGATGTTTATGACAGACATTTAAAAGAGGTATTTACATTAATAGAGCTAAGAGATGTACACTGAGGAAAAAACAGCACTGAGTTAAGATGTTCTTTACTCATGATACACACTTCTTTTAGAAAACCACTAGTAACCAATTATTACATACTAGCATGTTCTAATGAATTCTGAAACTATCCACTTACAAACACTAAGGTGGGGGGGAACAACAACAGTTCCAATTAGCATACAATAAAATCAACATGAACTTAGATATCAGTTCAAGGCCCCAATAGTGAACATGCTTAGATACATGTATAACTGTACTCCTTTGAGTAGCTGTCACTGAGGTCAATAAAAATACTTATGAGTAACCTTATAAATACACTGAAGCACCTGCAGAATCGGGGAGGTGGGGTGTAAGCCTTATATTAGACATAGACTAACAGGTTAATAGGTGGATTGTAAAGACCATAACCTATTCACCTCCAGTGTAAGGTTCTACTCTGAAATTAGATACACTGGGTGCATCTATATGAGATGTGTCACCGTGCAGTGAGTACGCGCATCTACACATGCACACGCTTACTGAGCAGTAAAAACGCTTAATTGTGCTTAAATTTGCTACCTACAAATGCAGGTAACAAACAACTGTTATTACTTACTGCGCAGTAACACATTTGTAGAAGTGACCTGGGAGCAATTTTGCTCCTGGGTCTGCCCAGTCACTAGGGGGCTGCAGCCTAGGAACCTCTCCTGCTCCAGGGCTGGGCTGCCACTGTAGAAGCCCCTGTGTACATGCTATAAAAGCCTGCTAACAAAAGCCCTAGAGCACACACACCAAGGATCTTGAGAGCACTGCAGGCCCTATGTGTCCCGCTGGTCAGGCCACAGCCCTGCTGTGCCTGCCTGGCAGCACCCCTGTACCATGCAGCAACCAGGGCAGTGCCATCAAGGCCAAAAGCCTGGTGAAGGATGCTGCTGGCTGTGCAGTCCCTGCCCAGCCCTGTCAGACCCCCAGAGCCACACAGAGGCTGCTTCTGGTAACAGAGCCAGCACCACCTGCCTGCAGCATGCCCACAGCAGCCTGCCATTCACCTGCAGGTGCTGTGGGGCATAGCCTCTGCCACGCGGCTGACTGCCCCTTGCCATGCCCCTGTGCTGGGCACTGTTGACAGCTGCCCAGGGCTGGCAATACCAGGACAGCCGCACAGAGGCCCAGAGAGCTGGTGCAGGACCCAGCATGACCTCATCCTCCCCATCCAGGCTCAGGGCCACATAGGTGCACATGCCTGTGCCCTCCACCCGGGGCCCCAACTGAAGTTAGGGGGAGACTGGGGAGTTTCTGGTGCTCTGAGGAGAGATGGACGTGCTGTGCCAGTTTGAGTGGGTTGGGTGCTCCAACACCCACATTTATGAGGCCCTACTGGGTGAGATGCAGGAGGGAGGGCATAACTGGTCAGCGTGACAGTGCTGCATAGGGTTCAAGGCCTTACAGGTACAGTGTGTTGCCATGATCAACCACAATCATTAGTCTGGCCATGCCTGCAAGACCATACCCTTTATGAAGCAGCTGACCAGTATTTTGGTGCCCCAGGACTCAGCCTGCAACCGTGAGGTTTATGCCAATGCAGGCAGCCTGCCTAAGCCCTCACCCCACTCTGTCCCTTCCGGCGACATGTCACCACAGGAGGGACTCTCGGGCATGCAGCATCCCATCCTACCCAGCTTCCAAGCTGCAGTTTCCACCAGCAGTTCCCTCAACAGCTGTGCAGCCCCAGGCCCTGCCACAACAAATGGCCAGCCATGTCATAGCCAGCTATGGTTCAGCAGGGAACTTGTAGACCTCCTACATCTAAAAAGAGAGGCTTATAAAGGATGGAAGACAGGAATCACCACTAAGGAAGAGTATTCTGCACTGGTCCATACCTGTAGGGAGCAAACCAGGAAAGCCAAGGCTGCAACCAAACTCCAACTGGCTACACGGATCAAGGACAATAAAAAGTCCTTTTTCAGGTATGTGGGGAGTCAGAAGAAAAGCAAGGGCAACATTGGACCCCTGCTAAACCAAATGGGACACCTGACAACCGACACCCAGGAAAAAGCCAACCTGCTTAATGGGTACTTTGTGTTGGTTTTCCACCAGCCCAAAGGGACTGCCCTACCTAACATGATGCAGGATGGCCAGGGTGAGGGTGAATTTATAGCCAACACCGGTGTAGAACTTGTAAAGGAACACCTTGAGAGGCTGGACACCTTCAAGTCCGCTGGTCTTAACAGACTGCACCCCAGAGTACTTAAGGATCTGGCAGGCATCATAGCCCAGCCATTGCCAAGGATATTCAAGAACTCATGGTGCTCAGGTGAAGTAGCCAAAGACTGAAAGAAGGCCAATGTGATGCCTAGCTTCAAGAAAGGGAGGAAAGTTGATCCAGGAAACTACAGGCCAATCAGGTTGACCTCAATCCCTGTGAAGATTTTGGAAAAAATTATCAAAGATACCATTCTTGACAAGCTGGCTGATGGCAACATCCTGAGGGACAGCCAGCACGGATTTGTTGTGGGTAGCTCTTGCCTGACCAATCTCATTTCCTGCTATGACCAAGTGACACATCACCTGGACAAGGGAGAAGAGATTGACGTCATATATCTGGACTTTAAAAAAGCTTTTGATCTGGTGTCCCATGATCTCCTCATGGGAAAATTGGCCAACTGTGGCCTTGGCTACATCGCAGTTTGATAGCTGGGGAACTGGCTCCGAGGTCAGACCCAGAGATTGGTAGTCAACAGAAAAGAATCACCATGGCGTTTTGTTACCAGTGGTTGCCCCCCAAGGCTCCATCCTTGGACCTGTACTCTTTAACCTCTTCATTAATGATGTGGACACTGGTGTCAGAAGCGGACTGCCAAGTGACCCAGGCTAACCTTGATAGGCTTAAAAAGTGAGCAGATAAGAACCTGATGACATTCAATACAGATAAATGCAAGGTACTCCATCTTGGGGGGAAAAAACCTGCATCATGCTTATAGGCTCAGCAGTGCTACACTCGCTAGCACCATGGCCAAAAGGGACTTGGGGTTCATGACTGACCCCAAGATGAACATGAGCCACCAATGCAATGTCGCAGTTGGTAAAGTGAGCCAAATTCTGGCATGCATCCATACATGTTTCTCAAGCAAATCTCAGGATGTCATCCTTCCACTGTACTCAGCCTTGGTGAGGCCGCAGCTGGAGTACTGCATCCAATTCTGAGCCCCACAACTCAAGAAGGATGTCGACAAGCTTGACAGAGTCCAATGGAGAGCCACACGCGTGATCAGAGGGATGACCTGGTGGCAGCCTAGTACATAAAGGGTGTGCATCAAGATCTGGGGGAACGCCTGTTCACCAGAGCATCCCAAGGGATAACAAGGTCCAATGGTCACAAACTCCTCCAAGACCGTTTTAAGCTGGACATAAGGAAAAGCTTCTTTACTGTCCAAGCCCCCAAGGCCTGGAATAGACTCCCTCCAGAGGTGATGCAAGATTTTGAGAAATAGAAACCAGCCTAACGGTGAGTTCATTTGGTTTTGACTTGACCTGCACCGCCAATTAGATGAATTCATAACTTGATTTCTGGTTTGGATTATTATGTGAGTGTATTTACCCTCCTGTTTACAAATCAATAAAACATATATGTACTTTCTCAAACACTTCCTAGGGATAATCACCTGAAAAACATTAATTACACCTTTGAAACTGCCAAGCTTGCCTAACATTATATTGACATCTATTCATTGTTACTAATGAATTTTATGAAAAAATGAATTTTTAGAAATGGAAAATTTGCCATGGAAAGATAAAGCACTGGAAAATTGTCCGTTTTGGAAAATTCCACATCTCTGATGCCAGGCACCATGAGAATCATCAGCAACAGGCCGTAGTGTGTCAGGCACCCTTTGGTCCGACACACTATGAACAGCTCATCGTGCACTGCCCAGGCCACATGCAGCAGAGGCATGCTCGAGGCACCGCAGCAGCGTGTGGGGGGGTGGTTTCTGGCCCTGTGGTGCCTCCCCAGAAGGGCCCCCAACAGGGAGAGCAGGGGCACGGGCAGCTCTTTGTCTCAGTTCTCTTGGAGCCCCATGCCCCCTGAGCCTGGATGCCATAGGCTGGTTGGCAATGCAGCAGAGTGGGTGGCCTGAAGGGGAGTGGGGTGGAGCCATGGCAGCAGGTCAAGCCAGGAGCCTGGCTTGTCCCACCCTGGGAACGGGGCAGGGAAAACAGGCTGCTTGCACCCAGCAGCCAGTGGCCCGCCAGCCCCAGGGGAGCACATGGGGGCAGGGGGCTCAGCCAGCAGCCACCTGGGCCTGGGCCTGCCAACCCTACTTACCATGGTCCCTGGGCACCTGTGCACGGTCAACCCCTGATCTGAGGCTGGGCAGGGTATCTTCTTGGAAATGTTGCAAATTTCACAAAAGGCTTGTGTCTCATGGCTCTGCAGGCACAACATCTGGACACACGGGAGAGGCCACCATGGCCAGTGGGGATGCTGTGTCAAGATCACTGAGATGTGAGGGGAATAAAGACTTGCTGTTTGGATACGTGTCTGCCATGAGAGTGGTGCAGAGGGTAGGGGATTTGGGGGGAGTGGGCAGCGGGGCAGCCAAGCTAGAGCAGGAAGTGGAGGAGGTGGTCAGCTAGAGCCTCCCACGCCCAGTGCCCTGGCCCCCGCTAGCAGGTGCGTGGCTCTTCTAGTGCCTCAGTGGAGATGACCTGCTGCTGCCACCGTAAGTGGTGCTCCTGCTGCCAGGCTTCCTTTGCCCGCCACTTGTCCTCCACCCAGGCCTTACAGAGCAGTGCCCCCCGGGCCTCACAGATATTATGCAGTCCACAGGCTGCAACAATGACATGGGGGAGGTTCACCTCAGCGACCTCAAGGCAAGCAGCGAGGAAGCATCAGTGGCCCATGAGGCAACCGAAGGTGCACTCAACCAGAGTGCAGTTCTGGCCCAAGCTGTTATTAAAGTGGGCCTCATGAGGATCCAGGGAACCAGTGTAGGGCTGCATCATCCAGAGCAGGAGTGGGAAGGCAGGGTTCCCAATGAACAGGGAAGGGACCACAATGGCATCCAGCTACAGGTCCAGCATTGCTGGCATGAAGCACCCACACTCTGCCAGTCCTGCCAGGCTGGAGTTCTGAAGCGTGCAAGCATGGACTTTGTGCACGCTGCCCACACAGCCAGTACTCACACAGGTGAATGTAATCCACTGTTCTACAATGTCCTGCAGGACCACAGTGTGAAATCCCCTGTGGCTGTAATAGGGGCGGTCTCCGTGGAGCAGGCAGGTGACCAGGATGTAGGTCCCATCCAGGGCCCCAATGCACTGGGGGAATCCGTGTGCATCGAATCCTGTCACCTCCACCAGGGAGTTAGGGACATGGAGCACAGTGTGCCCCAGCACATCCTGGAAAGCACCACACACCTCCAAGACAGCCTCCCTGGTGGTGGCCTTGTGCATGCTGACCAGGTGTCCAACATACTGGAGGCTGGTGGACATGGCCAGCTTTAGCAGAGCAAGGGCCAGCTGGGTGTCAGCAGGGAAGGCCAGTTGCATGCCACTGTCCTGCCGCTCCAGGTGGGGTCAGAGCTGGAGCAGGTTCCAGAAGGTGGCCTGGGTCAGCCAGAACACATCCAGCTACTGCTCATTGTCCCAGATCTGCTAGATGAGGTGTAGCCACCAGTGCTGGCTGACACAGCAGGCCCAGAGTTGGTGGGGCTAGAGGCCCAGGAGGGCAACGGTGGCCCTGGCTGTGACATCCAGAAGTCACTCATCGGTGTCCCCGGTGGTGGCAGCTGTACAGCAGCAGCTCCAGGACAGCACACTGCGGGTGGCCAGGTGGTTGCTGGTTGTGGGGGACCTGGTCTGGGCAAGATGGCCATTGGCCAGGCAACAGTCAGTAGAGTGAGCCAGCAGGAGCCTGTGGTGCTGATTGTCATTGTCAGGGCCAAGGATGGGGGCAGCCCTAGTGCAAGGAGGCAGAGTGGACATGGAAAAAGCTGTTGTGTGCTGCCTCTGCACTTGCTATGCTGCTCTTGAGCAAGGAAGAGGCTGGCCAGAGAGCAGAGAAAGGAGCTGGCTTTTAAAGACGGCTGCCGGGTGCTGGCAGCTGCAGCTGGAGCCTGGAGCTCCCCCCAGTGGCCATAGGAGCATATTGCAGGGCTGCAGGGAATTGGGAGCAAATCTGCTCCCTAATCTCGTCATGTGTAGTCACCTACCCAAAAACCCTTTCTGTGCATCTTACTGCACAGTAAATCTAGGCTGGAGTAAATGTATGTGTAGACACACTCACTATAGCCTTAGGCAAGTCAGCTGCTTTCACCACTTTCATTCCTCCAGCTGTAAAATTCTGCTACCTGTACTTATCTCCTACTGAAGACATGTGAAATATTAATAGATGCTCCATGAACAACATTTATGCAGTGTTGATATAAAGCTAAATGCAATGAAGAAAGAGACATCCAGTCAATGGAAGCTAGACACAGCCCCAAAGGAGGACTATACAGCAATGGCCTGCACTTGTAGCAATCAGATTGGAAAAAGCTAAGACAGTGACTGAACTAAAATTATCAATGGGAATCAAGGACAACAAGAAGCCCTTCTTTAGCTTACAGGGGGAATTGGAAGAAAACAAATGCAAGTGTGGGGCCACTGCTCAACAACTCAGGACAGCTAGTCACTGGCATTCAGGAGAAAACCGAACTCCTGAATGACTACTTCGGTCTTTCACTGGGCCTAGGGGAAAATCACTCCAGCTAGGGTACAGAATGAGTAGGGTTCAAATGACCGTCTTCCTACTATTGCCATAGAACTAGAGCATGATGAATTAAAGAAAATGGACCTATATAAGTCAGCAGGACCGGATGAATTTGATCTCTGGCCGAAGTAATCAGAGAGCCCCTGACAAATCTCTTCCAAAACTTGTGGTGATCCGGGGAGGTCCCTGAGGACTGAAAGAGAGCCAATGTTGTGCCCATCTTCCAGAAGGGGAGGAGGGAGGACCTGGGTAATTACAAGCCAATTAGCCTAACTTCTATCCCAGGGAAAATCCTGGAAAAAAATCTTTACGGAGTCTCCGTTCAATAGGCTTACAGAAGGTAGGATTCTGAATGACAGCTAGCATGGCTTCATCGTGGGCAGGTCTCATCTTACCAACCTCATCTCCTTTTAGGATCAGGTGACTCGCCACTTGGATAAGAGAGAGGAGGCTGACATTATATACCTCAACTTCCAAAAATCTTTCAATCTGGAGAAAATTGGAAGACTGTGGGCTTAACTGCGAGACAGTCAGGTGGGTAGGAAGTTGGCTGCGGGATAGGACCCAGAAAGTTCTAATGAACGGAACTATGTCATCTTGGCAGGAAAGGCTGAGGGATCTGGGACTTTTCAGCCTGAAAGAAAGCAGGCTGAGAGGGAACTTGGTAGCAACTTACCGCTACATCAGAGGGTACATCAAGGGCTCAGTGAGCAGCTATTCACCAGGGCATCTTTGGGAAAAGGAGTAATGGTCACAGCCTCCTGGAAGACTCTTTCATGCTCAAAATTAGGAAAAACTACTTCACAACTAGTGTGTCCAGATTGTGGAATAAGCTGCCTCCAGAGGTAGTACAATCGCCTACCCCGGAAATCTTCAAGAGGAGACTAGATGGGCACCTTGCTGGGGTCACCTGATGCCAGTTGTCTCTCCTGCTTGGTGCAGGGGGCTGGACCTGATGATCTTCCAAGGTCCCTTTCAGCCTTACAATCTATGAATCTATGTCTCAATGGTATGGGGAGGTATTTTGAGGCACTGGGGTCTAGCAGATAAAGCACTGGAGAGAGTTGAGATGAGCTAAGTCATCTCACCTCCCCTTCTCTTCTGTTTTCGCATCTATATCTAACTTGATCATTTAACAGTAAAGTAGTATTTTCCTGATGAATAAGATAACTTTCTCAAAATCAAAATCATCAATTCTAGTATGACGGTATGGATTTCTGCAACAAGTCTGAAAAAAAACATTTCAGTTCAAAACTACCATCTGGAAACACCTTTTTAAAAATGAAACATAAAAACTGTTCACTCAAAATCTGTTGGGAAAAATGTTAATTTTCTAGCCTGCTTTCAATGGATAAGAACTGTCTTCTTATCTGCATTAATACAGTATATATATAGCATACTATAAGGCCCCGATCTTGTTTGGAATATGTAGGCATTAATATAATGTAGTAGTGGGAGTAGTAGTAGTAGTAAGTCTATACTTAAAAACAAATCACACCCGAATGACTCAAAGCACTAACGATTCAAAAATATCTTCAGTCTTTCACAGAAACCAAGTTGCTGTTTTGAACCTTATTAAGGTAATTAGCTAGTTGTAAAAATCATTTGGCTTATTAAGGCAAAATTCTTTTCTCTTGGAAATCCTGGTTCTTTGCTCACAAGTTGCATGAGGAACACAGAATAGGTGCTAAGG
The DNA here is from genome assembly GCF_001723915.1 of Gavialis gangeticus. Taxonomy (NCBI): domain Eukaryota; kingdom Metazoa; phylum Chordata; order Crocodylia; family Gavialidae; genus Gavialis; species Gavialis gangeticus. Next base: position 21,029,656 of record NW_017728995.1, on the reverse strand, counting down.
TGAAAGAAGATATAACAGAATTCACAGCAAGCATAAGATTTTAGAACACTTCGGCGTTCCACTTAATGGCTCTGGGGGAATCTTCTCAAATGACTGAATTATTCAACAGATATTTATTCAAAAGCTAAAAATTGTCTGTCCCCTGATTAAATGAGCATTCCCCTTGAGCTTTTCTCTCAAAAATTGATTCAATTTGTCAAGTCCTTTCTGTGTTTTATTACCATCAGCAAAAGTTTCAAAGGGATGCTTTCTCAGGTCTGCAATAAAATTTTTGGTCAAAATAAAAAAGGAAAAGAAAACACAACACACCGATAGCATGGAATTCTGCATACAACTTTCTGGATTTGTATAAACACGGTTACATATATAAAAAAAAAAAAAAAAATCAGACAATACACTTTTGTAATTTTTCTGTTATTAATTATATAAAGCCTGCAATAAACCCATATTTCAGCAGTTAAATATTAAAAAGGCAAAGTGTTTTATCAATTTATGTAACAAGCAACTGGGTTGTTGAGTTTTCTTGTTTTTTTTTTTTTTTTTTTTTTTTTACATATTCATGCCTGGTATCAGATTACACTTTAGCCAAAAAGGATATTCTTTCTTAAGCTCACAAGCCACTTTCTTCTAGAACATGCACTCTTCACTGAAGAATAACCTTACACTAGGTCAGGAACGTGTGCTATTCTATGTATCACCTATTTGCCACTTGAACACTGTTTCAAGTCTAATCCTTCACTGACTTTAACTACCTTTCCAGTGGTGTACTGAGGAATCCATTGTACTGGCCAAAGTGCTCTCTCTGGCTTTCAGCTTCTCACTCAGGAAACAGGTAATGTCATATTGATCCTTCTTTATAGCTTTTATGAAGTTGGGAAGGAGAAATTATGTAACACGAAGTTTGATTCTACATGAAACCAGTGGCCAAGTTCATAAGGGTTTCACTAAGACAGGTTCAGACCCATACCTCAATGTAGGAAAATCTCATCATGAACTACTGTGAATAGAGTACGAATTGAGCAGTCTTCCTAGTGAGCTTAATATTTCACCTAAATTGCAGGCAAGGTGTATGCAACTTCCAGTCGGCTTTTGATATAGAAGCCAGAAACAATCAACAGCCTGGTACGTTGATGCCAGGTGAGTGGGGGCTTTTTTTTTTGTTAAGAGCTGGGATGCTGGGGCTGGGAGAGCAGGCAGGGGATGGGGGCTCGTGACAGAGCCTCCCATGCAGTGGGGGGCAGTGGGGGGCAGCAGTGATTACCCCCCTGCCTTGCCTGGCAGCAGCTGGTGAGTGCCGGGTTTTTTATTTTAAAGAGCCGGAAGGCTGGGGCCACACGGGGCAGCCATTGATGGGGCTGGGAGAGTGGGCAGGGGATGGGACCTGTTCGATTCGGAGATCCAACCACTGTCCCCCGAATTGGCCGAATCCAAATCCAAAGTGAATACTAGCCGCTTTGTGCAGGCCTATTATCTATAGTAAAACATCTGTTGAACACAACTATCCCAATTTCTAAATACTACGCTCTAACCACTGAATGATTCTTCCACTCATGAATGAGGGGAATCTGCAGGAGGTTGATCAGTAAAACAAAGGATTCTAACAACAACAGATGTAGCAGGCTTGGCTATAAATTGGGTTCACTGTGTCTTCAAAATGTTGTATCCTCTTTCTCCCTCGCAGCTGAGCTTGTGTCATAGCTACATTTTGTTAAGCATCTAATGGATTCTGATCTAGCAGTCTACCTAGGTGGTTGCAAGCAGGGGCACCTACCCAAGGCACCAGAGAGGGCACTGGAATGCACACCCAAGGATTTTTTCCATAGGAACACAGCCCAACCCTATGCCCAGTAATTTATGGGGGGGGGAAGGTTCAAGGGTCAAATCTTTCCCCAGGATTTTTGCCACAGGAAGTACAGCTCCTCACCCAGTAGCATATCTGGTGGGGAAGAGTGGGGAGTGAACAAGAAGCCTGCACCATGGCACTGTTGTTGTTGAATGCTGCTCACCAGCTGCAGAAGCCCAATGACACACGTTTCTTGGGGGGGTTGTTGCTGGTGCCTGGTTCCTTCCCCATTGCCTCAACAGGCTACTGGGTTAAGAGGAAATGCACCATCTATGGCAAAAAAACCAGGTGGGGGGTGCCATTCGCTTGTCCCCCATACACTACAGGATGCAGAGCTGCCTGGCCTCTATAGCTGGGCTGTACCTGCCACATCAAAATATCCCATTGTGGGGAGGAGACGGTGCCATTCAGGTGCCCTCTGCTGCGGCTGGTTTAGGCAAGGTTGTTCCTCAGCTGCAGCAGCATGTGTCATCACAGTGCAGAGAGAGAGAGAGAGCAGGGACACCCCTCTCCCTACTCCCCAGTGCTTGGCACTGCCCAGGGCTCTGCAGGACTTGCTACTTCTGTTTGGATCAAACAGGAAGGGCTACACAGCTTCCACTTCTGCACTTTCACAGCTGGCAAAATAAAAGGCCATTGCAATTGCCAGTTCTGTGGGAGACTGGTTTGTTGGAGTGGAATTGCTGGAACTGTAATAAAAAGACAGCAGCTTCAACATCACACATCCTGCCTTTCAAGGTTAGTGATCTTGAGTTAAAAAGGCCACGAGGTAAATACTTTTCAAGGCCGTCAAATTATTTTGGCACAAATTTATTTTTAAATCTATTTGATTATTTTTAAGTGCTAAGGGATTAATGAAGCATGATGAGATCAGCAGCATTAACTTCTCCATTCAGCATGATTGGTTCAAGGGGGGAAAAACCCCTCAGGATACTCCCAGAAAAGACAGCTGTTTTGCTCTCAGGAGGTAGAGCAGCTATGCTACTTATCACTACATACATCCGAAATATTTGGTGTCATAAAAATAAAGCATGTCAGAGTTTAGGAGCATATCCTGATCTCAGGGCAAATTTCACATGGGTATAATTCCATTGCCTTTCCTGAGGTTATTCGTTGGCCATGGACAAAAAGTACAGTTGGAGGGGATTCAAAAGGGGAAAGAAAGAGGTAGGTCCAAAGGCCCACACAACTAGCATGTGTGCATGATCCCACAGCGATACGAGTGAGTGAACTCACCACAGCTTTGACCCTGGATGAAGCAGGATTAAAGCTGGAGTCTTTTTACTACATGTGTATATGCTATGGGCTTATGCACCCATAATGACTACGACTTAACAGCTGCTGCAGCTTTCCCTCCTCTTTTGAAGCTGCTCCACTGATGTAGAGAGATCAGAAGCCGGGAAGGAAATTATTAGAACTGACTAAAAATGGGGATTTTTTTTTTTTTTGGAAAAACGACTCTTAATGACATAAAAGAAACAAACAAACATCCCCCTTTTTTAAAGGTAACTGAGCCACTGAGAGATGCGGAGGGAAAAAAACCCAGCACTTTACTTCCAGCCTGGAGTGTCCCCGTGCTGAGCACAGCGTAGCCCAGAAGAGGAACTGTGTCAGCGTGACCTGGCTCACCCAATGTCTCTATAGATCACACGCTTCAGCATGGCTTTTTGGTGCTTTTATCTAATAGCTGATTGAATCTAATAGCTGATAAAAATCTAATAGCTGATTCAATCAGCTATTAGATAAAAGTGCCAAAAAGCCCCACTGAGGCGCATGATCTATACAGACATTGGGAATCTGGGTCACACTGACACGGTTCCTCTTCCAGTAAAGTGCCGTTTTGTGGTCTTTTCCCCCGACATCTGTCAGCACCCCTATTCTTTAAAAAAAAAAAATCTGAACTCATTTTAAGGACACCCAGAAAATATCTGCAATCTGACACTGCATTAACATGCCCAACATACCCTTCACTTCAAGAAGTCCGTCAGGAATATAGACTCATACAAAAGTGGGGCTAGTACTGACCTCAGGATGTCATCCGATCCAACCTCCTACCCAAGGCAGGATAACCCCTATCCAAACCAGCCCATACAAGTGCTTATCAAACCCATTGCTAATACTACACAAACAACCTTGTCAAAAAACACCAAGGGCACCCTAATCTGCCACAGGTAAAGCAGGAGGATGAGGGCCTTAAGCAATCAGGATGAAAAGAGAAAATTTTATTGCCCAGTAATTCAGGCTGAAAGGTGTGCCGCCTTTCAGAAGAGCTGAATGCTAAAGGAACCGGGTATTTTGGTGGGAGAGGAATGGTGTGAATTAGAAGAGACATCTATTTGATTTAAAGGCATTTTCACCATCTATATAATTTACAAGAAATATGCAGAGGCTGAGAAACCAGTTGAGGGGCAGGGAAAATGGCTCCCAGATCAGATCACCTGTCACTTATGATCCATCATTACAGTGCCTCAGATTATGAATATGTATTTTTCAGAGTAGCATGTTTCATGGTTGACAGATTACAGATTAGTTTACATATTTATAATGAGGGCATTCTGAATCTGTGAAGGTTCAGGTCTCTTGGGAATTGGGCTGAGCACATGGTTTGACAATAGTCAATAGAAAAATTCAGCACAAAATTCCTGTAGAGAGTTTAATGCTATAAAATAGGTACGGTTATATGCTCCTGAAAAATCACTTCAGCCAGACAGACGCTGCCTTTCATTTTTGCTTTACCGATCTTCATGCTTTTTTTTTTTTATCTTCAGTGTGCTGCTAGGGGATGGGAAAGGTTGTTATTAGACTACGTTTATATTCACAGCTACTTAGAGCAGCAATTCTCACATACAAAGTTTCTATAGTAACATTTTTTTAATTCACTCTTTAAGCAAAACACCAATTAGCTTTTTATTATAGACAATTTAAAAAATCTGTACACTAACTGACATCCTCTCTACTCAGTTTGAATTTAAGCTTATTCAAAAGGAAATTGCAATGAAAATTTGAGTGGTGATAGTTTACCATTGTATTGTTCCTTCTTAACAGAGCAATAAATTATTCTTGACAAATATTGCAAATTTATTTTCAATCTAAGTCATTTAGAGACATAGAATCAACCTATCCTGGTATTCCTTAAATATTATTGAAGCCTAAAGATTATAGGTTTCTGAAAAGCAATAGAAATGTAATCAACTGACTTATTTCTACATCGGACATGGGCCTAGGCACCTGGAAACCATTGGACCAAGGGCAAACTAAATGTCACTGCGAGGTGGTTCTGGTTCAAGGCAGATAAATGGTAAAAATGGTGCTATGTGTCACATTAAATGGGAGGAAGAATGGATTCATTCAGTTCTTAACTGTTACCAATGACATTTTTTTCAGATATCATCCTAACAAAGATGACAGCTTACTTGTAATACTGCTTCTGGTGGCAGACATCAACAGATGTCAATTGGAGAACAGTGATTTTATACATGTATATTCACACACACTGTTAAGAGATGCAATTAGCAACAACAAAAAAGTATAATCACTCATTGCAGAAGGACATTCAAGAGGGGAAAAAGCCTGCTGGGACTGTTATGATATTCACCCCACCAAATTCTCTTCCACAGAAAGGAGATTTCAGAATTTACCCTGAGAACAGAGGCACTGCCTTGAGAAATAAGAGTTGGGGTGGTAAGTGAAGGCATCGTCACAAGGAGCAGAAGCTGGACTACTCCTCTGGGGACAATATAGGGCACACCATGGGAGAATTTACACTAGGCGAGGCATCATTGGAACTTTCTACTCTCAGGGGCAAACCAGAGCAGCCCATTCCCTGATTTCACTTCAGAAAAGGACCAAATCCCATTGCATGGTATGTTTACTGCAATGAGGGTACAAGAAGCTAGGGAAGAGAGAAAAACATGCCCGAGTCAGTTCTGCCTATGAAACTGAAGAACCTCTCAATGAAGAACCTCTCAATTATGCAACTCTAAGCTTTGCAGACTTAGGACTGGCCCAGGATCCAGGCAGAGTGAGTTTCTGCCAGGCATATAAAGCCTTCTCCGTTGGTACAACTATTGATTTAAACAGGCATTTTACTTTAATGAAACCAGCTGTCAAATCCTCCCAACAGAACTGATAGTTCACAAACCTTTGTGGGGTTTGAACAGCTATTGGTCCAGGCGCAAGACCTATCAGAGAGGTGTAGCAATGAAACAGGTGCATGCAAAGGTCACCAGAGCAAGCAATGTTGGCATAAAAAGGAATTCCAAATTTCAGGCAGTGAGACTGCTATAAACTATACACCTCTGTACACAAAATAAGCTGGTAGGAGGAAGGGAGTTTAGTTAGGATGGGGTTTTAAGGTAGTTGCTAAATGCAGGGCTCTGTTGGTAGTTGCTGCAGCCATAACCATTTGCAGCTGCTCCCTGTAGACCTTCATTTTGAACATCAGAAGTGCTCAGGCTAGTGCTAGCAATTTTCTCATATAACATCATGTGCAACACTACTGGGGAATTTGATTTTTTCCCCTCTTTCGCTTTCTTGCACTCTCTCTCAGACTGCACTGTACAGTTATGTTCATTTGGGTGGGCAGGTGTTTTGTGGTGTGAAAATCCTAGTGGGAATATAACAACGGATAGGATTTCTGGCAGTTTCACCCTTGCCAAGAAAATACCTTCTACAGTTTGAAATACAAATCCAAGCTATTTGTGCAGCTGCCCTGTATCCTATCCTTGGTAAAGGGGGGAAAAAAAACATTCAGAAATTAAAATGATCATGGACCACAGGAACATGTTGGTCTTTTGACAATGACCTCTTCTCCATCCCTTCTGTTACTATCATTAACACTGATGATTATCTGTCTAAAGTATCTTTTTGAAAATGTATTAAGCAGAGTACACCAAACTGGTTGCAAATAGAAAAAAAATCACTGTGTTCTATTTTATTAAAACTATAAAAGCTAAACCCAGTGCCTTTTGTGGGGTTTTCTGCTTCTTGGCAGTGTAGTTTATTGCAATTAAACTACCTATGCCTAGGTGTAATACTTAGCAATGCAACCAAAATATTCTATTATCTTAGACGAGAGAACTGGCTGACTCTAATGCTTATCAAAATTCTTTGCTCTCTGTGCCCGCCTGGTCTCAAGTATCCATTCCCGAGCTGCCTTGGCATGTGTGCCAGAGGTTGGCCCCGACGTGGGTATCGGCACCCTCTCAATGAGCCCACGGTCACCCCGGGAAAAGCCCTGAGACTTACCTGCCACGACTTTAATGATACCTTCAGTGGTGGGCTCCCCCTCAGTGGACTCATTCGGATTGGCTGCAACCCTCGGCAGGTCTCCATGGGGCTCTGCCTCCCCTACACCCCATCCATGCGCCAGTCTCTAAGATGTCTCTTGACGTTCCCTAGGCTCTTCCTCTGACGTGGCCTCTTTCTTGCTGGGTTGCTTGAGGCCTCCTGACGGACTTTTGGCCACGTCTAGCTTTTGGTCATCATCCGGCCGACACTCCTTCCTTTTAGAGTGCTGCCTCTGCCCCTGCCCTTACTTCAGGGCCTTTCAGGGCACCCCTGCCCTTGTCCCAGAGCCTCTCGGGGCCAGTCCTTATCAAAGGGGTACCAGGGAAAACCCCCTTGTAAAAGAAAAAACACAGAGGAGAATAATAATTAAAAAAAACAACAGGATTTCACCAGTGGTCCAGGGGTGTGGCTGATCTGCCCCCTTTCTGGCTCCTACCCTTTTTTCCTTACGGTCTTCGCCATCCCTCAACATGGTCCAACAGTCTCGCCTCTACTAGAGGATTTCCTTGATGCTCCATCTCTGTGTCACTCACTGCACACCGGCATTGTACACGTTCAGCATAAAGAGCACCCTATGCATGCATCCCCTGTGGTGCTCCCCCGGCGTCTACCTTGGTGCTGGCTTTTATCTTTGCCGGGTAGTGTCTGGCGATGACATCACTGGCCCATGCCGGCTCGAGCCAGAAGTAGATGCAGCTTACAAACTGCATGGCTGTTTGAAGCCGGCACGGTACATCCACTCCATCTCCTGCATGAGTAAGTTTGCCTTGGTCTCAGGGCTTTTTATGCATGGGTGGGCTGTCCCATTCCCCATCCCACTATGGGGGAGGGAAGTCCCCCTTCTCCTGGTGACTATCTTCTCAGGACACGCTCCACTGATATGACCTAATGTAGTCCAGGCTGTCATTTTGGTCCACTTTTTGTCTAACAGTAGACTCTTAACCTGCCCCTCATCCACTTTTCTGACTTTGCAATGAAATAAAATATAGAAATAGAAACAAAGTAACATTCAACAGTGTATTTTCTTATTGAAGACAAACCATACCAGAAAAGTCCAGTATGAACAAAAGCAGACAAGGTTCTTTCAGTAAATCTGATATCTTTTATTAGACCAACTATGAACAGATATATTTTAAGTATCTACACAGTGTTTTATTTCACCTTCTTTAAAAGACAGAGATTAAGGAGTATCTACCGCTTCCACCACCATCTGTCTCTGTCTCTGCAAATAATCAGCGTTTACGATACGGACATTGAAGTCCTCATAGTCTAAAAGGCAACTAATGGTTTTCATTGTGCATTATTCAAACAATGAAAAAAGCAAAAAAGTAAGTCAGCCTTATAAAATTATGCCTGTTTAGTTATTCAAAGTTTTACTAATAACACAATTGAGGAAACTTAATAATTCACAGAAGTTATGGGCTTCCTTGAGTCTGATGTGGGATGCCTGGAGTCTAAAATGGTTAAGAACCACTGGAATAGTTACACTTAGGCACCTAATTCCTAATTAAATGAACAATAGATGGGAAAAAAATGTAGTGCTTTGTTTCCAAAATTGTGAAAAAGGAGGTAAGAAATCACATCTCTCTCATTCTAAGAGTTGTTCCATGCTCTCCTTTGCAATTTATGTACATTTTTCAGATTAAAATAATAACATAAACTTCACAGGAAGTGACATGTTCACAGCTCTACCAGATAAAATTATATTGTTCACAAAGTAATGTTCTTGGTTGAAACCAACACTTCACTCTCTCCTAAGATGGCTTCAAAAACCTCTACCACCTACAGACCTGGTTCTTGCCTATTAGCCCTATAAGCAACTAGAATGAACATGAAAAGCTAATGTCTGTCAACAGGCTGATATTATAATTGCCAAATTACATAACCCATTTTAGCACAAGAACAACCAAGTTGTTCCCACTGTTTGTTGCAAAAAAAAGGGGAATTCACCACTAAAATGGCAGATCTGCAACAAAAAACTTGCTGTTTCAAACACCAACTTCTTTGTTGCACATAACTTTTAAGCACCAAATTATCTCTCTCAAGGTCTGAGACCCCCCAGTATAGCATAGTCTTCCCCTCTCAGTTGTGACATACAACATTTCTACAACTTCAGTGAATGTTGCTGCTTACACATGAGGAAAATTTAGCTGTTGGCAGGCAGTCAGGGGCCATGGATGGAAAATCTGGGGATGCCTACTTCTGTGGAATACTTCAATCATATTTTGTTCTATTTCGAAACCAAACAATTTGCTTTTCAGATGTATTTTCATAAGCTGCAGGGAAAAATTAAAATCTCAAGTGGGGTAACCTCATGATATCCAGAGTAAGGGAGTGAATTCTACCAGAGAAAGGGAAATCATATTTTCCCTTTCACCTTTGCAACAGAATTTTAATAGAGGGTTTCCCTGATAAGCCCCAAAATCCAACATATGACTGAATTAGGTAGTTCAGTCAGAGAAGGAAGAAGTATATCAAAAGTTGCCTATTGCCCATCATTCCCTTGTTCAGGGCAGCATATTGGGCTTTGAGAAATCTTTTCAATTGTACAGAAGAGGGGAAACTACAGTGTGAGAGGGGAGGCAAAAGCCCCCCCAGTGCATCCCAAACCCCCGCCCAACGTGCCCCAATACTCACCGGAGTGAAGATAAGCGGCAGCTGGGGAGAAACGCCAGCACAGACTCAGCAGTTCTGGAGCTACCTGAGCCTACCAATCAGTGAGTACCGAGGGCGTGGCTCCGGAGGGACACTGGCTGCTCAAAAGGCAGCCAGGGACACAGCTGGAGCAGTGCCGGGGAAAGTAGAGCAGAACACCGGCTGGGAGACGCCAGCTATGGAGCCAGGGAGCATCAACTCCGAACGCAGGGGAAAGAGGCTGAGCATCTGCCGGAGGATTCCACCAGACAGAATGGGGAGCCTAAGCCCCGGGAATGGAGGGACACTGGGGAGCTCTGTTGGGGGCAAGCAGTCCCCAGGGACACCCAGAAGCAAAGCCACAGCCACGCCAGGGAGCACAGGTATTGTGGCCAGGAGTGGCAACGAGGAACTGCCGGCACCCTTGGGCAGCATGGCAACGGGGGAGGCACAGGAAGATATGGAGCCCCACACAGGAATGACAAGCTACACCAGCTGGTGGGACCCCAACAGCCCAGCCACAGGTCAGACAGGCCAAAATGAGGAAGTACCCCTGGGGGCTTGCCCGAGAGGGCCAGCAAATGCCAGGCACTGGACGGCCGAGCCATCCGAATGCCCATTAGGCACAAAAGACGGTGGAGTCCTCAGCAAGACTGTGGGCACCTGGGAGACAAGATCCCAGGAGGCTATCAATGGATGCTAACTTCTTAAATTTAGTTCTAACCCTAAATTGCAGTTAACCCCGGACCGGGGTGTGTTTAGTTGCCCAGGCCTCAGTCCGAAGGCAAAGGACAACCCGGAAGGAGGGACAGCCAGGAAGACCCGACCCTTGGAGGCAGGCGGAGTGGATGAGACAGGATCATCCCAGTACAAGACCTGAGGAGAGCAGAGATCATCCCTTACCATGGATGTGGTGAGGGTGGGGTAAAGGGAAGGTTGGAGCCCCACAAAGAAACCGCAGGGTCAAGATCTTCTTGGGTTAGCTACAGGGAACTGCCTCCCAAAAGAACAACAACGAACGTCAAGGATTTGGCAGGTGTGTAGGAGCAGCACCCAAACCATGCCGGTGGTGCCGAATCCAGATCTCACCCTGACGTCACTGGTGGGCAACCAAAAAAGGGGCCAAAGCCCTATAACACCTACCAGCAAGATACAGTCTCTAGGAAGTAAGGAAATTCACCTCCAGCCTTAAAATATCCCTTGGTCTATTACAATCCCAATCTTAAAAAAAAAAAGATAAGTAGTCAAAATCTTGCCTCATTACTAATAGAGATGCACATTAAAATAAAATAAAAAAATCAATAGCTGGATTAAAAAATACAATTCAAATCAAAACAGTGCATGCAACGTAAAGTTCTAACTAGTATCAGAATAATGGAATCAACCAACAAATTCAATGCCACTGCTAACTCTTCAACAAGGGCTTTGACTTACAAAGCACTTCTGAACAAAAGAAAAAACAAAATCCAGCATAAGGCATTAAACAAGGAGATAAAGTAGCACCTATGCTTACAGTATATATTTTGTCTTCAGGATAAAGTCTTCAAAAATTTAACTCAAATATATTCAGGAAAAAGGTAGTATCTACCACTTAATCAAAGGATCAACTCTGTCTTGAGTTGATTGCACAAAACCAAGAAACTATGCTATTAGTTACCAAAAAAAAATCTAATATCAAGAACTGGAATAATACCATATCTCAGTGGAAAAAAAAGGTATTACCTATCTTTTCTATTTTTAATGGAATCCCATAAGGTTTCTTTCTTGTCAATTTCAAAAGGCCAGTGACTGTCTCCAAGTGTTTCTTGTCAATTTTAAAGCCAGGGCCTGGTCTTTGATACCAAGATAAAAGAAGCATTTGCTGGTTTAGAAAAGCACAAACTGAGAATGAGGCACATTTTAGTATCTCAAAGAGGCAAGAACAGTGCTAAGTGTAGTGAAGGTAGGGCTAAGAAGGAAACAGAGTTCAGATAATAATCTGAAAGATACTTGAAAATAATTTATTATTACCCATGTATGTAGAACTATAAAGTTCACTTTGAGCCTGATCCACAATCCAATGAAAGCCATGGAATTTCTTTTGATTTCACTGGGCCCTTTATTTATCAAGAAATATCAACTATCAATTTCATCAAGAAAGTTCTGATCAACTGCATCAAGAAAGTTCTGTCAGTTACTCAGGTTTAGGGGGCATTCATGGAACATTCACTCCTTTGAGGAAAGGCAAGTTTCATATACTCAAAGTATGGGAAATGAAGGAAATGAGATCAAAACTAGATTTCACAGAGATAGGAATAAGAAAATAATAATAATAATTTGTTTTCAAATTGCATTGCCTGCTTTCCTTTGGGAAAATAAGCAGACTCGTTTTTTTTTTAACTTGGTTTGTTCATCATGATTCATTCTACATATCTGTTTGCTAAGGGAGTGTGTGACTGTATATCTATCTATATACAGAAAGAAATAATAATAAAAATAGAAAAAGTCAATTTCTAGACTTTACACCTAATAATTTGTTACATTTTGCAACTGCTAAATTATAAACTTCCCCAAAACAGGGCTTCTTATAGCACAACTATAGATAATGGTCTGTCAGCATTTCCATTACATTCCTTCTTCTGAGGGGCTTGTAATTTGGCAATAAAAATTCATTTCAGACTGATTCTCAGGTTCTCAAGTCTGCTTTAACTTAGAAGAGTTCAACAAAATAGGCAACTGTTCCTTTGCATGACTTTTATGCCCTGTTCTTGCAACCGTCAGGCCACATTCTTAATAAGAACATTTTTCCAAGGTGGTGAATATCTTCAATTACAGATGGCGTTTCTCAATACCAATGTCAGTGGCAGTGGCAGTGGCAGCAATCCCTTGATTTGTGGATGCTCTCTACCACAGCTCATTGATGGGTCTTGAAGTGACTTGCAAGTCCCATCCTTGAATCACAGACCTGTCTGCAGAAGCTGCAGGTCTTTCTGCCAGGTGGGGGGCCCACAGGAAATAGTCTATAAGCTTAGGATTTCTCTCCTGTTTCTCCTCCACTCTCTCTTCTCTGCTTTGAGGGTGAAACACTTTGCTCAAAATGGGCAGCCACTTGGTTAAGGTAGCAGCACCATTGGAGTCAGTCAGCAGCCAGCTCCTCCCAACTCTTGATGTCAGCATCTGTTTTCTTGAGGTATTCCTTCAATGTGTCCTTGTAGCATTTCCTCTAGGCACCATAAGATCTCAGGACGTTACCAAGCCAGGGATACAGAGCTTGTTTTGGGAGTCAAGTCAGGTATCTTCACACAATTTCCAGTCAAGTGAAGTTTGTGCTTCAGGATCACAGACTCAATGCTGGTAACATTGGCTTCAGCAAGGATGCTGGCTTTTTTGTGGTAATGTTCCCATTTGATGTGGAGAATTTTCTGGAGACACTGTAGGTGATACCTCTCCGGGCTCTTGAGATGACGATAGTAGGTCCGCCACATTTCATACCTGTAGAGGGGATAATGACTGAATTGTAGACTTTGATCTTGGTGTTTTTTTCAGAGACTGCAATGAATAAAGACATACTGAAGCAACTTTCCAAAGGAGGCACTTGCGCAGTGGATCCTGTGCTGGATCACCTCATCAATATTCACTCTCAGAGAGGTAGTTACCAAAGCAGAGGAAATGTTTGACTACCTCCAGGGTCTTTCCCTCAGTGGTAATTTTGGGAGGGTGTTCACGTTCATGGCCTAAGGCAGGCTGATAAAGCACTTTAGTTTTCTTGATGCTGAGAGGGAGGCCCAAAGTTTGGTAGGCTTTTCTGAAAAGATCCAGCGTGGTCTGGAAGTTTTCCTCAGCATGTGCAAGGAAAGCACAGTTGTCAACATATTGAAGGTCAAGGACGGTTGTTTTGACTACTCTGGTCTTTGACCATAGAAGTCCCAGATTGAAGATCTCTTCATCCATTTGGTACGCAACGTCAATTCCCAAAGGGAGGTGGTACTTAATGAGAACCAAGATTGCTGTCAGCAAAATGGAGAACAGAGTCGGGACGATGAAACATCCTTGCCTGACCCCAGTTTGGATGCCAAACAGATCCGTCTCCAATGCGCTACATAGAAGGGTTGCAGTCATCTGGTTCTGGAGAAGCCTCAGGACCTTGATGTACTCTTCTGGGCATCCAAATCTGGTTGGTACTTTCCACACGGCGTCACAACTGATGTAATCAAAGGCCTTAGTGAGGTCACTGGAGGTCATATACCAGTCCTGGCGTTGTTCCTGACACTTCACTTAGACGTAGCAGGCAACAAAGATAATGTCAACTGCCACACAGTCTTAATCCACACTGAAATTCTGGCAGGACTTCTTCAGCAAGAGGTAAAAGATGGTTCAGGAAGATGCAGGCAAACATTTTCCCTGCTATGGAAAGGAGGTTGATACCTCAATAGTTCCCATACACAGACTTGTCTCCTTTTTTGAAAATAGTCACTATGTTAGCATTCCTCAGGTCCCCAGGGATCATTTCATTGTTCCAAATGCGTAGAGTAAATTTATGGAGTCTCAGTACTAGCTCCTTGTCACCAGCCTCATAGATCTCAGGACGTATGCCACACAGTCCATTGGCCTTGTTGTTCCTGGCTGGCACACCAGACTTCTAGGATAGGTGGGTTGGCGAGGGATCCATTTTCAGGGTGTTAAGTGATGGATTTGATGGTGGTATCTGCCACAATGGACTCACAGTTCAGGATGGCCTCAAGTGCTCTTTCCCTCTAACTTGGATAGATTCATTATCTTTGAGATTATCAAGCCATCCTGTGAGTGCAGGGAAGTCGGACCATGGGATGCTGGGCTGTACATGGCCTTCGTTGCCCAGAAAAGCTATGGATTTCATGTTTCTCAGCACAGAGCTAGACTTTCATGCCCTGCTCCTGCAACTGTCAGGCCACATACTTAATATGAAAAATTTTCAAAGGTGATAAACATCTTCAATTAGAGATGCTGTTCCTTAATACCAATGTTATTTCCTCACTGGGTCAAATTCTGACTCCAAAACTTCAGCAGTGTGGTTTATCCGTAATTATATTACAGCTCTAGGTTCCACAGCCATAGGGAATGATTGGGAATTCTGAAGGTGTAGGAACTCACCCAGCCCTGAGGGACTGTTGAGGTGCTCTGTGCCCAGGACTAGGTCATTCAGTACCAGTTCAACACTGGGGTAAAAGGAAGCACAATTTAATAAATAATAATACTAATATAAGCATACTACTTAAGACAGAGAGGATCTAGCTCACTCCAACTTCCATATAGGGTTTTTATGGGAAAGAGCACCCCATATCACCCCTCTATAGATATGCTTTATTAGATAGAACTCATTTTTTACAAGCTCCGAAATTAAACTGAAATCTTATAACTAAGAATATTTTGCCCAATGGGCACTTCTACGTGTGCCCTTATGGCACCACTGTTACTGCGCCATACTGCACCGCTGTTACTGCGCCATCGTTTACTACTTCCTGACAGCGCAGTAAGAGCCCGTATTGCACCATGCCGGCAGGGCATAATTATTTTTAGCTACTACATCACCATAGCAAGGGAGCACTTTGCTAGAGTGACGTAGCTGCCGCATCAGTTTGTGCCCACCATTGCTACAGTGACATAGCGTTCATGAAGATGCGCCCAGTGACTCTTTATTTGACACGAAATTATATTAGCAGGATCTATATTAGTAAACCTGTAATATTGGTAACACATATTCAATAATGTATGATGTCATAGCTACATTGTTCCAGCAGCTATGGATTACAATTGTCAGGAAGCTAAACACCGTGTATTGTCTCAGCCAGTTATAACTTTAATTTGGAATTCCCTTCTTTGGTCAGGTTTTACCAAAATCCTTCACATTATTTCAATGTATGTTTTTAGTTGATTGCTGACAGACTTAACTATTATGTCGCAAGTAAATGCGAATATAAATCATATTGATTTAACAGTGTACACAGTGAAAATCAATATTCCAGGAGGTGGAGCAGAGATGACATCAGACTAGCAGAAGCCAGCCTGGCTCAGCATATAAAACAGACTTCCAAGGCAATTCCACAAGGCAGAAAACACATAAGAGCAAGGAATGAACAGAACGTTACTGAACACACTACTTGGCTAACCACGTAAATCTGACATTCCCAATCACCATTCAAAAACAATCAATCTTAAGCACATGCCAAGCTCATTCTATAAAGTAATGTTCATCCTTGACAAGACAAGGGATGTACTTTGACTTGTTAAAAAGCTTTGGAACAAATTCTATTCTATTATTACTACCATTCCATATAGCTGAGAAGAGACAAAGGGTCTGAGTCTTCTCACTTATATCAGGGCATATCAGAAGTAACTGCACTGAAGTGGAAAGTATTACACTTGTGTTAGCTGGATCAGAATGAGACAGCTAACACCAGCACAATTTAAGACTCCAACTGATCTTTCCACAAGCTCTGATTGCCTAATATGCATTCATTCAGAAAAAAAAACAATATAGAGCTCAACGGTTGATACTAATCATGGTCACAGGGTACCAACCACAATTTTGGTATTTTAGTACGACTCAAATCCCTTAAACTTGGACACCTGTCAAGTCTTACTGAAATCTTTTTAAGGAATTTATTGCAAGCTGTGACCTTCAAGCAAGTTACTAAATACTTTCAAAACTTTCCAATCATGGCGAAAAAAGTATTTCTTTTACTAAAATGTTAGTAACAAAGTAAGAAACCTTATGATCTGTAGGTTGCTTGCTAAATTGTTTCTTTTCTCCATTTCTACTTAACTGCTTATCATTTCAGTATTCATGCCTAAATAATGAGCATCTTCTCCAAGTCAAGGGCTTAAAGATACTAAGTGTAATCTTCTAATCCACAGTTCACATCACTTATAGTATATTTCATTGAGGCAGTGTAGATTCAGCACTGGAAATCATGAGATTTTGATTCACTCACTCTCCGTTTTATATTTTGTTTTACATATTTAGCCAAGAAAAAACCTTCCTCATCAGTTAGTAAAAAATAATAATTCTCCCACTATAACCCAGAGAAGGCTTCTTCACACCCTGCATTCCAACAATCTGATAATATCATACAAGTTGTAAAAATTCTGCTGTTCTACTTGGATTTATTACATTCAGTTCTATACATTCACACTCCATTATGCTAAAATGAAAGAAGGCAAAAGAGCTTCCTTGCTGATTTTTCCAGAGTCAATCTCTCCTTAGAAATATAAAAGCTACTGAAGATTATGCCACAGAAAGCAGCTGATGAACCTCTAGTCATGTAACTATTGATGGGTTTTTTGCAATATACCTCTCAGGCATCAACCCTAGAAAGAACTCTATGCCATAAAGCAACAGTTCTACAGCAATCAGTGTTGGACTTTCCAAGTCCCAATGAACTGGGGCAGAAGACAGGGTCAACTCTGGCTGTTCTCTTATCAGAGCTACAGATTACTGAATGAGTGGATCTCTTACAGGCACATATGAATGCACCAGAGATCAAAAAGGAGAAACTGGGAAAGAGAGTACACAATGCTAGAATGCAATGACACACTAGCAGACTTGTTCTGAGTAACAAGCCTGTTGAGAGAAAAGATTTCCCAGGAAGAGCTGCAAAGCCATTTTTTTCCCTGAAGTTATTTATGGGCTAAAACAGATTGTACTAAGATGAAGAGATTTCAATTTAGTACAGCTTTCAATCGATATATCTTGGGGAAATAATAAAACATTATTTGGGGCAATCAGGTTTATACTAATCATTGTTATTAGACGAGTCATTCCATTTCTCATAATCATAGCAATAGCATTACGAAAAAAAATCAGCTTACTAATACCACTGAATAATAAATTTAACATACAACCACAGTACTTAACATATTTTTGACAAGTGCTGAAGTCACGTTCTGATAAGGTCTTTTCTGAGATCTGATCACAAAGCACGTTCACAGTACTTATGAGCAGGAGACTGACTCAGGTGATCCTCCCCCTCTATGTGACGCTGGTCAGGCCGCAGCTGGAGTACTGTGTCCAGTTCTGGGCGCCGCACTTCAAGAGGGATGTGGACAACATGGAGAGGGTCCAGAGGAGGGCCACTCGCATGATCAGGGGGCAGCAGGGCAGACCCTACAAGGAGAGGCTATGGGACCTGAACCTGTTCAGCCTTCACAAGACAAGGCTGAGGGGGGACCTGGTGGCCATCTATAAACTTACTAGGGGGGACCAGCAGGGTTTGGGAGAGACCTTGTTCCCCCAAGCGCCTCCCGGAGTAACAAGGAATAACAGCCATAAGTTGCTAGACAGTAGGTTTAGACTAGACATTAGAAGGCACTACTTCACAGTCAGGGCGGCTAGGATCTGGAACCAACTTCCAAGGGAAGTGGTGATGGCTCCTACCCTGGAGGTCTTTAAGAGGAGGTTAGATGAACACCTTGCTCCAACTGGAGGGAGGGGGACAGCAGGTAACTACCTCCATTCCTGCCATCTCATACTCAATTATAAGGTGAAGGGCTTTTTCCCCACAATGTTAAAAAAGAGAAAGAAGCCTCGTCTTCGAAACAACTAAATACGGTATTAAATTTTCCTTTGATATGGACACAAACTGTGTGCTTTCATTAGAGCAGGTGCTGGTACCCCAAACACCTTCTAAACCAGTGGTATTCAGCCTTTTGGCCCTGCAGACGAGATGACTGGGACCAGGCTGGTCGGTAGGCCAAATCAAGCCAACATGCCAGCATCGGGCCTCCCAGCACCAACCACTGCTGCCTCCTCACACAGGGATTGGTCCCTGGGGGACTGGCATTGCCTGCTTCTGCCCCACTTGCCACAGTTGGTTCCCAGGGGCTAGCCCAGTGCTCCTCCCTTCCACCCCTGCGTGCCAGCATTGGTCTCTGGAAGCTTAACACTGCACTCCCCTACCAGGTTTAGTCCCCATGGCCCTGGGGCACCTCTTCAACCCCAGCATACTGGGATTAGTCCCCGAGGCCTGGCATTCCCCTCTCCCCACCTTACATGCTTTGATCATGTACCCAATCAAGTGTGCAGAGCCTGGAGATCCACACCAGGCCCAGAAAATGTAACAGTAGTGGAGCAATGTCTCTACTCCCCTGCTACCGAATTTCTGGAGCTGTAAGGAGCCCTGTGGGATGAAGGACACGGGGCCATCAGCTAGATGTGGCCTGTGGGTTGAGCACCCCTGTTCTAAACTGGAAGAGGGTAAACTTGCTAATTTTAGACCCATACATCCACACATTGTACGTGTTTCTCTTTTCAAACTGACATTGCTCCCATGCTAGCCATTATGAATGGAAAGAGCTCCTTGAATATCTGCAATAGAGGCTGCTACATTAGCCTCTATTAACCTCTGCCATGATGCCTACAAAGCACTTGACAATAACTAAGCAGCTGCTGACTACTGCTTATTATTCTAATCATAAGTGTCTCTCTGTTAGCTTGTGTTCCCCTGACTGTTTGTTATAACCATCTGTGACTTTTTGTCATGTATTAGATTGTAAGCTCTTTGGGGCACAAACTAGTGTTACATAGTATTTGTAGTATATATGTATACAGTGTCTAATACAACGGGGCAATGATTCCAATGCCCCAGTTGGAGCTTCTAGGAACTACCATAGCACCAACAGTACATTACTGTTACATATAAGTACTGCAGGAGGAACTGATTTTAGGTTTCACAGAATAGAATCCATTCACCTGCTAAAGCAGAAAAGTAGATTAGAAAACCCAGATGGTTTGTAATCACTTAACAAAATAGCAATCCTCTTTAAAACACATTTTTGTGGAGATTTTCTTACGATTACCACCTACATTTTTTTTCTTTGCACGTGAGCATACACACATTGGACAAGTACACAATGCTGTACTGATACCGTTGTCCACCTCACGCCAGATTTGCAAGAGGAACGGTGCAAATCTACATTATTTATGTTAGGCAAGCAAACAGCTTATAAATGATCATTTTCAACATCAAGCATGGAACGAATGGCTGCCAAACTGAGTAATGTCACTGCAAAAAATTGATATCTTTGAAATTTGTTTCAAGGATCATGTGCAGAAAACCTTGCCAGGAGACATGCAAAAATCAGGACACATCTAAGGACTAGAGTACACAGCGTATGACTGAACCAATTAATTATTTTGAAAATCATCCACTTAGAAGAAAAACTGTCTGCAGCTTTGGTGACTGGCTGTTTATTTCTGATATGGAGGTTGCCTTTTATTCCTTGGGGAAGGAAGAGAACCTGATTATTGTTTCTGTCTTCTCTTTTTGAAGAGCAAGAAAGAAATAACATGGAGGAATAAAAAAAGGATAAAACTGAACTCATTTAAAATAGACTTCTAGGTCTTAGAATATTTTTAACTGTAATAAATTAATATGACTCCCTTATGATTATCTTTCAGCCAACATTAAATGATCCATCATTATTCTCCATGTATTAACCTATTATAAAAGGAAATATCTAGCAGGAGTTTTATTTAAATATTAATAAGTATATGAAAAAAACTTAATCTCAGACTCAAGACCCACCAAAATAGTGAAACTATCAGAAAATGCTTATTTTGAACTCTGTGACCAGCGAAGACACTATTCGTAGTAATATATTAGATATGCATTTTTTTTAATCACTGCTTTTTACATAGTTCATAAAGTTCATTAATTATAGGGAGAACTGATAACATTTAGTCATCCAACACCTCCCATGATGGAGCCTCATTACTGCCACATTAACCATTCCAGGGCAAAATGCCGAATTGCCGATTTCAAGCACCTATCTCGGGTTGATTTTTTTCTCTCCCTCTCTTCTTTTTGAAGTTTTAGGGCATATGTCTCAGCTATTTCTGAAAAAGAGATAGGGAGAAAAATAATTTTCTTCACCCTCTTAAAAAATGTACAGGTTTTCTTTTTAGAAGCTCAGAGCCTCCTTGAAGAGGGACTAGAGATTCACTTATGGGTGGTGATGTGTAGTGGGGCACCCTCATGTGAAGGACAAACCTGTTCTTTCACTGCAAATAACTGTACAAGCTTAGTCAACTTTAAGACCATTGAAAAAAAATCTCAAGTCTCTCCCAACTCAGTAGAGACTAGTTATATAGTTCAGATGCTAAACTCTCCAAGGATTCAATCTGCATAAAGCACACTCTAGCACATGTCTACAGGCACTCAGAAATATTTTCTCTGCAGTTGCTGTTTACAGCTGATGGGGTACGAGGCACAGGGAAACTGTCTCTTCTGTCTCTTTAGTGCCCCTACTTTTGGGGTCCAGACACGGAGGAAAAAACAAAGAGTCTGATCCAAATGCAGACAGAACAAGAACCAGACTAGGTGTTCAAAGATGGCCAAGAAACTTTAAGGAAAGCACATAAAGAGACTGAAACTAGTTAATCGAGAAGAACAGAAATATATAAGAAGGTACAGACGGCGCACAGATTGGGAAAAGGATCTGGTGGTATCTTCTGGGTGGAAAGACAAGATAAGAAAAGGTCAGAAAGGGCCCAGCTTCATGGAGAAAGATCAGAAGAGTCCATTAACCATTTTTTTCCAGAACGTGCGGAACACAAATACCCCGCCTCAGCATTCCTATGCTGTTTGCAAATATCAGCTGAAATGAGCTGGTAAAGTGTGTGTGTTCCATCCCCCTAGAGTACCAGCCCCACGGAAAGGATGAAAGCATACACTGTCAGGTAAGAAGTTGAGGTAATGGATCCAAAGATGCCAGCCCTAATGCTGAAGTATGTGGATGTCGATGCATGAACAACTGGTGCCTCCCGAGACTGGGGGGGCACCATTTGTAGGTGGCAGCATCAGTGGCGAGTAGTGACTGCCCACAGACGCTGGCATGAGCAGCGAGGTGCGGGTGGATGGCAAACGGCAACTACCTGCCAAAGCCAGCAGTGGTGGCAGCCAATCTCGGGAGGAGACATGCCCCCCAACGCCCTCCTACAAGTCGCCTATCGCATCATGGAAGTGCTTGGTTTTCAGTTGGCTTTTTTAAAAGCCTAGAAAGTAACACACAAAATATGACATTGCAAATAAACTAACTGCAAATTTGAGCATTCCAGAATTAGGAAATGCCAGATTTAAAAGATGGCCATGCAATCGACATTTAGCCTACTTTGCTGTTTTAATCGCAAGCTATTTTCTCAAAAAGACCCCTGTTCCGTTCTGTGCACAAGCCTGACAGTGCTCCAGGAATAAATCAAAACTGTGTGCTGAAGGCAGCCATTGTTAGTCAGGTACCAGCTTCATCTGCTATATAAATACGGAGGTGTACAGTTAATGAAGAAGGGGATTGCAGGAAGAGAAAAGGCAATCTCATGGCTAAGGCAGCTGAATGCAGCCCTGAAGGAAAAATTAGTCTGTGATCTTGTAATTAAAGACTGAATCCGCCACACATCCCAGGGGATAGCTGCACAGGAAGATTTAATCTGACATTTTCCAACTTTGGAGTGCTTGAGTTTCACAACTTTAACTGTCTCTTATAGAAGCAAACTAAATACTATTTGGTTTGGATTTATTTATTTGTTTGTGCAAGCAAGAAGTTGAAAAGAACTGGAAAAGATGTTTTAATGGTCATTTAGACATAGAACTGGAATGGTTCCATTGGCAAAAGTTTGCTTTAAATTTATGTCACATAAACCAACACAACTATATGTAATAATATATTGAAGACTACACATAACACCATATATCGGAGACTCAACTTTACAGTACTACACACAAATCCAATCAAATTATTTCATAATGAATCACTGTGGTATATAGTTACTTATACAATTTACTTTCTTTTAATCATTACGTATTTAATATACAAGGAGATTGTTTATTTTGTTTATACTCCAGCTTCTTTTTAATGTCTGCATTAAATATTTTAGCCAACTTTAGTGCAGCTAAAAGAAGCATTGGTCACACTTCCCAATATTTATTAATTAAACATCGGTACTGAGGGATTAGGATATCAAGAAACTAATTTAAAGGTGAGAAAAATGGCCAAAGAATGCAGATGTTACTTCAGAATGCTGCCATCCCAGCCACTTCCTATGAAGTTCATTATCTAATTTCTGCGCTCAGTGATATCCTTCTACTATGTCCCACATCAGCTGAATAATTAATTATTTTTACACTAAATGTTCACGCACCACTTAAAGAATCATCCTTATGACAACAGGAGCCTGAACTTTCAGTCTCTAAGCAAGCAAAATTTTTACTGATGTCAACACCAGTTTTGCCTGCATAAGTATTTCTGAATTCTCAGTAAATTCTGGTGTATCCTACTGAAATATTTTAGCATAAAAACATTCTCATCCAAAGTAAAGAGCATCTAAATAAATTCACTGATCATGGTCTGATGGCGACACAATGCAAGTTCTACATGGCAATATTTTATTGGACCAGTTGCATAGTAGGGAGAAGTGTTCGATAAGATCTTAGGCATAAAGTGCCCTTCCTCAGATACGGGAAAGAAGCAGATACAGCCTAAGCAAGGGCTTTTTAACCTTTTTTATCTAAGTACCCGTGGTGACTGGATGCCAGGCATGGGGGTGGGGGTGGAGGGAGAAACAGAAGGCCCTTGCCCTGGCCCTGCTCCTGGGAGGCAGTGGCTCTCTGTCCCTGACTCCATGTACCCCCTAGAACCGATCCAAGTACCCCCAGGGGTATGTGTATCCTTGTTTGACAACCCCTGGCCTAAGCTGAGGAACCGTGACTTTTTTTACTCAGTTATGTAAATAAAAGTAGTCACTTACAGAAAGGGAAGAGGGTGGTAAACCTGTGTAGGCAAAGAGAAGTTATTAGAGGTAGCTAAAAAACAAGTAATGGGCGGTTCAAATAGACAAGCTAATTATGAAAAAAATGAGAATATTTAAAGGGAAAAGGGTCATTATTACTTATAGAATACAGACAGCATACAAGGGGAAGCATGTAAATTGTAATGAGCCATAAAACCATTGTCTGTGTTTAGTCCATGTGTCTAGCAATGTAATTAATTTTTGTTCCCAAGTTCATCCTCTTAAGGTGCCACGTACATTTTTCTTGAGTACAAGAATTGGAAGATCAGAGATGGAATGGTTAAAGTGTTTCCCAAAAGTCTCTTACTTATGCAGTTGATCCAATAAAAGACATTATCAAACATACCTTGTTTTTCACATATTCCCTGGACCAATTAGCTACACAATGCCACTATGACCCTGAAAACAATAATATATCAATTACCGCCATGCAGTCATGCTCTGTTCTCCAGCCAGCCTCTCTACCTGTTTTAGTGAGTCATTGGTATTAAGTGAAAAATGTTTTTAATACTAAACACTTACCTGTAGGGTTACCAACATTATATCTGGGTTTAATTATGCTTCCCATGTGCCAGATAAACCAAGAACAACTAAAATGTTCTCTCAGTAAAATATATTGAAAGAGCCTATCCAGTTCTCTTGCTTGAGAAAAAATATGTTCCCGGCTTCTGTGCAAGACATACTTGGCATGGTATGATGTAATGCTGAACACAGCTATACAGTTGTAAGCGGACGAATTCAAGAATAATATGTTACTGTTATCATGAGACACTGAAAATTACTAAAATCATCTTGCATCTACACTTTACAAAATATGGTCATCCTATTGATTTTAAATACTGACTACTCCCCCTACACATTATTGATGTTTACTTGATCCATTTTCACCTCTTACTGTAGAATAAATAAATCAATATTCTGGAATATACAACCAGGTGGTAGGAAATAAAATGTAAGCTATCTGCAGAGAAAACAACTGAAAACAATCAGCTAATTTATCAGTTTTCTGAAATAGTAGAGACCTCCCAAAAGAGGGCAGTGCATACCATGGATAATGGCAAATGCCAGCATGTGATAAACCTACATTTTATAAAGGCAGTCTCTGTATTTCAGTCTTCGCCACTCAACCAAAAGAAGTCGCATACCAGAACAGGTGACTGCAAGTGCTTGTCTCACTCTCCTAGTCAAAGAAGTTGGATAGGCACTCACAACCCATGCAAAAGAATCTCAAGCCGATAAGGATCACCTGCTGAGGAAAAGGAAACAAATATCTTCTCGGATGACGAACTACAAAACTATGCAAGAATAAGAGAGTCTCCAATTGACTGAAAGGATTCAACTCATCCATTATGACCTGTCCTATACTGTAGTTATCATGTGGACTGGTACAGCTCACTGAACAGCCCACTGGCAACCCAGCATTATTCGGTTCAAAGGGAGGTGAGCCTAATGACAGATTCTTCACATCCAGATGTGCCTGCCAGCATAACCAATATATACTACTAAGAAAAGAGACAAGGAGACTGTGAGCATGTGGTCCTCCACTGTTGCCCATCATCTCATTCACAGATGAACATAAAAAATGTCTGGCCTAGTTTCTTCACCCCATTTATAGAATCCATAGAAAATTAATGGAGGTAATCTATCAGTCAGATTTTTTTTCACTTCATTGTCTTCCATAGGATTTATTTTATATTATGCAGTGGGCCAGACCTTCATCTGATTCAACAGACCTCAAAATGGAGATTCATTGAAGAACCTTGCCCACCTCTGTATATTCAATATATCAGAGATGCCCTTTGTCAGTAAATTAAGAACAAAAGCTAAAAATACTGTGTTTTAAAATGTCATCACAAAGAATAAATATAGGGGCTTTCCTTTGCTCTCCCATGCCATTCTCATTATCTTCAAAAGATGGGCTGAAAATGTTCCTTTACATTGGGGAAAGTTGTATTTCATAGCTGAGGGTTTTATCCATCATGGGAAATGTGTTTTCAATTACAATAATGCAACTATGTAAAATAATAATGTCACTGCTGTCACTTGCCATTTCAAATGCAGGGTGCACTTGTTGACTTGGCCTTCAATAATGAAAGTATATCATCCATAAATCAATAGCTACAAAGGATTTTCCTCCCATGGAAAACAAATAAAGAACATACCATATATATAACATATGCTAACCACTTGATTGAATGCATCACTGGAAGGTGCCAACTGTAATGGGCATGACACAAGAATCTAAAAGAGAAAATTTAATTTGGGGTGTTTCCCTGTTATTTAGGCAGGTTAAGTTAAACAATCACTTTTTCCACTATCACTAAGGGCCCATTCCTGAAAATTTCACCCAATTCCTACCTATAATATAGCATATCAGCTTAATAAGGATTTACAGATTTGACGTTAAATTCATATCTCTGAAATCTTAATATTTGGATTATGCTCATTAATATACAAATGTTGTTAGCCAGTCTCTGCCCATTACTTCTGAGTACCATTTAAAAAATGTTTAAAAAGCACACTACTTTCAGTAGAACTCGCAATGGGT
Source organism: Gavialis gangeticus (assembly GCF_001723915.1). Lineage (NCBI taxonomy): Eukaryota > Metazoa > Chordata > Crocodylia > Gavialidae > Gavialis > Gavialis gangeticus. The sequence continues at coordinate 21,003,544 of NW_017728995.1, read as the reverse complement.
TTTCAGCGGGTATGGCTGTGGAAGATATTTTCTTTTCAAAAAAGAAAAATGAAGATAAAAGATAAAAAATAATTCATGTATATTGATTATATGCAACTGGAAAGTGCCTATGCCCAAGGGATAAATAAAAAACAAAATCTGTGCACATTAATGAGTAAAATATGGGGTGAGTTTTTTAGAATCATAAAAAGGTATGACTGGAAGGACTGGAGGTCATCTAGTTCAGCACTCTACCTGAGATAGGCTAATCCCTATCCAAACCATCCCAGATAAGTCCTTGTCTAACCTATTCCTAAATTACACAATCAACCCTGTCACACAACTAAAAGACCTATTGCTCAAAGGCACAAAAAGCATCCTAACCTGCAATAGATAAAGCAGGGGGACAATGGCTGTCAGGGTCCTGATGCTTCAAGCATTGGTAAATGGACTTGAAAGATCCAAGGAAAAGGACGATGCCTCCATTACAGAGGAAGGCAGAAATCCCAACAGTCCATACCTAAAAAACCACAGCCCATGCTGAGAATCTTCTAACTTGCCTGTTTGCAAAAGACAGACCCCTTTTACTCCTCGCCCACACTGACAGATGAATTAACACCCACTCTTCCTTACACGGGTCAAAGACCAGTGCCGGCTGGAAAGCAACAATTTCACTCTGAAGCCTTAAATATTTTTGCAAATTACTTTCTGTTCAAGTGTGAATGAAAATAAGAGGTTGGAGTGTTTTAACCGGGATAGTCCAGGACATGCAAGAAGCAAGGGTTTGGTTTTGTATGGGGTGGGGTTGTCGATACATAAGCGAGACCTGAACAAAGGCATTTTGGGCCTGAAACTTGTCTAACATCTCTCTCTACTATACAGTTAGTTTCCTAAAATGTATATTACCAATAAATAAATAAATACAAGCCTCCTTGTTTCTTAAATGTCACCTTTCCAAATTTGTTATTAGTAAATTACAAGAGATATTCACCTCAGAACAGCCAAATCCTCAACAGTCCCTGGGATGTGGCAAAATACTTGCATTGAATCAGGCAGAGGAAAACCCCAACAAATGCCCTAGCCACCTTTCTAATGTAAGGTTTGCATCTCTCTCCCTTTCTTTCACACAACCTTTCACTGACACCGAGTTTCATCAATGCATTTTGGTTTCGATGTGCATGTCTACATTGCTTCCAAAAATGGTCTCAGGAGTGCCACTCAAACAGGCCCTGCCTATATGCTCCTGACCCATATTACGCCAATCCAGAAACAAGAAGTGAGGCTACTCGGAAAGTGCCCCCTAAGGCTGCTCTCAAGCAGGCTGGAGGGGCATAATAGGCCAGCTCTGCACCCCGGGTGCTGGTTCTGCACAGGGCAACACCAAGGTATTAGCAACAGCGGCTGTTTTTGCAGCTCCTTCCCCCCACCCACAAAAGCTGGTGCCCAGGGCTGCTGCCTGGTCAGCTCCCCCCCTCCACCCGCTCAGCTCCCTGATCCCCCCCACTTCCACAGCTAGAGTTAGAAAGAGTATTTTCAGAGTAGTTTCACTCCCTCATTTCTGCATTTTGGCAGAAATGGAAGTGAGATGGGGGTCTGTGACATGTAGCCTGGAAACGAGATGGGGGGCATGCTCAAAAGCACTTCTCCTGAGAGACAGAAGCAGTACAGGCATGACAAATGAAACCGCACTTGACAGACCCCTGAAAAATTCTGTACCAGCTCTAATCTAAATGCATAGAGGTTTTAGATTGACAAAACCAGTCTAGCCTTTATTTCAACAACAGAAGTATTTAATAGGTATCTTGATTTTTTAATTACAATAAATGTCAAGCATTTCACGTGGTGACAGAAGAGGTCACCAAATGTTCTAACAATGCTTCAGCTTTATAAAGAGTTTGTAACTTTAGGATGTTGTACTGAAAGGAACTCTGCAACTGTTCTAACACTAATAACCTTAAGACCTACATATTTTTCACCCTAAAATAGACATAAAGCTCTTCAACTTAAGATTAAGTCTTCCCTTTGGCACTTGACATTAGTCCTGCCCTTTAAATGAGGGGTACTTAATTAAAAACAAAGCCTTAGCGCAGCATTTGATGATCCACAAGGAATGGCTAAGTATGAAGTAAAAACTAGATGCTGGAAACTCCCCTTCAATGAATTTTGACTCTGCTGCGTGTATTCCATTCATTTGATAATTCTAAGAAAATATGCTTATTATCAAAGTCTAATTTAAGATTTAATGAAGCAATAAGGGTTGGGATGTTCAAAACGAAACTGGAACAATAACAGTAAAAACGTAGCCATAGACTACTACAGTCTAACAAAAAAATTTTCTGGCCAATTAGATTTGATTGTGTTAAACAATGACAAACTACAGGAGTAATTAGAAATCACATACAGTATTAGCGACTGACTAAATGCTGCCGCTGGTTAACTGCATTTTATGCTTCCTGCAAATTGCCATTTCCTTCCAACATGTGTTTTCAACAAGAATCAGATTAGATTTAATACTCAGAATTATACTTTTTCTCTTAATGTGGTTGTAACCATATTGTTTCCTGAATTTTATTTCTCCGCTCTGAATTTAATGGCTAGTGCAAAATACACCATTAATATTAGATGTAGGTTATAGGAATCTTGTTCCCATAAAGAGTAACATTAAGAGACAGGAAACTGCATCAGTTAGCAGTGACCTTCATCTATAGTTTCATTTAATTATGTAAATAGAGGCTTTCATCCCTGACCCCAAGAAACCTGGGGTCTTATGTTCCCGTAAAAAAAAAAAAAAGTGTGGGACTTAAGTGCACAGAAATCTATTCCTAAAATGGGCTGCTTAAGATAACATATAACACACAATCCAGTTTTGAAGAAAGTACCTACAGCAATCAGCGTGGTCCCAAGTACAACCATCATTAGCTACAGACAAACAACATGATCCCACTGGCAGAAATAGTGCAGCGTGTAACCTTTTCTTCATATATATGGTAACCTAGGTAGCAGAGTTTTCATGGCTACAGAACAAAATTGCTCTAGCCCTTTCAGAGTCTGAAATGAAGGCTACACATGGGGTCTTTTACAGCTCCTTGCATGTATTGATGGTTGTTCCCACTGGGATAGGAGTGTCCGATGATAATGTTATTGCTGCAAAATAATTTCCTACCTGCCAAAGCCTCATATTAGCATGCAACCAAAGTAAATGAGCCATGCATTGGCTTTGCAGTGGTCTCTGCAGACTTCTCTTTGGCAGGTAATACAGCTTTTACAACTGATGTGCATCAAACTGCATTCCCCGCCCCACGTGATGGAGCAGGGAGAAAACGGTAGGCAATTTCACATGCTTATAAATTCACTAGTTCTGATTTTTGCCCTCCCTGCAGTGAGAGCTTTTATTCCTTCAAAAGCAATCCCGCTTCAAACTGAACCCTGACCATATCAAAAATAGGTAGTGGGCTGTGCTCTTAGGTTTCTGCAGAGGCATAGTCATCTGAGACATTTGCCAGACTCTGTCTGGTATCCCTTCCCTGATGTCTCCTCCCTCCCACAACTCCTTGGATCTCTCCAGTTCTCCTTCCTGTCTACCTGCCAGTATGACCCACTAAATCGAAAAGGAAAAAAAAATGCTGTAGACTTCTCTTAAACAGTAGTTGCAATGAAATAGCTCCTTCAAATGGTACGATCTTGTTCTGCACCTATTGTTTTATGTTCTTTTTTAAACAGGATATTCATAGAATTCAAATGACAAAAACAAGCATTTGTTCCAATGAAATAAGAAATGTCATGAGGCAGGTTTATATTGTGGTGCCTACAGACTTGAGTTTGGAAAAGGCCAAATACCACCCCCACAATCAAGCCACTTGGAGATTCAGACCAGTTACTTTTTGCATCTTAAAATATATTCACACTCTCTCAAGATTGCCCTAGTTTCATAAAAATGGTTTTAAGCAACAAAATCGTGCTTTATGGAGAAGTTCAAAATTGTGAGGCTAATGCACAATTGCTCTTTTGAGTCCCATAGCAGGGAATCTTTCTCCACGTAAGAAAATAAAATAAAAGTCTGCATTAACAATTCAGTAAACATTTTTGCATTTATAATAATATTGTATCTACATAGCGGTGAACACTGGTAACTCGAAAAATGAGCAGATACAAGCAATACTTAATATGATGATTGTAGCCAATTCACAGTAGTGATTCCAAACACAGTAAGCATATCCCCATAGTTATTTTATTTAAATTAATATACACCATCCTGGCATGCACAAATATAAAACAGCCCTGCCCTTGTTCCTCTCCAAGGAAATACATTCAGAATTTTCCAAAGGCACAAATAGGAGTTAAGCATCTAACAGTCTCTTTTATTTTGAAGTTTAACCCCAAAGTGGTGCAATGACTATGAACATTTTTTCTACACTACACATAATCCATTTTTTAAACAATTAATCATCAGTAAATACTAAGCCACAAGGACCTTTTCACTGGAATATTACTACAAACAGCAAACAACTGTCTATCTTGCCGCACTGGATTAAAAATCGAACTATATCGCTTTTTGTTGAGCATCTGAGAAGTCAGAAGTAAATGCATCTGGCAGAAAGCATTGTTTTAGCTACAGTTTGCGTAACGAAGGTAAGACGCACACAAGTGCCAGTAAGAGGCTGACCTCTATTTACTGCTGGTCAGATAGCATGTCAGAGTTGCAAAAGGTTACACTATTCCCTCTTTCACATGGGATAAATGGCATTATCACACTGACAAGTTAAAAATCAGAGACAATATTCAATAAAGCCAAAGAACACGAACGTTCCCATTTATTGCTCAGTTTGATTCTTCAAGCTTCAAAAAGTATAGTTTGCTCTTTACATATCTGGAAATGTCAATCACACCATGCAAGTACGACAGACAGCCAAGCAAAAACACACAATCAAGAGGCTGACATGTAAGAAAACCAACAAAAAATGGAATATGTGCACTTAGCCGTAAAGTTCTGACCTCTGGCAACTGAAGCCAACACATTCACCAGGCTTAAATTAGTAAGCAACCTTTGCGGAGACCAAAAAAAGAAAAACAGCTGCATGGGTATGCATGTGTGTATTTTATATATTTCCAACACAGGCATACATACAACGTGTACTGAACGTCTTGATAAGCTATGTGCAATCTTGAAAACAGTTAACACAAACTGCTATAACCTGTCATATTCTTCATAGCTGTAATGCTCATTCCTTGCTTTTTTCAACCAGCAACTTCCGCTTTAGTCATGGTTTAGATTTGCTACAGGGCAGCACTAAGACTATTTCTTATGTTTAAAATGTCCCTACTGTCTTTTCTCACATTGCACACTTTATAACTAAAGGCTACATCTTTCATTAAATTATATGACTATGAAATCCAAGGCACTGTTTGAAAATATCACGCTATTTGGTATTAAATTAGGGACATGACCATGGTTATTCTCCAAGCAATCTGGCTGCTATTTCTTTTTAACCTTGTCTCTTTGTGACTGCAAAGTTCTAATAGGATATTTTGTACCATGTGCTGAAACAAAGCAACATGGCCCCACACTGGTCAAGCTTCTTCCAAAGGGATCCAAACACTGCTGGCTAATTTTTCAATCCACACACTACATTTTGCATCAAAGTTTTTAGACAAAATTCTCACTCATCGTGAGACTTTCCCATAACCAGAGATCACTTTTAGCAGGTACACTCCCATCCACACCCCCACCGGACACTTTATGCAGATGGGAGAAAGTTATTTCTTGTTTGACTTGGAGCAAGTTTCTAAGCCATCATACAAGTGAGAAAACATGAATCATTTAACCACAACCACTTCTGAAGCAAAATTTTAAGTCATTCACAGGGAATAATCAAGGTAGAAAAGTTTCTCATGGGATCTCTCTTGGCTCTTCTTGTAAAACCGAGATGTTTATGCAAAAACAGACCATAAAATGGAGTCAGTGTAAAACACGCATATGAAAAATGACTCAGGTTTCTGAAGATTACATGGTAGACCTATTCCAATTCCCATTCCCCAAAAACTCAGAACAGCTTTCCCATAAATATGGATCAAGTTTTAGCAGATATACATATTCCCATCCATTCCCTCACTGGACTCATTCTGCAGATGGGAGAAACTTATTGAAATACATGAATACATATAGGATGCTGATGGGAGACCATCCACGTGGACCACAATGGGGGAAACTTATGGAAAGCTGGGAACAGGCAGTGACCCCTCACACATGCACAAAGCCATAAGTAAAGAGACCAGTAAATTGTTGGAATAGGAACTGTCTGTGACTGCCTTTTAATACTGAAGACTTGGCAAGTTTACAAGGGAAAACAACACTGAAAAGCCATAATCAATTGAAGCCAGCTTGTGGATAAAGGTTATAAAAGAAACGTGTCAGTCAATAAAGAGGAAACTGTTGACTGACTCATCTTGAAGAAATTAGTAAACCGTAGCTACATTTTTTTTGTCCTTAAGAAATCAGTAATTATGTTTCTCTGCCTGGCTACACAAAGAATGCCTTAAATTCTGTTAATATTGAACAGCAAAATAACCAATACCCCTACTATATGTGATGATGAACAATAGGAACCAAGAGGGTACATTTTAATCAACTTTCCCTATCAAAAATCATGGTATTAAATCACTGAAATTACAATTACTGTAATTTATAAACAATTTGTGACATGATTTCGCTATCATTTTAAGCAAAAGAGTATTATTTTCTGGTGGTAAGCAGGGGGGCTAACTTCTCATGTTAATGTGGTTGGATACTAAAGGGGAAAAAAGCAGCCTCTCCTTCTCAAACAGACATAGCAGGTTTAATTCATAGAGCTCATGTTTTCATAGAAAGTAAGCTACCCAGATGCCACTGTCTGTAAAATACATGGGTGGAGAAAGATGGGGGAAAATAGGAAGGATATTTTTAAATGAAACTATAATATTCTTTGGAAGAACTTTGCCCAATGACCTGATCAAATGTCAAACAACTTCAACAGACTTTGGATCAGGCCCCATATTTCTCTACCAGGTTATAATTTAACCAACTACAGGGTCTGGGACAAGTCCAAACACTGTTTTAGGCTCCAGATCTCTAGGGCATGCTTCTAGACTCAAACCTCTGGTCCAAGACCCTTCCTTGGTCAAATAAGTTGCTGTTGCTCCCCCCACATCATACGATAATTAAAGGGTACCGCTAATTGCACGTAAGTGCTATATGCCTTAAACAGATTAAAGCAACTGAAATTGTCCACTAACTGCATTGGATAATAAGAGGGACCACTGATATATCTCTGCCTACCTGAGGCTTTTTACTTCTTCCTGAATCCAAATTCACAATTTAGAAATCTCAGTGTGGCCCAAGCAATACATCAGTCCAGAATTCATAGATACTTGGCTTGTCTTACACAACGAAGGCACAAGGTAATCCCCGCTGGTGAAAGACTGCTCTATCACCCATGCTTTTCCATAGTACTACTTCACACTTAATTTCTCTCCTTTGCATCAGCTACATAGTTCATGATCCTCAAGGGTTTCTAGCAAAATGTTAGGCACCTGTTACCCAGCAGTGAAGCTATTTCCAAACCTCATGCGGCTCTCTCCATCTTTCCCTGGAGTATTCGATTCACTGAGTGCAAGTTTCTTCATTTTCCTAATCTCAAACGTACACTTGAAAGTACCACAGTGCATGTAATTGCTGTAAATGTTGTGGATCCCTAATGTGTCTGGGCCCATGTTGGGTGTAACACACTCTCACAGGCAAGCACTGTAGGCACTCTGTGCTCAAACACCACCAGACTCGCGGCCCCTATGGACTCCAGTGAATCCCGTGCAGTCCTTACATAAAATAAATTAATAAAAATCAAACTTCACTTTAAAATCCTACTATAATTACAGATAGATTCTATAACGCTTCAAAATTTTCATCCAGAGAATGAATAAAATAATTATTAAGTTAACCTAACTAACCAAATGACTCTATATTGTAAAGATATGTATTACCAGCAGAATACCATGACATGCCGTGTTGAGCCAAGCAGTGCATCACTGTTATTGCAAAGCTGTGACAATACTGGAACACGTGGCAAACAGGTCACACGCACACTGATTTGTGGCCAAGCAGTCTGAATTTTGTTTTAAGGATTGCTGGTGTAAAAACCTAGCTTCCTGTACTGAGTAAAGAGAATTGTGAGAAAATATAATCTTAGTAAGTCTGGCTGATATTCAACTTTTGTTTACAGAAATACAGCAGACAAATTAACTTTAACAAACCAGAAATAGATTATTCAGGTCATAAAAATTACAGCAGTTGAGCACAACCCTCTATGCCACAGGAAGAAAAGAACAGAATAAAAAGTTTAGGACTTAGGTGTTCTGGCAAGAGTGCAGGTCAGGGTGGTTTATGCAACACCCATCTGTATTATACTTGGCTCAAGCTAGTGTTTACAGCTTCCATTTGAAAAGCCTTTAATTCATTTACAATTAAAAGATAGAAAGCTGACTGATTTCAGCCTATTAAACCCAAAATTAATCCCTTTGATGAAGTACACCGCTGCATTAAACTGTCCATTAGGGAGTTGTACAATGTTTTCTTCTACAGTAACATCAGATATTAATGAGTTTATATGGATACTATGCAATTTGCCTGCAATTCCCACAGGAAATTCTTGCAAATGAGGTGACCACCTCAATGAAGCAATCCTATTAATTAACAAAGAAAATATATTAAAGCATAGCTTCATCTTAAATAGCATGCAAAAGAATCAACTGCAGGTGATTGTTACTGCAGTGCTTCATGCCCTGCACAAAGGGCCAGAGGGGGGGTGAGTGGGCTCGGATGATGTATAAATTAAGATGCAGAAGCTTTTAACACTGCATGAGGAGACTGCAAGGAGCATGTGATTGGTATGAGGGTATCATTTGCCCTGAAGACGAGTTCCGCTTTCATCAGTTTGGGAAACAATATGTTAATGGATGACATTGGGCCTTGAACTTTTATTCATAACTGGGCCCAATTTAGCAAGGTGCTAACTCAGCGGACTTCATGCAAATGAGGTTCTGAGCATCTTTAGTCCTGTAATTTAAAGGGGCTTTTTTGCTGAAGAGTTGCTGTGAAGAATTTTTATTGACCTTATTCACAAGGAACAGACTTCACAATTTCAATCTGCAAAGCTTATCAAACTAAGGTTGCTTTGCTTGGACAACATAACCCAGTACACAAAACCAACAGCCAATAAACGTGGCAAGAATATTTTTAAATCAGCACAGTGTTATTCTTTGGTGCTTTCTTTAATTGAATGATAAATAAAAGGGCCCCAAACAAACAGACGAACAAAAGAATTAGGCACTTGGAGCAGTTTCTCAGCCATCTAAGAGTGGAAAAATACACAGACTACCACTCAAATGGGGTTCACCACACTTCCCTTGCCTCTGTCCCCACCTTAGACCCCTTTGTAAACTCTTGGCTTCTGAAGCATCTTTCCACCTTGTCACAGATTAGACCCAGACACTAGCGATCGAACACTACTCTTATCCTAAATTAGGGCACAAATGTGAAATTCAAATTCATTTACAACATTCACCTTTTTAAGGGCCCCGCATCCCCAGTTCTTTAAATCAAGACTCCCACTGAAAACACTGGGATTCAGGAATACATCTGCAATTACAATTCAGTTGCTACACTATTTTGCAAAAAGGGAACACAAAGGAGTGTGACCACAGTCACAGCAAATTCCCATTATATTTGAAAGAAAAATAATCATGGCCTTCCTTTTCTACAAAATTTGCCCATCTGTAGGCAGTTACATTGACAAAGGCAAAGAAGACAAGCTCCTGTGATTCATTAGCTGCTCTCCTTTAATCCACCATATTGCAGTTGTCCCTCCCCTTCTTCCAGATTTCCAAAGCTATGGGGAGCCCTGTGGGATCATGCTGGTCTGCAGGGTTGGTCTGTGGCTGGATCCAGCACACAGCTCTGCAGAGCACCCAATTGCTCTCACAGACCAACCATAACCATCATATTTCAACCGGTGTCAACTTTGTAGCCCATCGCCAGACTGGTCCCATGTGCCGGATCTGGCCCACGTGCCAGACAGAACAAGCACCACTGTCCTAAGCGACACATGGATCATCAATCTGAGTCAATCCAGTTTCCACCTTCTATTAATTTGTAGCAGATGAGAATAAAGGATGACTCTCCTTAGGAACCAACACAATGACAAGTCTGCTTCACTAAGCCCAAAGCAGGGAAGGACTGGAGGCTCAAGCAGTGAGTCTTCAAAAACAGGGAGGAATATTTTTCTTTAAGCAGTAGATACAAGATTACTTGTTGTGAACCATTTCGAAATGTTCACTGGTTCCTGAAGCTTCTCCTAACTGTAAACAGAAAGTGCTGTCAATTCTTCTGTTAGTTCTTGTGTAAGCTTTCTTTTTTATGCAACTAGTAGAAATGGAGCTGCAAGCTGGGTAATTGAAGAGGATGAAGTAAAATTTCAATAAAAAATGCCCATTCTTCCCCATAATAGCTGCTATGACTTCATTTGTAGATGCTACAGCTAATAAGATGTTAACTTCTCTGGATTTATGGGTAAGCTGCAGCAGTTAAAACTACATCTTTCTTCACAAAGTAAGAATCCTGCTGCAAAGAAAAGTGTATGATCCAAACACAGAAATAATGTACCAAAAGGTCAGGTCACAAGACTAAAAATCCCAGTTCATTTGTCCAATACAAATTAATCAAGAAGTGAATGAATTACTTGCAGAACTGGAAAGCAATAGCAAGATTCTGATCTAAAAGGAACTAAAGCGTATTGCTAACTGCTTTACCATGTCAGTCTGAAGTTCAGGTCTATGTCAACTTCTGTATGGGACCTGAAAATATTTATATTGGCCAAACATCAGTATGTTTACTGAACATGGATTTACTTTGCTGATGTTTCCCCTCCCCACCTTGTGAGGTGGACTTAAGTTACATCTATATTCAAACTGCATCAAAAGTTGAGAGTTGCTTAAATCAGAGTTTGATTCACCCCACTGTATAGAGGACAGCTGTGATAGTTGATCCAGATCCCCAAACTAGAAGACTGATTCTGCTTAGGTTTTAGATGCACGTCCCATCAGAAGACGATTATAATTTTCATCCTGATTTATCTAAAACATTACAACATTTTGATACCTGTGGTAGCAAACTGAATAGAAATGGGTCAGATCCCAACAAAGTCCTTTATCCGAGACCAAGGGTCAGCAACCTATAGATCTGGCCCACAAAGAAGTCCAATCTGCATGACCTCTATGCAGAGGGGCTAGAGATAAGCAGGCAGCTGGCCACTCTAAGGGGCAGAGACCTGCATTTCATGACCAGAAATGGCTCACAAAGATAGGCCCATGTCAGTAAAAGGTTGCCAACTCCTGTCCTAGGCTGATGGGCTTCAATCTTGATTTCTATTTCTCCTGAAGAACAGGCCACAGACCAGCCACCATGTTTAGAATCTCAAGATTGAGGACTGACATTTTAAACTGAACATGAAGTCTTACGGGAAGCCAGTTGACCAATTAGATTATAAGATGTCATGCTCTTGATAATTCATATGCTGAGATGTACTGCAGCAACCACAGTTTCTTTATGTTGGAAATCATCAGGTCTGAATGATCTGCACCTCAATGATCTAAAAACACAATGAAGGCCTGTAAAATTGAGTACAGGTTATCAGTTTGTCTAGGACATAGTCTTCTTGCTACCCAGAGAAGAGAGAATGTGAGCATGCTGTTGAATTTCAAACCAGTATCAATTAGGAAAATTAGATCATTCAGCTAACGGCTATCTTGGTGGACAACCATAAGCTAGGAGACCCTGTGCTGTGCAGGAAAGATCTCTGATGAGTCTCTTTCTACGTAGCAGCATAACCTAACTTTAACTTCAACCATATCTTGTCACTAATATACTTATCTCCATCATATATTGCAATAGCTAGGTGAAATCAGTGTCAGCCAAGGTACTGAAGGACAGAGGGATTAGCTATCTGCATACTGTTGGCCTTTGGGATCATTTTAGTTTCACCAGTGCTTATAGTGATTGTATGTAAAGGCTGGCTAAAATATAAAGAGGACAATCCATCCTCATGGTGCCATGTAAGTGAGAGGGCTGAGGGAAGAGATGAAGTTATTATCATGTTCCAAGGACAATCCTTGATGAAAGACACGCTATCCATGTCAATATCCTACACTGAAACCCAATACTTGATTGTAGCCAGGAGTCTTATCAAATTAGTATATGTTGGTTTTAAAATGTTTTATCGCAAAAAGGTAGAGTGAGTCTCTTATTGATATGTTCAGATGGACCTAGTTCAGATCTGGCCCTGAAGACATATTCTCTTAAACCACCATCAAAACGTGGGGTCTCCTTAAAGCATCACTCATCAATTCTCTCCAAAGCTAGAAAATCCCTAGCACTGCCAATCAAAACATATTGGACAATATTCAGTTATACTGGTTTTGTAATCTGGCAATATTATTGCTTTGCATAAACATGGTTCACTTTTTTTAGAATAAATGATTATAGTACCACAGTGAATTATATTAAGATATTGCTATTTCTAGCTAACAAATATAAATAAGACATTTTTAAGCCACCTCTTAGAAATGTGTTGGATCTCTGGTTGGTTAAATATTTAATAATTATTTAAATTCAACACTTCCTAAATTGGAAATATTGAAATTAGTCATGTAAAAATGGTTTTAAAGTCAAGTACTGGAAATGCACATTTTGTGCGCTTCATTTCATTTTATAGTCTCTAAGAACTATTACAATTTTTAATAAACTTGTATGTGGGATCTGAAGCCAAACACTTACACTCAGAAGGCACAAATTTATTAACTAAAAGACACCCAAAGTGGTAATAAAATGTATTCCCCAATGGTAAATTGCAAATGGGTTGTAAAAATTACATTTTATTAATCCAGCTGCAATTAAAGAATACAGCTGTCCCATTTCCATCCCAATGCCCCATTTTCAATGAAATGACAAATATTTTTCATTATTCATTATATATTGCCTATTGGCAAGTGTTTTTCTTAGTCCAGTAGTGATATCTCCTGGGCACGGCTGCTTCTCTGCAGACTTAAGTTCTCCTGGTATCGTGGGGGCTGCAAATAATAAGGTCTCTCTTTTTCGCTAGGATGCTGCACATTTCAAAGAGAATAATAAATTTTCTGCTGAAATATACAAAACTGAGCAACAGATCCATGTACAAACATACAGAGCAGTACCTGATTGACAAGCTTCTCTTATACATCATTAATTTGATAATTATTTATATACCTTCCTACTAAATCAGTATTAAGTCTTCAGTCTTTATTGGTACCACATATTGAAAGGTTGCAACTAAACCAAGACAAAATGTTGGACAGAATTTAAGAAGTCTTCTGTCTTTATTGCTGGGGAGTAAAGAAAAATATAGCCATACATAAACTTTTAGTAATATCCTGTTGTGGTCTGTACTCTTCGGAATGAATGATCATTGAATAGAATTAAATACAGTCAGAATATAACCCTGCTCCACTTTAAATCACTTTTCCCAATGGCTTTATTAGAAAAAGAATTCAGGCTCTGATGTCCATAATGTAATATCAACAGATACAAAAACTATTAATAGATTAATATGGAAAATAGGTATGCTTCCTAGAAACAGATACAAAAGCACCATGTTTCACCTGGAATTCAATACAAAGTAATCAAAAACTAACATTTTGATTGTAGACACCAACACAGATCAACTCAATTTTGCATATAGCCTTATTGGCATTAACTCCGAAATGAACGCTTCTGAATCCTGTGTTTAAAATAAAATGAAATTCAAAAAACATGGTTTGCAGCCCACAAAGGAAATTGTTGGCAACCATTAATGAAATTGTTGTGATTCCCTGTCAGCTTTTCTGACAATATATTAAGCAATGGACTGCAGCTAAAATTCAAGACACAGTATTTCTGCATTCATAAGCTTCATTTATGAGGCTGATGTGTCGTGTATGTTCTGGGGTGGCCAATCCATGAAAAATAAAGAACTTAATAAAATGATCAAGATTCTAAAAGCTCATGAGGGGTAAGAGACAGATAATTATATAATTTCAGATTCAAAGTCTCATGTTTAGACAGTTACCAAATTAACTTAAATCCAAGATGAGGTCCCCCTACTGCTCAGCAAGGGGGTGGGGGAACCTCATCTTGGAGTCAAGTATAGCAGGCAGCAGCACAGCTGCCCCATCCTCTCTTACTTTCTACTCCAGCTTTGGTACCTCAAGCCCTGACCTGGCCCAGCCAGGAGCTGCTGCAGCTTCTCTCTAGCCAGGCCGGGATGGGGCCAGGCAGGGCTGCTGCTGAGTGCCTCAGAGGAGCAGAGCTACAGCACAAGGTAAAGAGGGGATGAGCAGGGAGTGGGGTGGGGGCAGGCTATGAGTGGGAGCAAGAGATGGGAGGACAAGCTGTAGCAGGGTATAGGGGAGCAGACTGCAGGTGGGAACAGGGTGTGGGAGAGCAGGCACAAGCAAAGGGGGCAAGGGGAATGGGGGCATGTAGCAGGGGGCACATGATGAGGGAATAGGCAATGGAAGGGAGGCAGCAGGGGGAATAGGCACAGGGAGACAAGGAGCAGAGGAACAAGGGGCAGGGATCTGGCCACTCACCCCTGTAGTAGGGTAACACTTCCTTAGGCAGACTCAGGGGCCCTTTTCTTATCAAAACCAGTCCCTTTATTATATATCCGGACTGCTCCTCTCTGGAATAAACAAAACAAGTCTTATTCAAATAAACATACGCATCTTCTCGCCACAGTAACCAAATGAGTAGAGGTATACAACAAACAAACCAAAATGCTGGGTCTTTTCCCAGACCCTGCGAGACAGACA
>NW_017728995.1:20979021-20983655 GCF_001723915.1 Gavialis gangeticus | reverse complement strand
CCACAGTAACCAAATGAGTAGAGGTATACAACAAACAAACCAAAATGCTGGGTCTTTTCCCAGACCCTGCGAGACAGACAACCCTGGTATGGTGCTCATCCTCCTGCTAACCTGCCTCCTTCTAGCTTCTTTTCTGGACAGCTTTTTAACTTCCTTTGGCCAGTCAATTATCCTTATCAGCTGGCCAGTCCCTCTAGACAGGCTTGCAATCACTTTTGCCTGAGGCTTGCAGCCTGCTATAACCCCCCTCGCACACATGCACACGCACACACGCGCGCGCACACGCACACACACACACACACACACACACACACACTTCCCTGCTGCAACAGTGGGAGCGATGAATTTAAGATAATCTTCCACTAATTAGTTTCTATACATGAAAAATTATAATAAATTTATAATTTTTCATGTATAGAATCAAATTCTTAGGGTGCCATCTTAAATTCAAAGTCACCTTGGATTTGGGTAAATCAAATCAAAATAGTTGAACAGAGGAGTGGCTGACAGCAGGAGAAAAAACATAAATTTAACAAATAAAGAAAATAAAATGTAATGTGATCTTCTTTTGACTTTTTCAATCTTGTTAATATACAATCTAAAGTTAAAGTGTGTGTGTGTGTGTATATATATGTATATTTGTGTGTGTGTGTGTGTGTGTGTGTGTAGTGATTTACCATATTTGATAGTGTTTTGGTAGGGAAAAACACTATCAAATAACAGTGCTAATGTATTATATTTATTTTACACTGGTAAACTGCCTAAGAGGGAGAATGGCAGGATGAAACATTTCCCACTGCTCAAGAGTCTTGTAGCACCAGGCTCTTTTAACTAAGAACCAAGGGGTCACTGAAACCAATAGCAACATCTCTATTGACTTCAGTATGTGCAAAAATTAGGCTACATAACCTGTTTCCTTTGAAGTTACTGAGAGCTTTGCCACTGATTTAACTGTGATCAGCATATGATCCCAAGCTCACGTGGCTTTATGCACTTGGGTGAATTTGTCTTGTATAAATAAAGGTCAGAATTTGACTTGTTGTATAAATAAATGCCATATACTGAGCTTCATCAGCGAGGATCCAAGGGTGTCTACATATATGCTCTGCAGGGCAACATTTCCAACATTTTAGCCATGTGTCAGCAAGACTCAGTGATTCAATCCAAGCATTTTCATATCTTTCTGATGGCTCTAGTCCCTCACAAAATTTTCCCCTGTTCTCCCCACCTTCACATAGTAGAAAGGAAAGACAAAGAGAGAAACCAATTCTCCTCATCTCCTACAGCAGGCATGCACATTGGGGATCCCTTCTTATATCATTTGTGAACACTCTTTCTATACCTCCAGCATTGTCTAAACAAGAAGTTAAAAAGGAGGAATTTACTGAATTAAACTAAAAATTATATACTTGATCTTTTCTCTTCCTGCTGCTAATTGGGACAAGATTTTCTTGCAAATACAAATGGGGGGCGGACGGGACGACTCTCTTCTTCGATGTGTACAAAGTCTGCCTTGTCACTACTCCCTCTCACTCTTTGAACCCCCAGCATTATTTTCTCATTCTAGCAGACAGACTATCTCTGGTGCATCAAAACCATTCTCGGCCCTTGTGAATTAATTACTTCCTTCTATCTCAGCTCTATAATGAGGCTCTTTAGGAAGTGGCAGCACTAAAAGAAAGGATACAGAAAGTCACCAGCAGTTCAGGACAAGGTGTTATTTGAAGCACCCTTTTGTCCCAAATAAAGGCTTGTTGGGGTGCTAATCATTTCTCCTGACTGAAAACCAATAATGGTGATATTTAAACATTTTATTTGTCTAAGAAATGTCAATATTAACTTGTCTCACTAGTATTCATGTTTAAGTCAGTATCTGCCCCTAAAGGAACTACTACCCTTCCTCCTCTCTTGCACCTATAAGCCACCCTGGGATGGCTTCCAACAGAAGTTTTGTTTAAGACAAAAGGAACAGGCCCTAAATGTGGGACATGAGAACTGGTTTACTAGTTTGCAAGCCTGTTATCATTTCCACCTTCAGCACAAACTCCACATTGAATCTGAAGCCCCGGATACTTTTATTATCCATATGTGATTCAGCCCATGAAAATCCTTCCCTTCTTTTGCTAAAATCCTACAAAATCCACCATGAAGTCTCTGAAGAACTGAGTCTCTACCAAACTGGCTAGGCTCTTCGAATCTCTCACTACAGTGTTTCCAGGATCAGAGATGCATGTTAGGAAAAAGCTTCTCAGTGTGACCCAAGGAATCTTCATGGCATCATACATTTGACAACAGAAGCCGGGGCAGCAGAGATGGCCACGTATATAGAACCAAAGGGAAAGAGCAGCCAGCTTTAGAGAACAAACACTAGATAAGAACGAGAGGGAAAAAGTGTTTATGAAGCAAGCTAAAAAAGAAAGGGAAAAAAGTAATTTTGTTTTCACTGAGCATAAAAAAAAAAAAATAATCTTCAGAAACATTAAGTACAATGTACAGTCATTGCTATGGTAACATCTGAATATTGCAACACTGGATTTGTTACTGGCTCTGAATTCTGTAAGATTTCTTTACACACCTTTCACGCTGGAACAACAAACCATCCTGTTGCAACCGCCAGCACCTGTTCACATACTGCAGCAGGTATGATATGAAAAAGAACCCTTTACATAAATAGAGAGACCAGTGCAACTCCAGCGAAGTGCAGAAGGCCACACGGCTTGTCATGGAGAGACAGGAAATTAATACGATGGAGTTCCTGATAATCCAGTTCTGTGCAAGTAGCCCTGTAGACAACAGTGCCTTGACTTAAAAATCCAAGGGGCCCAGAGGTATAACTAGAAATTTTGGTGCACTGGGCTGGAATGAAGGGGGGGAGGAGAAGGGGAATAGTATGTCAAGGAATAGGAAGCATCTTTCCAGGGACTCAAAAGACACCAAGAGCTGCTGTTGCCATTGCTGCATGGGCTCTCTACACACAGGTCGTGGATGCTGCCGTCACTACTGCTGCTACTGCACAGGTTCCCAAGGGGCTGCCATTCTGGCACTCACTCTATGTGCGTATGCGAGGCTGGTATATCACTTAGGAACCCTGAGTTATGCTAGTGAAGAGGCCGGATCTAAAGCCCATTGAAGTCAATAGGAGTTTTCTGTTTATTACCACAAACTTCAGATCAGTCATAAATAAGATTATTTAATTTATGCCTGCTTATCTTACTTCAATCATTTACATGCTTAGGGCCAGATTCTGCTACCCTTACTCAGGCAAAGTAGTATCGTATACCGTAAACTAGTCCCTTGAGGTCACTGATGTGATTCTGCTTATACTAAGTATGGCTTAAAGAGATTCTGTTTATTGTAAGGATGGCAGATCCATCTGGCCCTTGCCTAGTAAATCCTTTTTTTAAATGTAAAAAAATAAAATATAACATGCTCAGCCTTCTTTAGTTTTAAAATGTGTAATAAAAGGGATTACGAATAGGCTAACATTACATGAGTTAAACAGGTCAGGAATAGAGGTTGAACACTTTCAGACGAAAATAAAGACAAAACCTGTTAAAATTAAGGTTATGGACATCTTTATTTTATCTTAAGCATGTCATGAATGCAGGTAGGACACAGAGGTCATTTAAAAATAAAAGTTTGATGCGAGTCAACTCTCATCACTTGCAGGCCACAAAGGTAAACAGGCCCATCAGAAGTTTAATTAGAGGGGGAAAAGCTTTTTAATCACAGCACTGGGCACCTGACACTGAACTGCAGTGTTTATTATGTACACACAATGAATGGCAATGCTACATAAGTTAATTTTGAAGGATCTGGAAACCAATAAGGCACCCTGAGCTTGAAATTTCCTGGGAGAACCAGACTTGTCTAGGATGACATTTTATTTACACTAGACTGTCAGGGAACAAATTTAGAAACAATTTGCTCACTTGCCTGCTCCCTCCTCCAACCCAAGTCAGCCTGTCAAATTCTGGTGGGTAGGTGGATTTGAGAGAAAGGACAGAAAAGTAGCAGTCAGTACAGTCCAAAAAAGTGAGAGTGGAATCAGGAAAGGTGAAATGCAAATATTATGACTGAACAACGCAAAGCAGAGTTACATACAAACAAGGTGTATGATATAGTTTCATAGTTGGTAGGGTCGGAAGGGACCTGAGCAGATCATCAAGTCCGACCCCCTGCCATGGGCAGGAAAAAGTACTGGGTCAGTGACCCAAGGTGATTATTTAGCCTCCTTTTGAAGACCCCCAGGGTAGGAGCGAGCACCACTTCCCTTGGAAGTTGGTTCCAGATCCTAGCCGCCCTGACAGTGATATCCTGATATCAAGCCTGAATCTACTCTCAATTTATGGCCATTATTCCTTGTTACTCCTGGTAGTGCTCGGGGAAACAAGGACTCTCCCGTTCCTGCAGGTCCCCACTGGGCAGTTTATAGACGGCCACTAGATCCCCCCTCAGCCTTCTCTTGTGGAGGCTGAACAGGTTTAGGTCTCTGAGCCTCTCCTCGTAGGGCCTGCCCTGCTGCCCCCTGATCATGCGAGTGGCCTCCTCTGGACCCGCACCATGTTCTCCGCATCCCTCCTGAAGTGCGGCGCCCAGAACTGGACGCAGTACTCCAGCTGCAGCCTGACCAG
>NW_017728995.1:20964902-20978834 GCF_001723915.1 Gavialis gangeticus | reverse complement strand
CTTCTCCCCACATTGTAGTGTCATCCGCCAATTTGAACAAGGTGCTTTTCACCCCCTCGTCCAAGTCACTCATGAAGATGTTGAACAGTGTGGTGAAAGCACAATATCTACCAGTGAAAGAAACACAGGGGAAAAAACAGGAAGAAATAAGAGTCTGGTCCTGTATACAAGGAAAAGAAGGAACCGTGAAACAAAAGAGTAGGGCAAGAATTGTACAATCCAGGCAATGCCATCAAATACAGTGATAAAAAACAGGTAACCAAGAGAAAGAGGGAGAGAAGGTAGTGAAGATTCTCAATACAGGGAGAGTGACAGAAAACTCAAATCCCAGTGAAATAAGCCAAAGCAAGTAGACATTTGTGCCCAGACAACAGAAGAACTCCAGAAAGAAGATAAAGGACCTCTTAAGAACTCGTGGAACACCCATCTTAAATCCTCTAATTCATCTTGAAGGCTACAATATTTTTCCTTCTTCACCTTCATTAGAATTTCCAATTCTTCTCCCTCAAGTGTCATTCTGATCTTCTTGCTCCAAAATAAAGAAACTATATGCATCCACATGCAGTATGGCAGAATCTCTGAAATAAAACCGTAAATTGTACAGTCTACTGAAAATAATCCACAGTAGATAAAGCCAGGACTATGAAACAAGTAAACTAATACATCAAGAGATAGTAGCTGCTTAATCTCATGATATTGTTCTTCCAAAGCCACATTTCTTGAGTCTACATAATATTCGTACACTACTGCACCACTCATAAGCATGAATCCTGATTTTCGCTGATAAAAAAAATCTCAGATTCCCTGATTTAAAACCCCAACATCCGTGCTTAACATGAAATCATAGAATCATAGAAAGTTAGGGTTGAAATGAACCTCAGGAGGTCATCTAGTCCAATCCCCAGCTCAAAACAGGCCATCTTCAACTAAATCATCCCAGCCAAAACTTTGTCTAGCCAGGTTTTGAAAACCTCCAAGGATGGAGCTTCCACAACCTCTCTGGGAAACCTGTTCCAGTGTTTTACTACCGTCCTAGTGAGAAAATTCTGCCTAATATCTAACTTAAATTTCTTTGCTGTAACTTGAGACGGTTCCTCCTTATTCTGTCAACTGCCACCACTGAGAACTGTCCAGCTGCATCCACTTTTGAACCCCACTTCAGGTATCTGAAGGCTGCTATTAAGTCCCCTCTTAGTCTCCTCTTCTCTAGACTACATAAGCCCAGTTCCCTCAGTCTTTCCTGATAAGTCATGTCCCTCAGCCCCCTCACCATTTTTGTCGCCCACCGCTGGACTCTCTCCAATTTGTCCGCATACTTTATTTAGTGGGAGGCCCAAAACTGAACACAGTACTCCAGATGTGGCCTCACCAGTGCTGAATAAAGGGGAAGAATCACTACCCTGGACCTACTGGCAACACTCCTACCAATGCAGCCCCGTATGTCATTAGCCTTCTTGGCAAAAAAGGCACACCGTTGGCTCACATTCAGCTAATTGTACACTGTAACCCCCAGGTCCTTTTTGGCAGAGCTGCTGCCCAGCCAGTCAGCCCCCAGCCTGTACTGGTGCATGGGACCATTGCATCTTAAGTGCAGGATTTTGCACTTGTCCCTGTTGAACCACATGAGAATCCTTTTGGCCCAATCCTCCAATATGTCTAAGTCACTCTGAATCCTATCCCTACCCTCCAGCGTATCTACTACTATCCCCAGCTGGGTGTCATCTGCAAACTTTCTGAGGTTGTACTCTATCCCATCTTCCAGGTCATCGATGAAGACATTGAACAAAACTGGCCCAGGACCGATCCCTGAGGCACTCCACTTCATGAATGTCACGTGCTCCTGCAGGTGGTGGTGGTGCTGTTGGTGGCGGAAGCATGGCGGCAGTAAGCGGGGAGCTCCCTCAGGCAGCTCCGTCGGGCAACCAGTGGTCAGTGACCACCTGCAGACACCGCCAGCAGAATGGGTGGTGACCAGCAGCGATCACAGACTGCCCACAGATGCCGCCAACAGTGTCAGTGGCAAGGAGGAGGTGGCAAGCAGCGGCCACCAATAGGCACCGCCAACAGTATAGGTGGCGCCTTTTCACAGGCGGTGCACTGCCAAGCTCAGGGGGTGCACATACACCCATGTGCACCCCCTATGCGTCTCCAGTGCTCCACTTGATACCAGCTGCCAACTAGACATCGAGCCATTAATTACTACTCTCTGAGCCCAATGCTCTGGCCAGTTTTCTATCCATCTTAAAGTCCATTTATTCAGACCATACTTCCTTAGCTTGCCTGTGAGAATGTTGTGAGAGATGGCATCAAAAGCCTTGCTAAACTCACAGTACACCACATCCACCGGCCTCCCCACATCCACTAAGCCAGTCACCTCATCATAGAAAGCAATCAGGTTAATCAGGCATGACTTGCCCTGGCGAACCAATGCTGACTGTTCATAATCACCTTCCTCTCCTCCAAGTGCTTAGAAATGTATTCCTTGCATGTCTGCTCCATGGTTTTTCCAGGAACTGAGGTGAAGCTGACTGGTCTGTAGTTCCCTGGATCCTCCTTTTTCCCTTTCTTAAATATGGGCATTATGTTTGCCCTTTTCCAATCATCTAGAACCCCTCCTGATAGCCATAAATTTTCAAAGATGCTAGCCAATGGCTCTACAGTCATATCAGCCAACTCTGTCAGCATGGTTGGGTGCATCTCATCCGGCCCCATGGACTTGAACACATCCAGCTTTTGTAAGTAGACGCTAGCCTGTTCTTTCACCACTGAGGGAAATGCCACTATATATATATATATATAGAGAGAGAGAGAGAGAGGTATCAATTGAACACATTTAATTGATATATTTATAATTTTAAAAGCAGTTTGGAAGCCTACCAATACCTCAATCTCTATAATAAAATTAATTCTAAATACATATACATTTTTGGTGTTTGATTTTGGGTTTTTATCATAGAGAATCAGAGCTCCCCCCGCCCCCTTTGCTCACCAGGATGCAGGTCCAGACTCCTCACTCCCTGGCCACAGCCCCCCACTACTGCTGGTTACCCTCACTTCCCATCCATAGCACCCCTGCGGCCCTGCTGGTGCCCCTCATTCCCCACCCACAGGCCCCCCACCCCTGCTGGTGTCCTCAGTTCCCAACCACAGCCCCCAGCCCTCCTAGTGTCCCTCACTCTCCAAACCACAGCCTCCCATCCCCTGCTGGTGCCCCTCACTCCCCCCCACAGCCGCCAACTGCCAGGGCTACAGGGCCAGGGACCCAGCTCCGCAGCCCTCTGCCCCCACAGTAGCGCCCAAGCCCTGGCTCCACTGTACCTGAGCTCCTCCTACCACATGGGCAGCCCAGCCAGAGCAGAGTCAGGAGGGACAGGTACAGGCTAGCCACTGTAGGCTTGGGCTCCCCTCTCTTCTGCCCTCCCCTTGGGGCCTCCTCAGCCCAGTGGGCAGGACCCAGAGTGGCAGGAGAGAGTGGGGCTAGGCAGAGACGCTCCTCGCTGCTGCAAGCCCTGTGCCACCATGGCAAGATGCCCCCTGCCCGCCTGGTACCAGCAAGGACAGCAATGCAGCCCCTCACTGCTGAGCAGGCAGGGGGAGGGTCGCCAGGGTGGTGCAGGGCTCACAGCAGCAAAGAGCTTAGCCACCTAACCCCGCTCTGCCTTGCTGTGCTGGATGCTGCCTAATGGACTGCAGAGCCCAGGGGGAAGGGCAGCAAGGCAGGGAGCCCAAGCCCACAGTAAGCAGCTCACTCCCACCCCTGCACCATACACAAATCTGGGGGGCACATGCCCCCTCCTGCTTCCCCCTGGGAGTGTGAACAGCAGCAGGGAGCCAGGCTCACTTTCCCTGTCCCCTGGATTAACTGCCCGCAGCCCCATTCAGCTCTCCGCCAGGGCCCTAAGGCCATGTATGGCCCTAGGCCCCAAGTCCCACACACTGCCTGGCTGGGCAACAGCTCTAGCCTTAGCCTGCCCAACTCACTGCCTCCCTCCCTCCTTATGGGGGGCCTCAGTCCCCACCCCCTTTCACCAGACTTGCCTATGGGAGCTGCTGCCCAGGCTGCTTGGCAGCCATGTGCATGTGTGAGCGTGCACCTGCACATGGCACACCCTGCCTTACTGCCATTCGACCACTCCCCCCAGCTCCATGCAGGCTGGAACTCTGCCAACCTGCACAGAGCTCTTTGCAAAAGTGGAAAAGCCATGTGTTTCTCTGTGAAAATGAAAGATCCGTGGTTTTCTTGGTCAAAAGGCAAAATCCATCATTTTTTCCATAGGAAATGGAAAAGATGTGTGTACATGAGTATAGAATATACCTCTGCTCTAAGGCTCTATATCTTATTTCCAGTCCATTAATGAATTAATATAATCTCATCCACATTCTCCTTCGACTGTACCTGACATAAAAATAAAACTGACCCTCCAAGAAAATTACCACCTCAAAGCATGTAGAAAGCACAATATATTAACAAACTTATAGGATACAAATTTTGTTTTGGTGGGGGGAGGTGAGAAATGGGAAAGAGATCCTTCTAAGTTCATGCACACTTTATAAATTATACCCTGAACACCCACATGAGCAAAAAAGAAATATATGCATATATATTATTTTTGTATGAAACATCCTACCCAACGATTTTTTGGTGGAGCCATTCAAATGAAGTTCACTGACAGATGAGGACCCCATCTGTGTATAAAGTCCATAACACTGCCACAGGGTAAATTTAAGTTACTACACATCCCCATAAGGCAGTAAGGAGAAGAGTAAGAAACATTTCTTAAATTGATATATGGGCTGTCTGTGAACACATGACAGGAAGAATGCAAAAAGGACAGGGAATAAGTATAATCATTGCTCCAACGAACATCACAGGCAGGGTAGGGATAGCTGTCAGTACCCACTATTAGCTCCAAAGCAGTAACTGTGAGTAATATGTCTCGCATGATACAGCTTCCACACCAGAGTTGTGCCTAAATGAACAGCCCAGCTCTTCGAATACACTCCTAAAACTTTGTTTGGACAGCATCTATTTCCATTGCATAGTTTAGCATTACCTTCAGCTGTTGTTCAAGGAAATATTTCAAAGGATCTGAAGCAGTGCAGTCACTTTCCATTAAGCAAAACATTTGGAAACTTACGAGTTCAGAAGAAAATAAAATATGATAGGCTCTAAATGTTAGCAAAAGCAGAAAGCTTGCACACATTAGAGTAGTGTGGGTTCCTGAATTCAGCTCTGAAACAACCCAAATAAAGAAATAATGGTCTTGGCGCAGGGCTTTTCCTGTGGATTAAAGACCAGCTGGGAGGAGTTGATGGCTTGCAGTGTAGCCAAGGGCCATTAACCCCAGCCAGTCATTAATCCCCAGGAAACGCCCGGTGCCAAGATCATTTCATTATTCTTAAAAAAAAAAACCCAGCACAGACTATGTTTAAAAAAAAAAGAGAGATGCTATTCAGTTGGGTATCTACACAGGACTGTGCCTCCATATTTACATTAACAACTGTGTCCTAGGTGGTTGTGGGAATGGGCAAGAAGGGACACAGCACAGCACCCAGGCTGAATAAAGACAGGTGGTGTTCTATGCCCCCAGGGTTGATAGGCATG
The DNA here is from genome assembly GCF_001723915.1 of Gavialis gangeticus. Classification (NCBI taxonomy): domain Eukaryota; kingdom Metazoa; phylum Chordata; order Crocodylia; family Gavialidae; genus Gavialis; species Gavialis gangeticus. The sequence goes on along the minus strand of NW_017728995.1, from coordinate 20,973,229 downwards.
CCCACATGAGTTATGGGTAGAGGTGTAGCCTCACCACTTATGACCATCTGCTAGTGCTCAGCAATTAGTGCAACAGGAGTGCTGCACCATTCTGCATCACTTGTCTGAACAGGATTTACTTCCAGACATGGCCTCAAGCATTTTGCATACATCTGCCTTCCTCAGGCAGGTATCACTGAATGCTACTGCACAACTGGTGCAGACAGCAAGCTGCATTCTACTGATCTTCAAAGCAATGAGAGAATGGCAGATGTTGAAGATACCACTGACGTCAACTCAGCTGCAGACACTCAGCACTTCTGAAATCATGTCCCAAAAAACTGATCTCCAAACACGACAGAACTATATTTGACTTGCATGGATGAATTGTCAGTTCATGTCAGGCAGAAGTAGATCAATGTATATCCAAAAGAAACAAGGTAAACAGAATATTAAATTGATGCTTACAAGCTGACCTGTCAACCACAAATATAATATATCTAATGTTTGGTTCACAGATCATTTAACCATCCAGTTGCAGTGCTTGCCACAATATTCATGGCAACAACATGGGTAGAATTTTCTGACCACATTTCACAACTATACCATTCTATCCTACTTTTATACATGACTTCAGTGCCATAACATTTATGCACCTCAGCCTTTAAAGTATTTATCCTTCTTTCCTCACTGAAGACAAGCAAAATCCTATATCCCCATTTTGCAGAGGTGGGAACTGAGAAGAAACGGTGGGCACCTGGACATGTGCCAGATGTCTAATCCAACACGTGCAAATTAGCACGCATCGGAGCTGACTCAATTAATCGAATCTGTTGGAGCATGATAATTACTGGACTCCAGCAGCCTCCGCATCACATCTATTCAGCATCCCTGCACTTCAGAATGGCAGCAGGGATGCTGCCATTAACTAAAGTTCGAATGATTTACTTTTTAAGTGCATGATGCTGAATACACGTGACGCTGTGGGCACTTTAATCACAGGGGCTCTTGGAGCTGGTCTAATTAAAGTGTCCCCCCAACCCCACCCCAGAGCATGTATTTAGATACCTTAATAACCCAGATATCAGAAGTTGTGTCAGTGAGATGGGCTTCTAATACCTTTGAGGATCTGGACCTAAATAACTTGCCCAATGTCACTATGCATTGTGGCACAAAAGGGATAGGAAAAGTCTCCCATCTCAGATGAGCATTCTCGGTATTGGACTATTCTCCCTAACATATACGAACTTACTTGTTGCACTGACAATATAAAGATGTAGAAGGCAGATTTGGAGACCTAAAATTTTGAAGTCCCATGTATGGGGACATGTAATTTGCAAGTATCAGTCAGAAGACAACATGGACCAGGGATGTTGCTAGTCTGAAATGAGGCAGTGATTTTCGTTGTATTATCTCTGCTACAAACATCTGTTCAGCTGCAGATTTGAGGTTAAGGGATTTTCATTCTGTGGTTACCATCTTAGTGACTTCCAATTAAGTGAAGTTTTGAGGGGGGGAAAAATCTAAATTGTTCAGAATAGTAGTTAAACAGCAAACACGTCTCAACTGGGGCAATGGCAATTTTTCCACTCTATGTAAATGGCTAGAACATTCCTGTTCTTTTTCCAGGGGTAAAATTAAGGCTACACCATTTTCTTTTCCCTCTTTTATGATCATTATAATTGATCCATTATTTTGGTGCCTGTAACAGACACTTACTGTTTGGCTGCATAAACTTTTAGTTGATTGTGGTATGTAGTCTGGTACGCATCGTTCTTCCTAATGAATTGAGGTGTGGAGGGGCTGGGGGGAGCAGGTATTTGTTTTTGTTTTTTGCTGCTGTTAATAGTTTTTAGCTGAGCTTGTTACATAGGTCTTAATGGCCTCCCATCTGCACTGAATGCGTTCTTCTGTGGGATTAGGCTTAATGCATTTAGGGATTTTCCTTTGCAGGAAAAGCATGCAAATGTATTTTTATTTAGCAGAGAACAACTGCATGCCCAGCTACTAGACTCTAGCGCTGGCTGATCCTGCCAAGTGCTGATAAGCGCCCTCACCCCCAACTGACTTCAAACAGGAAAGGAGGACACACAGCACTTTGAAGCATCAGGCTCTTATAAACAATACTAGGTGTGATCACAGGTGAACAATCCAAGGCACTCTCTAGACTCAAAGAGTTTACTGTCTCTCAGGTTATGTATAATTTACCAGAAATAAAAATAATTCATGGAAACAATTCAGGAGGGACTGAGTAAAACCAGCACTGTTTTTGCAGAGATTGTTCCCCAGCTGCCACAAAACACAGATCTCTATACCTGTGGACTTGTGCAGTTCCTCCCATTGCAGAAAGTGTTAAAGGGTCTGTTTTATTAACAGAAAGCTCCATCCCACAAAGCAGGTAACATTAACAGTGGGTAAAACTTGAAGCTTTCCTACAGAGGCCTAGCAACACAGTTTAAAATACAGGTGGTCCTAAATCCTACTCAGGAGCATGGATCTCCACCCACTCCTAACGTCGCCTTCTGGGAACTGGCAAAGCTCTTCACTTCTCAGCTACAAACACACAGGCCAGGGACAGACATTACACACAAACTGGTTTAAGTGATTGGAAACTCGTTTAAACCTGTAACAGAACAGACTTTCAGTGCACATAAACCAGTTTGAAAATGGCTGAAACCAGTTTGAGATAAACCCGGTTGAATCTACATTCAGACTTATCTGACTTAACTGACTTGGGTCAAACTGGTTTATACAATGTCTGTCTCAGACCCCTTGCTGGTTTAAGTTAAATCAGACATCTCCAGCATCCCAGCATGCACTCTGGGCTGGGTGGGGCTCTCTGCTCCGCAGCAGAGCTGGCCCCTCCCCTCTGCTCCCTGGCTGCAGCTCCGGCAGAAACTGGAGGTGTCTGGCTGGCTCCTTGTCCCCGCACCCCCCAAGCAGGGATTCCACTGCCCCCTCTGGCTTACACAGACACACAGCATTAGCTAGCAGGCCATGTGCTCCCTATGGTCCATGCTGTGGCAGACCAGACAAAGGCAGAATCAATGCCTCACTGTTGTTTTCTTAATGGGTGATAAACAATCACTTAGGGCTGATAAACACAGTTATCAATTCCCTGGTGGGCTGCTCAGGAGGGGTGGGGGGAGGGGACCCCTCCCTAATCAGAGCGTCCTGCAGCTTACAGTAAGACAACAAAAAGTCTACATGTAGATGTGCTAATGTGCATTAAGGCACATTAAATTGCAGCTGGCGTAGCTAAATCGCATTAGCCCATGTGTAGTCACGCTAATGTGCACTAACGCGATTAACACACACTGCATTAATGAATGCTTAGCTATGCAAGCTTAAATTTGGTACCTGCTTTAAACAGGTATCAAATTTAGGTTAAATTAGCTTAAAATTGTCATTTTTGAGTCGCATTCCAGGTGCACACATGTGGACATGCACCCTTAATGCACCTTAAAAATGGCGATTTCAGGCAAATCCCACTTAAAAGGGCCATGTGTACAAGCCTACAGTGTAGATGCATCATTACATTATATTGAGGTCTTGTACAGGTCTGAGAAGCCTTGTCATAGTCTTCAGCAGTCCCTTGATATGAGGATAACAGAAGGGAAGGCCCACAGGTAACTCAAAACCAGCATCAGCTCCCCAGGTGGATAACAGAATCAAGCCAGAAATTGAACCCCGCTCTCTTTGGTCCTGCTCTACTTCACAGTGAAGTTCTTGCTCTTTTCCTGTTATCCCCTGCCTCTAACCTGTGCACTCGTGACAGGGAGGCTGTAGAAAAGTAAATAAGTGTAGTAAACGAAACACCTGCATATACACAGAGATGGGGTGCCCCTTCATGCTGTTAGAGTCTGTGGTACACAAAGTAGAGTAAAAACATCCCAACCTCCTAGTTCATTCCTTTCTATGTAAGCATGGGCATAGACAAACAGGGAGTTAGGCCCCAAAGGGTCACCCAAGAAAAGCACAATTTCCCCATTTTTCCTTGTCTTTTATTTGTTGGCGGGATTGAGGCATTGGGCAGAAAAAGTTAAAAACAAGGGGTGCGATGGATCACAGCAGCTACACCTCTTCAGAAAAATGAGGCCTAGCTGCGGTCACATGGTCATATAACCTTTTACAAAATCAAGGTTGATGAACGAAAGGATGTCCCTACATCCTATTGTCTCCAAGTTTATTTCTGGTACTTTGGGTCACTCTTTTATACCAACAGGTTTTGGGGAAAGTGTAGTAAATATGTATTGTTATTTGCCTAAAGGTAACAAAGGAATACCTCAATATTAAAAAAGTACATTTGATGGGTCATACTACTTGCAGGTATGGAGGGAAGTTTTGAGGAAATAGTAGAGTATAATAATGGATGAGAGGTGAAAGGCCAAATTTATACTCAGTTTTACTGATGTATATCTGGAGTAACTCCACTGATTCTGGCTGAGAGTATTTCTGTCCCCCAAATACTCAGTGAATAGAACATTTTCTTAGTCATAGAAAGCAGTGCTCAATAGATTTCATGGTCCATTTTACAGATCAGGTAGAAGCATCCTCAAAGTAATGCTGGATTAATTCCTTTGACTTGAAAAGACTTATTCCATACTGACATTAAACTACGTGAATTAAAAGTGTGGTCGCAGTAGTTTAAAAACTTTTGCTTTTGAGGTATGCCATCACAGCTAATTGGATTAGATTAATGCTTGTTTTTAGGCAAAGGAGATAAATTGAATGGTTTTCCTTTGTCTAGTTTAAATATTGCAACTATAACATTAATCAAATGCATTTTTCTTTGCTTGAATACAGGCAATTGTTTTACACTGACTGGTCACTATTTGCTGCGTAAGAATGGCTCTTCATTTATTAGCTTTGAAATTCTCCCTTGTTGGTCAATATCTCATTAGACATATCACTCTGTGCGGAAGATGAACCAAGTGAGAAAATGGTTCGTACCTTGATGCAGTAATTGGAATTCCCCCTGTGAATGTTTGTGCACCTTTAATTTTTCCTGTACCATCTTATTGATTTTTCTGGCTGAAAATTAGAGAACACATCAATAATCTCAACAGAAAACAGCCTTGCATACAATACAAGTTTAATTTTTTTTTTTTTTTATTTACTGAAATCTTCAAATGTTACAGGGAAATGGCCACAATAAGAAAAATAGGTGCTCCTTTTGTAAATGCCATATCGTGAACTAGTTACCTTAGCAAGGTATAATATTTAACAATTTCGGCTGCAACATTTGAGGTTCCAAAGCTCAGGGAGGAAGACTATCAAAAGTATCTAAAAGATTTAGGAGCACAAATCCTATAAGGGAATATCAAGAAAGTTATGCACAGAAATCTTACTGAGAGTCCTCCAGCAGTGTCAATGAGTGTGTGTGGAAGAGAAGGACCTTGAAGAAGCCAGTGGACAGAAGGGGCCTTCCAATCCTCACTGAAAATACTGGGGGAGGATGGTGCAAAATTGGAGACCACTAAGCATCCCTACCAGGAAACAACTGCAGATTAAAAGAGAAAGATACTAGAAATCTGTGAACAGAAATTGTTTGGAAATGAACAGAGACACCATGGATGATTATAGCTGGTCAGCTGACCCTGTAACTTCCAGAAATACTGAGGAATGAAATAAGTCTCAACACTGCCTAAAATTCAACAGAAGGCGGTTCCACCGTCTTCACCACAGCTTTACTTCAGAGCTTCTCAAAATTGTGACAGGAGAGGTATTTTTCAAAATTGGCATCTTTACTAGAACTCAGCTGAGCACATGGATTGCAGCTGTGATTGGCACATCTGCGGAATAACCAGCCGTATTTTGGTCCAGGAATATGACAGCCATGAAAACAATGCGTCTCAAGTTTCTATTTCAGCTTTGAATCTGAGGGCCCAAAATGAAACACCTGGGGACAGAGTAAAGATTGAAAGTCCCGTGTAGAATGTCACATGCCAAGAAATTTGAGAAAACTAACAGCAGCTGAAAAGGGGACACAATGCCAATTGCATCTCAAATCTTAAACAAATTTGCAACTTTTAAGCACTTTAAGAACAACAACAAAAAATGCCTATATCATACATGGGGGAGAAAGAAAAGCTTATTCATCCTTGTAGGACTCTAAGGAAGAAATCTGACAAAACAGAAGGTGAGCCTTTTGGTGAATCATCTTTTCTTCTCAGTTTATGGCATGAGACCATCACTGCTACAAAGGTAATTCGTGCTCCTGGCAGCTTTTGCTTTGAAGGTCAGACACTCTCTAACTCAAATGGCCTGCTCTTCAAAAGGTGAAGATCATAGCTCTTATATACTTATGTCTTCTGCCAAACTATTTCATATATAAAGTTGGCAAAGTAAGTCTGTTCCAGTTCCAGCTACAAACTCCAGGCCAAAAGTCATGCTAAGTTGATAATATGCTATATTCAGAATATGGAAAAGTTGCATGAAAATGGAAAAAAACCTTTAGCATCTCAGGATGTGGTAATGATCCAGCATGACACACAGCCTCAAATAATTTAGGGAAATGATCAAGTTGGTTTCAGCATCACTTTTTATAAATAGGTCCTTGTTTTTCTTTCTAATTTATCAATCTGTCAATTACTGTCATTCTCAAAACAATTTGTTTCAATTGCAATTTAGCCAATTAAAAGCAGGCAGATGCTAAAACACAAGTCATGCAATTAAAGGTAAGAATTTTTATAGTTTTCATCCTATAAGTTTCTGTTATGGTCCCTAAATAGACAATTCTCATTTAATTTGATCGCTGGAGATGAAATTCTCTCTCTCAACAATATAAAGCAAACTCTAAACAATTTTCTTAATATTTTTTCTTTGCTTTAAATAAAAAGTGAGGGTTATCTTAAAGCAATAGTAGCTGAAATTCAAACATAAAACTAGTGATAGAAAAAGGTTATACAAGTTGGGAAGGAGGCAGGATTAGAGGGTTTTTTATGGCTTAAACTAAACATATGAATAAATTTCCTTTATATTTGATTTCTTTTTAAAGAAAAAACTTTAGAATGAAAGCCACCAACTACCTCCTATTGCAAGAAACATTAAAAAAAATCACGGTAGTTATGATCTCAAAGCACCTGTACTAACTGCTTTCAGAACACACACATTTTACAGTGCACACACATCAGATTAGATGATCAGAGTGGTCCCTGCAGGCTTTCAGAACTATTCCTCTAGGAATTCAAAACTTTCTTTGATATCTTCATGCTCCCTCCTATTAATTTGCACATGAAAAACTTCCTTAACATCTCCTTGCTTGAGTAAAAGACACCTGTGTGCCACCATATCCCCAAAAGCTATATTCCCCATACATCCCCTGCCTAGCCCCAAATGTACAAATTCCCCCACAACACATGCCAAAGAAGTTGGTTCTGTTTCCAATCTAATTTTGCCACCAACCTAGATCCTATGCAACACTTAATTAAACACTGGTGTCTCTCAGGCTGCTGACAGATGTTAAATTAAAGGCATGATGGGATCCGATATGTAATCCCAACTACTGCACTTCCTGCCACGCCACGTGTGCATGGTAAGAGGAGAGATTGTGGGATTACGCATGAAATCCCATCATGCCATAACGATGGTAAAAGAGAAGACCAGGATCATGACCCCAGACTCCCCTTGCATTAGCAACTCCATGTACTTCCCCAGCTAGGAGTCCCCAGTCAGCTGACCAGTGCTCCTAGTCTCTGTAACACACAGGAGTCTTGAAGACTGTGAGCACTGTCCACATGTTCATTAAAGGCCTGTATATTTTGTGTAATAACATTGTGGATTATTCCTCATTTTATCATGCCATTAAGGCTAGGGACAGACATTACACATAAATCAGTTTAAGAGATCAGAAACCGGTTTAAACCTGTAACACAACAGATGTTCAGTACACATAAACCAGTCTGACAATGCCTGAAACTGGTTTGAGATAAACCTGGTTGAATGTAATATCAGACTTAACTGAGTTGGGTCAAACCAGTTTATACAACTTCTGTCCCAGACCCCTTGCTGCTTTAAGATAAACCAGATTCCCCCAGCATCCCAGCATGCTCTCTGGGCTGGGCAGGGCTCTCTGCTCCACAGAAGGGTTGGCACCTCCCCTCCGTTCCCTCGCGGCAGCTTTGGCACAGACTGCAGGCTGCTTCCCCACTCAGGAATTCCCCTCTCCCCTCTGTCTTGATGAGATATGCCTGTGTATTAGCTAGAAGACCACATGCTGGCTACGGTCCTGCTGAGTCAACCGGCAGAATCAACAGGCAGAATCAACAGGTAGCTGGTAATGTCCCTGTGTTGTTTTCTTAATGGGGTGATAAACACTGAGTTAGGGGTGACAAACACTGTTATCA
>NW_017728995.1:20963931-20964841 GCF_001723915.1 Gavialis gangeticus | reverse complement strand
CACCCAGCTCAGCACTGTACAAGGGTAGGGGGGGCTGTTCTTGCACCCCCTGGCTTCTAGCCTGAGCCACTGCAGGCATATGCCTGCATGTCTGGGATGTCTGTGCAGTTACAAAGTGAAGTAGCCTAGCCAGGTTAGACTAACCTGAAAAGATTGAATCAATTCAGGCTCAGGCTTTTTGCATGTCTGTCTGTAGCCAAACTGAATGAACATATGGCTAGGTCACTATTTAAGACACGATTAACCAATTAATCACATTTTAAGTGCAACAGCTGTCAGTAGCCTCATAGTCAATTAATGCTGATCATTCCAAATCCCAAATCTACTGAAGCTGCTTCATCGATACCAAATACATAGATAAATGTGTGCTGCCCTCTCTTTGCAAGGCTCATCCACAACTGTTCTCCTGAGCACATATGAAGCCTTCCACCAGCCCACTCTTAAAAAGAGACAATGTTAAGAAATTGTTCCTTCCCACTCCCCCCCCTACTTAACGAGTGCAAAGAATGGTTCAGGAGCTACTCTCCCTATGTTCCCTTTTATGCTTCCAGTGAAAAATGTTTTGGGGCCTATCGCTTGGTTTTCCCCCCATCACTAAAAGCAGTTGTCTGCCTGAGATGTTCTCCTGCCTTCCCTGCAAAAAGAAATCATTTGCCTCAGGCCACATCTCTCAACAACATTTGTACTGACCCCAGAAAAGCAGACAAGTCAACTTTTCAAGCCCTACAGATGTAGACATAGGACTTCAGTATACTTGTACAGTACAGTTCATCCTACATGCTGCACATCAGTGTACTTGCCAGAATCAGAATGGCAGAGACTATAGATGGATCAAGGATATTGAAAAGCTGGGTATGGGAGCAGTGACTGGTGCTACTAGGATGACTGCATGGCCACTCCTAGCCTCCCT
>NW_017728995.1:20953855-20958931 GCF_001723915.1 Gavialis gangeticus | reverse complement strand
CAAGATATTTAGTGCCAACTTTGGCAACCCTTAATTGTGCAAAACTCCCACTGCAGGTAATGGAATTTTGCTCAGACTGCTTTTTGTTTTGTTTTTTATTAACATGACTACCTCCTCCTTCTCTTTATCCCCTGAGTAAGCACCAGACCTGCAGGTATTTCAGAATGCCATTCATTTTCTTGATTCATCTTTTTTATTGATTTCCTCTCTCCATCCTCCACTGCTCCCTTCCCCACCAGGATAAATACACCAAGTGATAGAAGCAGCAACTGGGATCTTTTAAGTCCCCAAATCAAGGAAGAATCTCACCCTTGCATTTGGCAGCTCTTCCTTTCCCCTCTGTGTTCAGCAACACCTCTTCACTTATGCCTCTGGGCTCAGGAAGGGGAGACCTACCAGACATTGTCACTGCCACTGCCACTGCCACTGCCACTGCCCCTGCCCTGATTGCACCTGCCCTGCTCCAGCTGGTATTGTGGGAAGCAACTGTGCAGGGAGCTAGGCTCAGGCAGGTATAGTATCAGTGGCAGGTGGGTTCCCCTTCCTTGAGCCTGCTCCTGGGCTGATGGAGAACACCCAGCAGAACCAGGTAGGAGGGGGAATTGTCCCACTACCACCACTGCTACTATCTCCAGCTGAGCCCAGCTCCTCACACAGCTGAGCTGGAGCAGGGCAGGAACAGCTCTGGATAGCCTCCCTTCCATGGGTCAGCCAGGGACAGCAACAGTGGTGGGGTAATTGGAGGGGAGGGGAGGTGCTGCTGAGCATGGAAGGGAAAGAAGGGGATCCCGAGAGGGGATGGATTCTTACTGATTTGGGGACTTTACAAAATCCCCAGCTGCTGTGCCCAGGGTGTGGTCTGAAACGTGGGGCACCACCGTGTCACCATACCCTCCACTGGTTCTGCCCCAAATGGAGTCAAATAGGTGTACAACTAAGATATTAGGAAGCTAATGATATACTACTTCTAGGGGAGGACCAACTACTAACTGCATTTCAGAATATAGAAATTAATACACTAATTTAATCTGGGCTGGTGGGAAACAAACACAAGGACTTGGTAAAGAGGGGGAACAGATATAATTTCAATTACCATTAAAATGTGGCCACTTCCGTGGTAAATAGCAGGTTATTTTTAAAATAATACACCTCAGTTTCCCAGTACAGGATATTGCAATATTTATACATAAACTAGCTACAGACAGTACTTCACAGGAGTATAAATGAAGACTATCAGTGTCTGAATAGATAGCACCATTTCCTGCAGTTTTTTATAAACTGTCCAGAAAGGTACTAACCAACTGAACACATATAAATTATCATCATAATTAAAGGACACCAATTACCATTTTATTAAAGTAGCTCAAACATTTTAATGAAGTTTTTCCCTCACAAAAGCCATCTGTGGAAGAGCTGTGTTATACTACCCCACCTCCTCTATTACAGTTGGGGAACTGAGGCTTACAGATGCTATGTTACTTCCTTAAGGATGTAACTTGAGTAAGAAGGGATTTACTCAGGCAGGGTCCTTGGTTAGGCCCTTATCCAACCCTTCTACTTGTATGAAAAAGCATGGATTTATTTTAGAGCTGTCTTTATAATATGAAGCTGGGATACAGCTTCGAAACTCCAGAGGCACAGGAACATTCATAACTGTGATTTTCACTGCACTCTTTATAAACACATGGGTACACCTTCCAAATCAGGGAAGTGGGGAGATGCTGCAGATTTAGATTCTTGTCACCTTGAACAAACTGACAGGCAGTTATTTTCTATGTTTCCCTATATTAAAAGTGGCTTGGGAGGCTTGTAAGATGAGACCACTGACTTTAATTTACTATATTTCCTTTCTTATTTATTCTTGAATGAAGAGTTATAGCCCAGGGCACATATTGCTAATAAAGTCTGTTTGTTCTGTTCCTAAAGATGCTCAGTGTTAAACGGTTTCCTAATTAAATCAGAGTTTTCAACTGACCAAACTTATGTCTATAAATAAAGCGTAGACACTAAAAGAAGAGGAATTCTCACAAACACCAATTCACTTGGGAAGCTCTTCCTGATGAAGCGTCTTAGATCAAGTCACAGCATACACAGCTTGCAACTAAACAAGGAATTCTACAGACTCATTCACTGATGCACATGTTTAAAAGACTATGTAATATTCTTCCACAACTGTTCTTTGCCATTAATGGAAGAGATATGCTGCCTACACACATTTAAGTCCCTTCTAAAGACCCACATTTTTCATTCTGCATACATACCATGGGTCAACTCTCTGTAAGTCACTTAATGTTCCTTGTGACAAAGTGTAAAGGTGCTCCAGTATGGAATTATTGGAGTCCTGTCTAGCGTATGGCTGACCTGGGTGCAGCTATAAAAGGAAAAGGGAAAATGGTGGGAAACACAGAAGAAGGGCCTCTTTTTCTTTTGTCCCAGCAGGCTAGAGCAGGAAGGGCATGTACTCAAGTTATTTTGAGACTGGGGCATGAATTGCTTGACGTTTATGGAATTAAAAGCAGCTCTAAAAAAAAAGAGAGAGACTTGATATTTCCCCTCCCAGATCCCCAAGCCCTCATCTGCATCACCATGTCTGTCTTTCTGCCCTTGATTGTGAGTTCCCAGAAGCAGGGCATGTCTTCCTTAGTGCTTACCTAATCCGTTACAGACACTTCCGTAAACAAACAGCTATTGATTTTAATAATGACTTTGCAGTCCTAACTTGGTGTATCTAGGGAGCTCTATGGAAAGCCTAAAAAATCAGACATGTATCTCTGCTTGCAAATAGCTTGATGGTACAAAAGACAAGAGTTCATCTGCAAATAATGAAGTGTTTTAAATTACTCAGCTAACCACTTAACCATTGTCCCTTACATGCATGTGTTACATCCAAGCCAAGTCAATCCGAAAGTGGATATTATTGTCGTAGCATATCAAGTTTCCCAAGACTTGACTGACTACAAAATAAGAACACAGTGTTCAGAAGAGTTAACCATTAGTTAGCCTAAGTGGCTGGCCTACGATTTAAAGGAAGGTCAGAGTCATACTTCTGCTAAGCTCAACTACTAATCATTCAGGAAAAAAATTCTAGTAAATAAATTAACCATGCTAGCCTCTCTCACCTCTTCCCTCTAGCAAAAGCAAAACAGTCACAAGTATACCTCAGGGAGAACAGTATTATTCTAGCTCAGAGTCTCAGCAAGCCTGAAAAAACATGAGATTTAAGAGACAGCTGGGAAAGTAGTGACAGGCAAGATTAGCAGCAACAGCAACATTAAGGAAAAATACTACAGGACAGAGTCACTTGATATAAGTCAGTCTGCACATGGTGAGGTAACCAAATCTTTCTGTGAGTCACTGGTTTAGGGATTTCAGTTAACTAATGAACTCTTAACTTATACAGTGGCCTTCATAATTTCTATTTACCCATTCTTATATACTTATATATTTACAGTAAACCTGTATTATATTAGTATGTTCTCCTGTTTAAAAACCTTGATTGGAGACATATCAAAAGCAAAAGGCCCAGTTTTGTTACTTTTCTTATCTCTGAGAAGCAATCTATGGAAGTAAACTGGGCCACATTCTTAGCTGGTCAACATGGTGCTACTGAAGACAATTCTCAAATTGAAGTCAGCAGAGTGAAGTGCTGGCCCAAATAGATTCATAGATTCATAGATTAAGGGTCGGAAGGGACCTAGTAGATCTTCTAGCCCGACCCCCCGCCAGGGCGGGAGAACAACAAAAAACCCCAAAAAGAGAAACGGGACTCAAATGAGTCCAGCCAGGTAGGCATCCAGCCTCTTCTTAAAGACCCCCAGGGTAGGGGCCAGCACCACTTCCCTTGGAAGTTGGTTCCAGCTCCTAGCCGCCCTAACTGTGAAGTAGTTTTTGCGGATGTCCAATCTATACCTCCTCTCCATCAACTTGTGCCCATTACTCCTTGTTATGCCAGCGGGCGCTAGGGGAAACAGCGTCTCCCCCAAACCCTTCTGGTCCCCCCTAGTGAGTCTATAGACAGTCACCAGGTCCCCCCTCAGCCTTCTCTTGTGGAGGCTGAATAGGTTCAGGTCCCGCAGTCTCTCACTGTAGGGTCTGCCCTGTTGTCCCCGGATCATGCGGGTGGCCCTCCTCTGGACCCTCTCCATGTTGTCCACATCCCTCTTGAAATGGGGCGCACAGAACTGGACACAATACTCCAGCTGTGGCCTGACCAGCGTCGCGTAGAGGGGGAGGATCACCTCCTTGGCTCTACTCGAGATGCACCTGTGGATGCACGACAAGGTCCGGTTAGCCCTGCCAACCATGACCTCGCATTGTCGGCCCATGTTCATCTTGGAGTCAATAATGACTCCAAGATCTCTTTCTGCCTCCGTGCTCTCAAGTAGGGAGTTCCCCATTGTGTAAGTGTGCTGCTGGTTCCTACTGCCCAAGTGCAGCACCCTGCACTTGTCCGTATTGAAACGCATCCTGTTCCTGTTAGCCCACCCCTGTAACCTATCCAGATCCCTCTGCAATCTCTCCCTCCCTGCTAGCGTGCTCACCTCCCCCCAAATTTTGGTGTCATCAGCGAATTTAAACAGGTTACTTTCCACCCCATCATCCAGATCGCTGATGAAGAAATTGAACAGCGCAGGTCCCAGGACCGAGCCCTGGGGGACTCCGCTACCCACCTCCCCCCAGGTCGAGTATGACCCATCCACCACCACCCTCTGAGTGTGACCCCTCAGCCAATCTGCAATCCATCTGACTGTGTAGGCATCGATGCCACAGTCACCTAGTTTTTTAACTAGGATGGGGTGAGAGACGGTGTCATCTACTTGCAAAATAAGGTGCTCAAGTTCATGCTAATGGCAGCCACTATGCCAAATGCCAGGCCAAGCTAAAGTGTCTTCCTCTTATATACACATAATGATGTGATAGTGATGCAAGGTATGAATCATCTGGACACCTGGAATCTGTTAGGAAATAACAGTTTCATCTACAAAGCATCAGTGGACTTTGGCAGTAGTAAGAAAAATTTGCATCAGAATAATGATACTACTGCAAGGTTTCATAGTTTCTAGGGTCGGAAGGGAC
>NW_017728995.1:20946909-20953567 GCF_001723915.1 Gavialis gangeticus | reverse complement strand
GCCTTCCTGACCACATCCCCACACTGCCAGCCCATGTTCATCTTGGCATCAATGATGACTCCAAGATCCTTTTCTGCCTCTGTACTGACGAGAAGGGAGTTCCCCAGCCTGTAGGTATGGTGCTGGTTCTTCCTCCCCAAGTGCATCACCTTGCACTTGTCAGTGTTGAATCCCATCCTATTCTCATCCACGCACCCCTGCAACCTGTCTAGGTCCGATTGTAGCCTATTCCTCCCTTCTAACATGCCCACATCCCCCCACATCTTCGTGTCATCAGCAAATTTGAACAGGGTGCTTTTTACTCCCTCGTCCAAGTCACTGATGAAGATGTTGAACAGTGTGGGCCCAAGGACCAAGCCCTGGGGGACCCCACTGCCCACATCCCTCCAGGTCGAAAATGACCCGTCCACCACCACTCTCTGGGTGCGGCCCTCCAGCCGGGTAGTGACCCATTTGACTGTGTAGGTGTCGACGCCACAGTCCCCCAGTTTTTTCCTCATGGACATATGCCAGAATAATTCTCTCAAAAAACTTGCCCAGGATTGAGGTAAGACTAACTGGCCTATAGTTCCCCAAGTCCTCCTTCCTCCCTTTTTTTGAAGATGGGAACCACATTGGCCCTCTTCCAGTCCTCTGGCACCACACCAGAGCACCATGAGTGCTCGTACAGCCATGCCAGGGATCTCGCAATGATCTCAGCTAATTCCCTCAGCACTCGGGGATGGAGATCGTCTGGACCAGCTGATTTAAATACACCCAGTCCCTCCAGAAGTTCCTTGACTAGATCCTCCCTGACCCATGACTTAATGAAAAAAGAGACCAAAGTAGCTGGCTGTCACAGAAACTGCCTTTTGCACTTGCATTCCCACCAGCAGTCATTTAAAGTGAGCACAATTATTGCTACACATTCTCTTGTTGCTAAACAGACACTTACTTAGCAGACTATAGCAAGTGCTTCACTTTCAGAGAAGGAAAAATATTAATCTTTAAAAACTTCCTAATTAACATTTTCTAGTTCAGTGTTGTTATTATTATAGGGTGAAGCAGGAGATTGCAGTTATTTTCATGAAGGTCAACCAGACAAATGGATTTGTTTAATAATCTGTGTACAAAATGCTTTTGTTCTAATGGCTAGAAAATTCCTTTCAACAAAAGAAAACATACCCTTTACTATATAGTCCTGCCATTAAAAATGTATCCTGTTCTTCAGGAAGGAAGTATTTTCTTTACCCCACCCCCCGCCAATATGTTTTGAAAGGATTTACTCTACAGGACAAGAGGATTTTTCAAATTATCTTACGTTTTCACTTCTTACATACCATCCTTCCTCCTATTAAAGGTATTTAATTTCTCAGAAATCACTGTAAACTAAAAAAAAGAGATATGCTCAGAAAAAAATCAGGGCTCTAATAAAAAATAGGCAATATAAAACTAAGAGCTGATATTCCCTGGTAAGATTTCATAATATCTGAAACAAACAGAAGCGACAACCCAAGGAACAGACATGAAAACATTTAGGAAAATACATTAGGGCAGGGGTTTTCAACTGGGGGTACGTGTACCCCTGGGGGTACCTGGGATGGATTCAGGGGGTTCTCGGCAGCAGGCACTGCTGCCGGCACTTCTGCCATCATCGCGCTGCCGGTACTTCCACTGCCGCACCATCGGCATGCTTGCCAGTTGGATGCGGGGGACACCCCTCTCCCCATTGCTGATTGGCTGCTGGGGGACCTCCCCGCCTATCTGGCTGCTGGGGGACTCCTGCCTTCTCAACCAGCCACCAGGGTACACTGACCCAAAAAGGTCGAAAACCCCTGCATTAGGGCAGGTGGTTCTGGATACACCTCTATTGGCTCCTCACCACTCTTGTGGTCACCATTGAAAACATAAGCTCTTCTGAACCACTCTGCAGACTAAAACGGAAATACAGAAGTGAAGATGCCCCAGGGACACCTGCCACTGCCAAGCTGTCAAGAGTTCAAGGGATAGTGTTGACAGGTGACCTCAGTCTTCCCTGCCTCTGTTCTGACCTGGAGCTTGCAGAGTGGGAATAGGAGGCCAAGGCGACCACCTCAAGAGCACAGTAGAACCTGTGTGATCATACACTGATCACTTTTCCCAACTGGGTTCTGGCTTTCCAATCTGAGAACAGTTTAGCATCTTTGACCTTAAAAATGGGTGAGTCTGCTTTAAGGGTAATCTCGCTTTTTCCAGAAGATTTTCCCTTATCTCCCTCAGAATTATAGTTTGTACCCCCTCATGTTACAGTTGTAATGTGTACTTGAGAAGCCATACAAACACCTTAAAAGCTGCAGGCACTTTTTATTAATTCTTCCCAATTAACCTACTGCTGAAAACCCTTGTGGGTGCAAAAATAATTAAAGCAGCTGACACTAAACCTAAATTGTTGCCAGTAATTATCGAATTCCAGTATTCATAAGAAACTCATAAGAAACTCTTCATAAGAAGAGACTCATAAGAAACTCTTCAATTCATTAGATACTCTTCATCTTTAGACATGAATTCATGCACAGAATCATTTCTGGAACAAGTCAGCCCTCAGTACAGCATACAAACACCCCCAAGATTTGAGATGTTTCGGATCTGCATTTCATAGTTATAAATCCCAAGATCTGGAGTGTTTAATTTTAGAATGCATTAAAGAAATATGGGGGCACATCCACCTATGCTTATTTATACTAGACAAGATTCTTGCCAATAAACTTGCACTCAAGATCTGAGATTGGTTCGGGACTAATTCATGTAGGATTGGTTAATTCTAGATTAATTTTTATTCAGACCAGTTACAGCTAGCAAGGAATTTGGCCCTCAGAGACTACAATACTACAGTACAATACCGGTGAGGAGAGAGGGAATTCTTAAGACATGATTGAGAATGGGCACTGTAGAGAATGAGAAGAAAGTTCAAATCCACTGCTCATAACTTCATAGATGCTAGGGTCGAAAAGGACCTCAACAAATCATTGAGTCCAACCCCCTGCCTAGGCAGGAAGGAGTGCTGGGGTCAGATGACCCCAGCCAGATGCCTATCCAGTCTTCTCTTGAAGACCCCCAAGGTAGGGGAGAGCACCACCTCCCTTGGAAGCCCATTCCAAATTTTAGCCACCCTTACCGTGAAGAAGTTTTTCCTGATATCTAGCCTAAATCTGTTCTCTGTGTGTTTGTGACCATTGTTCTTTGTTCCTCAGTCAAGGAGCAGCACCTGTGGCAGTGGCAGCTCCAGCCCTGGTCCAGAGCTAGGGCTAAAGCTGTTACCAGCACTGTGAGCCAGAGCAAGGCCAGCACAACTGAGGTTGGAAGGGACCTAAACGGATCATCAGGTCTGACCCCCTGCCCCGGGCAGGAATGGGTGCTGCGGTCATATCACCCCATCCCATCCCATCACCACCCCACCCCATCACCCCAGGTGATGTCATGAAAAGGGATATAAGGGGAGCTAGGCTAGTTTCAGGGAGATGCTACAAGGGGCTTCTGAAGAGTGAGGTCTCCTCCAAGGGAAAAAGGAGGTGTAGACAGCGTAAAGGGAAGCTCAGGTAGAGGGGAGAGAAAGGGAGAATTGCCCCAGTGCCTGGAAACTTCTCTCTCCTTCTCTTCTTCTCCCCCACCCCACCCCTTTTGAGGGTTTACGGGGTTAATATCAGGGGGAAGAGTGTTGGTTCTTGGTTTTGCTGGCAAGGAGTTAGGCCCAGCAGTTTAAACAGGGTTGAAACCTGGGAGTTTCTAACCCTGCCAGTTTTGAGCCAGGGTTGAGGTTTGCAACTTTCTGGGCCCCATGGAGCTGTGACCCAAACTACCTGCAGCCCAAGCCTAGAGGGTAAGCCTGGTCTTTCCCCTTCATTTTTTTTTTTTATAGTCCTTTGCTCTAGTCAAGCTATGTGGTTGCACTAGCTGTAGCAATTAATCAACCTAGTTCCTTTTGGAATTTTTTCTGCAGTTTTGTTTCAGCAGGCCATATAAACCAGCCCGGAAGTTATGGGGTGCACGCATGCTGTCTGGAGTCGCAGTCATTCCCTACACGCACAGACGGTCTTTCCATGGGAGCAAAGACTGACATGCTACCATTCCTCCAAGAGCAGCGAGGGGCCCCTTGCTCCACAGAAGGACCCAGGCTCTCTAGCAGCTTTTCCTGGTGCAGCGCAACCTAAACATTGTATCTTGCAGTTAGTAATATTTTAAACTGCATTTACTGTTTTCCATTGTTTTCTGTAATAAAACTATTTTTTAGTGTTTACACTGCTTGCAAGGAGGGTTTTTTTGTTTATGCGGGACAACCTAATAATTTATTTTAACAACCTAATTTGTTTCCCATATGGTCTGGATGGGGGTTCGAGCCAAGGTAAAATATATTTAGACTGCCAAATTTAACCCAGCCCTTGTTGCTGCCAACCAGTGCCAGGCAGAAGGGTTATATGTGCATCAATATAGATCTCCAAGTTATTGACCAGATACATTTTGATTGGTTGTTTTAGGGATATTGCACCTTGCCTACAATTGAGTGTCAGCTGCTGATTCTTAAAACCAGGCCAACAGGCTCTGAAATGAAAAAAGTGGAACATGAAAACTATCAAGCTAGCTTTATCATGCCATAACTGAATGTCAGCATGACGCTAGTTGGGCAATGTCAGCTATGAATCCTCACTCCTTAAAATCCCAAAAGCAGCATGAAGATCTTGGAAATATTATTCCAGCAGTCTATCATACAGGTATACCTGCATTAGTTGATACATCCATTTATGCACAACTCAAACTCTGAAACCAGCACAGAGCCCACACCCGCAGCTTTACACAGCACCAAACCCATTTTTCTGCAAAATTCTGACCTTTCAAAACTCATTAGACAACCTTTCAAAACAATGATATCCTTGACTTGTACATGGCATAGATAGCAAACTGTTGTCCAAAACAGCACTGTACACATAGCACCCTACCAATGATCTACAACAGAAGCTGCATAATAATGTGCCACAACCAGTTGGCAGCAGCCTGGTCTGCTTTCTCGGGAATATTCAACACAACCAAAAGCTTTGGCTCCTCCACTTCCAAGACCTTCAGAAAAGGTAGGCAGTTCTTTAGTGTTCCTTCCTTAACAAGCATGTGAGATAGTTTCTTATACTACCTCCAGTTAGAAAACATCTACTTCTGATGACACTATTGTCCAGTGCAACAGTATTTCAATATTGATTTTCCTGACAACCCTAAATAATGCTGTCGCATTAATAACCTCCAAGGCATTGATGGGATCAGGCTGAATACATCTTATTTAAGATAACACAATTATAATGATTGCTGTTATCTAGGGGTCGCCAGGCCAGCAACATTTTATTTAACCCAACAAATTATTGCACAAACAGTTCATGAGGAGGGTGGGGAGGTGGAAATCAAGTGTTCAGTGAAGGATGCAACTACTGTTAACTTCCTTAATAAAAATTAGAAAAAACTAATTCGACAAGAAGCTTGTGTAAAGTGGGCACAGAGGATATTAGATGTAGTCAACATTTACTGTACGTACAAGCATTTTAAAAAAAAGTTTATGTATTTTCAGTGATTCAAAGGATTAGGTATCAAAGCTTCTATTTCACTACTCTGTCATAAAGCATGACTCTTAGAACCTCACCCAAAACAGAAGGGCTACTAAAATAGGAGCTCCTCATACTTAAGACTACTGACAGAACACCCCATACTTCCACGAACTTCATGAAACAGGAGCAGGCCACAAATGGAATAAATATACTTTATATGGACATCTCCAAAATCATTAAAGGAGAAAAAAGCCAAAATGTAAATAAACTACAATGACTCCATCTCCAAAATCATTAAGGGGAGAAAAAGCCAAAATTTAAGTAAACTACAATTACTCCTTGATTTATGTCACTATATTTTTGCTTTGACATTTATAATCATCACACATAAAAGAGGACAACATATAATACGGGTTTGACATTTGCAATCATTATGAATAAAAAGAGGACAGCTTCAGTTTTATAAATGCTAGGAAAATAACAGCAGCCCACAACCCTATAAAAGGCGAGGCAAATTGTATATGAGTGCTCAGATATAGGTCAGCTTTGAGCAGGCATGTCATTCCTACTGCAATTAACAGTGCTGGCAAAATACCACAGGTTTACATCACTCCAGTGTGTTACTAAGAATCTCCTAATATTGATGCATCAGCTGTAAGCTCACATGTGGTTTTATTGACCACATCAGAGTAAGACAGGCAGGTGAGCAACTATAATTAAAGATCTTAGAAGGGGAATATTAAAGGCGGCTGTAGTGAAACAATAAAGGTGATGCACGTTCTCTATTTTTAAAAAAATGCATTGTGCACTGTAAAAAGAATATAAATACTTTATGAGACTTAAGTGTCAGCCTCTCATTAGTAATACATTAAAGTACAGAGCAGGTGGTAACCTTTACACATTACAATGCCTAGCTTGTGGCACCCTGTTGCAAAGAATCTCAAATAGACGCATTCAAGATATTAAAAATATTAGGCAAGAAGAAAGTGTGTTCCATTTCTCCCTGACTTAACATGTCAAGCTACTTCACTGACTTTAGAAAGTGTTGCATATGATGGAAAGCATAGAGGAATAAAGAATGATCCTTGATTTTGAAAAGTCAAGGGGGGGGGGGGGGG
>NW_017728995.1:20929122-20946794 GCF_001723915.1 Gavialis gangeticus | reverse complement strand
GGGGGGGGGGGGGTTCCACTCCCCTACATGACTTCATCATTCACTAATTTGTTCGGACTGGGCTTTCAGAGAAGTTTTATCTATCCACCTTTCCCAAATCACTGAGAAGCTTCTCAACATATAGATCCAGTTCCAGGAGGGAAAATAAATTTCAATATTTCAATAAAATTACACAGAAGCCCAAAGACAAGTCATAATTATAAACAGTAAGTAAAGCTGAAGAGTTTATAGTACAAGCTTTTTTTGTTCAGGTTTGTCATTAATCGCAAGGATAAGCTAATGTAGTATTGATGGAGCACTAATAGAAATCAAATTAAAAAACGGGAATGTAAGTGTCTTTGATTAATTAAAGTTTTTACTGACAGTTGCGCCAACATAAATTTTCTGTAATGCAACTGAATGCAGCCATTCATCAGTATGATAGTTCTTTCGTTCCTTCTAATATTTTATGCGGTATTTCAGTAAAACGAGTACATCACCATTTATTGGAAGCCTTTGGAATGAGACCATAAAATACACTCATTCCTACAAAGTAGAAAGGGTATTTGTGACCCTGTGTCACTTCATTTAGGAGCACAGATTGGCCTTGGATTTACCTTATCTGGTTGCCGTCTTCCAGTCCTAAGATGGCTCCAATTCATTTGTAACATGGGAAAAACAGTTTGCAAAGTACTTTTTTGCCAGAGTTAGTCCCACAAGGAGAACCAGTGTAAGAAGTGGGTTTCAGAACTATGCGATACACATTCAGGGTATACGCAGAAAACATCCACTGACTAACTGTGAAGTCAAACCAAACTTTATGACAATTTTCCTATTTTAATGTATTTATTAGATTGTTACGCTTCCCTCCCCTGAAAAAGCTCAAAACAACTTGCAATAAAGAACAAGGTAAGTTATAAAAACAAATAAAATATGAACATAGAATAGCATACAATAAACTCTCCAAGCAGTGCCCCATAATTTAACATCTCCTACTAAATGCCAGCCCAAATAAAAAGGTCTTATATCAGTTCTGGAGGATGTCTAGGCTGAGTCTCTAAGGGGCCTCAAGGGAGTTCCAGAGCTGTGTTTTAACATCTCCATAAACTGCATCTCATTGGCAAAACTCCTCTTTCTTTTTACACAGACCTACATCTGTGTCAGAGTACTGGAGTACCAGATATTGGTGACTAGGGCAGTCTTCTGCCCCAGGGAGGCTCAACAGCAATGCAGTCAGTGGCCATATTCAGAAAATGAAATTCTTCTGGATCAAATCAAATTTCATTCTTGCAAAAAGATTCACTGGGCTGTCCAACCTGGTATTAAGATTCACTTAGAAATCTGGGTCTAGATCTGACATCTGAGTCAAAGAAAGCATACTCAAGCATTCAGCTTGAGAAAATGGATCTTATAATTTGTCATGGCATAGCTACAGTCTCTGGTGGTCTGAGCCTGGGGTTCATCTATTTAATTATATTGAAGGACTTGACTTGATGTTCTGTTTTAGGGGAAAAAAGAGCATTCCCTTCAACCTCCCTCAATGTAGGAGTACACTTTGATTCAAGCTACATGCACAAGGGAATAAGGGGATGTAAGAGTACCTTATTAAGTGGGTGCCAAATGTCTTGGTGTACGGAAGTAAACAGGATTAAGCAATGATCAGGCACAGCCTTTGTTTCCTTTAACCTAATCCTTACTATCTGGCTACAGTAACTTATTATGACCTAGGAGCACAAAGAAACAGCCAGAGGGGTTTGGTTAATACTGGGTGTATATCCTCTGCTCAGGGCTGCAACAAAAATAAAGCTGGCCCTTAAAAAAAGGGTTTGGACAATGGACTTAGGTTGGGGACACTCTTACATGCTATAGCTTTCAATCTTTTCCCAGATAACAGAATTTTCCAGCCATTTACTGGTCTTAGCAACAGGCCTAAGTGCGACATAATTATTCTTCTTTAACAATGTATACACCACTAATGCCACGACATTCAGGAAGTGAAGAAAAGGTAGTGATCAAGGCTGGTACAATTACATTTGTTTAAATAGAGCTAACATCTTTAACAGTTTTATCATCAGCAACAAATAATCTCAAAAAAAAGGCTAATTTCTTACTAGTCTGACTGCTTTTACGTTGTTGTATAAGAACAACTTCCATTCAGGCAAATCACGTGACATTAGATAAATTATTCTAGATATCACAAAGGACAATAAAGATTGAGAGACAAGGAATGAAGGCTTAATTTTTTCTTTCTTTGCTTACCCGTTAAGGGCAAAAATGCAGGTTTTCTATTAAAGACAGTAAACAACTGGCTTCTTCAAAACGTTACACAGAAGTCGAATAGAGCATGGTCTCCTTTCTACAATTGCGACCACAAACCTAAGAAATCCCATTAAGGGAACTTATAGCAAAAGAGACAACTGTGATGAACCTTTAGCAAATTATATAATTAGACTTTCTCTTCAAAGGGTCTTTCAGATCCATTTATCTCCATCTATTATACACAGAGAGTTACTCAATATGGCAACTAAGGAAAATATGTCAGGTAAATTAAAGATTCCAAAGGAGAACAAATTACCTTGCAGTACTGACTGTAAATACCCTGTCCTATAATTTATGTGAACAAGGGGGGGGAAAAAACCTGGGGAAAAAGAGATAAATGAGTTTCCTGTCTGATTCACGTGTCCTTTCAGTTACAAGGAGGGAAAGGCACACCAAGTCTTTGGGCCTTTTATTGTATTCCTGGGCCAGAACTTAACTCTTTGCATGAAAGCCCTGTGACCCCAGTAGATTGATGAGCTTGCTAATTTGGAATAAACCAGTATGCCTGTTAACCATGGAAGAAGCAGACTTAAAACAAGGATTAAGAAGTAATGATAGC
Source organism: Gavialis gangeticus (assembly GCF_001723915.1). Taxonomy (NCBI): domain Eukaryota; kingdom Metazoa; phylum Chordata; order Crocodylia; family Gavialidae; genus Gavialis; species Gavialis gangeticus. The sequence goes on along the minus strand of NW_017728995.1, from coordinate 20,943,937 downwards.
CCTTGGAACTCAGAAATGTTTCACAGAAGTTGAAAATAGAATTTAAAAACTATTTCTACAGGCAGGTAAAATTCCAAATAATTCCTGGCAAAGGAGTTCTTCCCCACAGAGCCCGACAGGCAACAAGTCTCATAATGTAAAATAAATTAAGTTCAGTGATTGAAGCAGGGAACTGGGACCTGTGCAGTTCTATTCAGTGAACAATTTGTTTTCTTCCAAAAAATTGCCAAAATTGTGTTACCCATACTGTGCTACATATTTATTACAATGTATGATCTCAAGACAGGTACAGATAAAACAAAGTGAAAAGATTTCTTTTAACAGACCATGTAATCATTTTTTCTCAATTATATATGGCATGATCCGTCAAAAAGAACAGAAGTAAATAGGCATTCTGCTTTCAGAAAGTGTCAGCCCAGTAAATTTGAAAGATGCACTCTTGGTATCATTGAAACCAGCAAAAAGTTTGCAAAAAAAATAACAACTGGATAATTTCTTGCCTCCCTCTCATGCCCATGTTCTGACCAAAAAAAAAACAAAAGAAAAGAAAAGCCTTTGAAAGACATGATTTAAAAGAGAGATTGCAGTGTATAAAACCACTTTTTCACCAAGGTACCTTATCCAATTTTATATCTTCTCTTTCTGTTAAAGCTATACATTGTCGTAGATTTTCCAGGAAAGTCCCACATTTTGGGGCTGTTCCAGGGTCGCCAAGGACTCTCTCAACATGACGTTCACAACCAGTTTCTAAAAACTGGTCTCAGATTGGTTCTCAGCTGTGTCCTTGTTGCATCTGCAAACTGTGCAATCATATGGGCCCCAAAAACTGACTAGCTGCCATCAATTTCAGGGCTGCTAATAACAGTTCTGGGAAGCCTTTGGGATGGCTGCCCAGATTCTGCTCTCTGGAAATTGGTCACTTTACTCTCTCTATCCCTCTTTCTACTAGTAAGCATTTAAACATTGCCTCCAGCGCAACACACACAAGCTGATTTAAATGCTTACGGATCTGGGTACACACAACTGACTGCAGCGTAGGGCAGAGATACCTAATGGGGCTGTGAGAAGCTTCAGGTGCAAATTCAGTTTGGAGGAGATTCGGTGTCTGAATCTCCAAATCTGAATCAAATCAGGAGACCAATTAAAAGGTTTGAATTGATTTGAAGCTCTCCGAATCAATTTGGAAAAGATTCGGAGAGCTTCGGCAATTCAGGCAGTCCCCGCTGGCCGCAGCAGGGAGCTGGACCCAGACTCTATGCTGGTAAGTAGGGGGAGGGGGAGGAGAGGCTGAAGGAGAGGGGAGGGGACCATGGTGGGGCCCCTGCCAGGCTCTATCCCCTGCTTGCTCCCCCCAGCCCCCTGAGCGCCCCACTCTCCCAGCCCCACCCCCCATGACTGCCCTGCCAGGCCCCAACTCCTGGCTATTTAAAGAAAAGCCCCCACTCACCAGCTGCTGCCAGGCGGGGGGGCAATCACTGCTGCCCCCCACTGCGCCACACCACATGGGGTGTTCTGCCACAAGCCCCCTGATCCCCGCCTGCTCTCCCGGCACCCCCACCCATGGCTGCCTTGCCTGGCCCGGCTCCCAGCCTTTAAAAATAAAATAAAATAAACCCCAATTCACTGGCTGCTGCTTTGGCCTCCAAGCTTCTGGGGGCTTGTGACAGAGCCCACCATACAGTGTGGGGCAGTGGGGGGGCAGTGGGTATCACCCCTCTCCCCCCAACCCGGCAGCAGCTGGTGAGTCGGGGCTCTTTTTTTCAAAGAGCCGGAAAATGGGAGAGCAGGTGGGGTAGCCATTGAGAGTGGCAGGGGGATGGGGCTGATTTGGAGATTTGGCCAATCTGGCTGCAGCTGAATCTGTAAGTCAGATTTGGCCGAATTGATTCGGGACAGTGATTTGAATCACCAAATCGAATCACTGCCCCCCAAATTAGCCAAATCCGAATCCAAAGCGAATACTAGCTGCTTTGCACAGGCCTAATATCTCATACAGCTTTAACTATGCTACCTTAGGTACCAGGGGCAGTTATGGCTTAGCATTCAGGAATGGATACCCTCCTCCTCTCACTGGGGCCCCACTGAAATTCAAAGTGTCTAAATCACTTTTAAAAATAAGACTTAAGTTCCTAAATCTGGTAGATGATGCTATGCTGAAAAGGACACTGCATAAATACCTTTAAAAATCTGGGCCTTTAAAAATCTGGGTGCGTGGGAAAATATATATATTAATGGCCACACAAGGAAAAGCAAGTAGTCATATGCACAAACTTATACACAATACATGTACAATATGTATATTCACATACACATACATCCCCACACATACACAAACAATTTCTCAGCACTGTATAGTCCTTTCTTCACATTTTCCTTCTTGCTAATTAAGTCGATTTTTGGAACAGTTCTTTGGAAAAAAAGAACTTTCCAGCAAATTAATACTATCTGATCTCTCAACACAGCTTAGTTAATATAATCTACTACACAATGAAGAAACCTACCGCATACAGATAGTATCAATTAATGCTTGATTTCAACAATCAGCATTCATGTAATTAAGAGAATGTATCCTATTGCCTCTAATTTCAAGCTCTTCATGAGCATCCATTATATGTGAACTCAGGATTTAAATGTTAGGCAGAGGGCAAACTTCTGTTTGTCTTATTTTGTTCAATAAGGTCAGGAGAAAAGAATAGTACTGACCCTACAGTGGCTCCTAGAGCTTTTAGTATAAGGCAGAATTCCTGAAGGTGGCCAGATATGGTGCACACTTTAGTGTTTTTGAAAAAGAAACAGTACATTCTCCCAGCTGTACATTCTGAACACACAGTTACCTTGGGGCTTGATTATGACCAGTATCAATCTCAGGGCTTTGATGTACCAGCTGGAGAGGTAGATGACCTGCAACATCAGCAGTATGAGTAATTCAGGTCGTATTTGTTTGAACTGAATGGGGAAGTAGCTCTCTTCTCTATCTAACCATCTGGCACATCTATTCATGACGGAACATGATCATACCCACAAAAATAAAACTAACAATAGACATAGAGTAAATCACTGTGAAAGGCATATCAAGTTTCAATATATACAAGGAAACACTTAGATAAAGGTCCTCTTTTGGATGATACATCTATTCATGTGATGATCGACACATTACTAGTATTACTAACCAATGCCATTAAACCTCTTGACCTAGACCATATTAGAGATTAAAGAACACAGATTACTGTCTTAGTACAGACTATACAATTAAATTAATCACAGATTTCACCCTATTGAGCTGACCTATGACCCATGGGCCAGATCCAGCATATGGAGCCATTTGATCCAGACCATAAACTTGGGGCTTCAGTGGTGGGAACTCTCCCCATGCCATTGCAGGGGGAAGCAGTGTCTGTGGGAGCTCTCCTCATACAACTGCAGAGAGAAGAAGAGGTGGCAACCAGGTGGCATCCCGCCTAGTCTCGTATAGGCACTCTCTAGCAACTTTCAAGCGTGCACCCAGTTCTGGCCACGGGGTGTGTCCTCGGACCCTGTGCATTGGGTCACATTCAACCCCGAGGAGGGCCCCGACACTCTCCTGCCATGACTTGGTCTTCTTTTCTTCAGTGGTGGGGTTTCTCCTTGGGGCTTCTCACAGACCGGGGTGCTTCCCTTTGCAGGTGTTCTTGGGGCTCCACCTCCCATACACCCCAGCAATGCACCAGCCCTCAGGACCGCTGGATGATGGGTCACTGGCCTGTCCCTTTTTGATGTTTTCATCCACTCTCTTCTCTCCTTGCCGGTGCCTCAATGACCTTTCACCCCAAATGACGACGAGGTGGGTGACCGTCCTCATTGCTGCACTTGTTCTCCCATTTGAGGCTTCTGATGTGCTTCTTCACTCCTCTCTCTTGACTCGGGGTCACTTGTGGGTACCTCTCCCCCGGTCCGGGCTCTGTGCGCCCTCCAAAATAAAGTAATAAAAAAAAAAAAAAAGAGAAGAGAAGAAAATAATCAGGGTATGGGCTTCTGCCTATCCCACTCACAGGTCCGGTGCCTTTGGTCCACAAGATGCCTCAACACTGTCCCTCCTTGGCCTGGCTGCCCTGCCAAGCCAGGTGTGTAACTCTTTTAATATGGTCGAGACCCCTCCTGAGGGTCTCCGTCCAGCCTCCTTCTGAGCTGCCAACTCTGTGGAGTTCCAGCCCTGGGAGCAGCTTTGCCCTCTGGCTTCAGCGTTGCTTCCCCCATCTCCATTTTCCTGCCGCCGGCTTTTAAATCTGCTGGGTGGCGGTTTTGGCTGACATCATCTGCCAGTGCTGTTCCCAGCCAGCAATAAAAGTGGGTGATGAACCGCATCAGCGGCCCTTCTCAGCAGGGCTCTGCTTCTCCTAGGGATGGTAAGTGTGCCCTCTTTTCAGGGCTTTCTATTTCTTTCTTTGGGCGGGTCAGCCCTGCTTTGGGTCCTGCCACAGAAGGCTCCTCCGATGCCTCCATTTTTGTCCCCCTGGGACACAGGTCATGAACAGTCTAGTAATTTAGTAACTAAAGAACAGAATGAGGAAACATTAGCTATTTCCTTCCTGTTTCACGGGGCTATTCTACAACCTCATTGCATTAAACATACGCTCTGTTCAGAAGAGGGCAGTGACATCATATAGAATGCATTCCTCGTTGTCAAGGAACTTAACTATTGCTATAGTGATGATGATTTCAGACACAGGTTGGTTGCTAGAATTCCCTAGGGCACTATGCAATAAGAACAGGCTTCTCTGGCTTTATATTTAGGCCAATATAACACAATAGGTATGCAATATGGCATATTCCTTATACCCCTTCTAAGGAGTTTTTAATTTGTGGTTCCCAATGGCCAATTCAGTAACTTGGAAGAATGTATCATAGATAAAACCTAACCTCTAGACAGGTCCACTGACTTTGATTTAAGATGTCATTTATCATTATTCTTTGACTATGGCTGGGATAGCTTAATAACAAAACATAATTTTAACAATGTGTTCTATGAGACATTATTCTTTGTTTAGATCCAGAAAATAAAAGCTGATCATATTCTCCCCAATAATTATGGGTGGACCCTGCCACTGACAGCATCAAATGGAAGAAGACCAGGGCTTGGGTTTTTGTTGACTGCAAATCTTTGGAAATGAGGCTTTTTTAACAGCTTCATCATGTTCCCAACTTCATAGTAATCCTGGTTTTCTCCAATAAAACAATTTCCAAGTTTCGGTTTAAAAAAAGTAACCCCAACTCCACATTTTTCCATGATTAAAATGAAACACCACTATATATATAGTGATGCTTCATTTTAATCATGGAAAAATGTAGAGTTGGGGTTACTTTTTTTAAACTGAAAATTAGAGATGTTTTTTATGAAAGAAAACCAGGATCCCTGATGATAATACACATCTATTCTATTGCCTGGCATGCCAAAAGTCATCCTAAAGTAAACAGGAGAATGCTACAATGTTCTATACTTTAGCATTTTTTACATTATGAATAATGTATTACCTTTAAGATTTTTTATAAATCACTTATTTTCACTGCTATCCAAGGAGCACCACTGTACTTATCCAGGGGGAAGAGGGAGTTCATCTTTCAAATGCTCTCAGCTACAGAGATGACTGCCACTGGTGAAGCTGAGAAACTGCTCCGGTAGAGGAAAAGGTCAATATAAAATAAATAGACCATCTATGCATCATGTGCAGCAATTAAATTTTGACAGAATAAAATTAGTTTAAGGATTCATGAAGGGAATTAGGTCTAGTGCCCCAGACTGTGTATGTGTTTTACTGGTTTCTAAGAACGGGAGTTAGAGAACTTGACTGAAAATCTTGATGAGTGTAGCAGACTACTTAGCCTCAAGAACTCATTCAATTCTACCATTAGGAAAAAGATTTATCATCTTTTCTCTTTAATTTTACATTTCCTTGGACAGAGCAAAAACAGTAGAAAATTTCCATTTTCTGTATTGAGCCTAAATCACTGTAATACCAAGAAAATCCTGATACGCCACAAAAAAGCTCTTACAATGACCACTAAGACCTCATCTTCTTGATATAGTTAGATGGAATACTGGTAGATGAAGTAAAAGTATTAAAAAAATAAATACATATGTAAATCCTCCTCCTCTAGAATAATGACACTGGACCTGATTTTGCATTCTGTTCACTTCATTTTAGGTAGCATTGTGGACTACTAATTCCGTAATCAACTACAGAATTTGTCCCCAAGTTTAAAACAATTTATTTCTTAAACAAAAAGGAAGAAATTGAGATTTTTGTGCAAATTAGAGTATTACAGGATGTTATCCAGAATGCAATAAAGGTTGGGGCTTTGTTTGTGTGGTTGTTGGGATATTTTTAACTAGATATATTTAAGTAATTCCACTGGCTATTTGCAAAGGTACAGCTCTCAGAAAGTAATTTCTGCATGGCTTTAGGCCAGCTGGTGAACAACTATTGCAAGAAACTGAGGATATGATGTTATGAGAAAAACAGAACAAAACAAAAGGATGTTCAGAAAGATACAATTGAGTTATATTCAATAGCAAATGTAAAATTTAAAATTACCTTACAGAAATAATCTTGGATTTTTTTTCATATAAAATATATTTTTATATCTTTTCTTTGAAAAAATTAAATCAAATAAAAAAGCTCAACTAAATCATGTTGAAATATACAAAAGGTAATACAACTTAAGTAAACTCAAAACCAGAAAAAAATCAGACATTATAATACAGAAAACAGGAAGAGCCCTACAGACAAATTATCAGCTATTACACAGATATAAATTTGGTATATACTCACAAAAATCGGTAATATTACTCCATATTTATATTTTTCTAACGGTAATCCAAATGTTGGCCCTTGTTTGTAAAGAAATCACATTATCATAAATAAATTACTCAGATATTGTACTTAAAGATCCTTTTGCATTTATTTCCTTTATTTAAGCAGAGAGAAAAAGAAGGGTGACATTTCTAAAAGGGAATATTTCATGTCTGTAGTACCACCTGAATGGCAGTGGTCTACAGCTTCTTTGACATATTGAAAAGTGAATCCATTTTTCCCTAAAGCTAACCTTGTATTAATGGGTATGGATGGACAGATGGACTTAGTCCCAATTCAGGAATTCCTGATTGGGATTGTTTACATATTGAGAGAATAATAGATTTAAATCATTTTCTAAATCTTTCATTCCATTATATCCAACATTTTTACAAGATGACAAAAGTGTGTGACTGATGTAAGTGAAAAATTATCTGCTATTAACTTAAAAAACAGAATGTCAAAGATCCAGTACCTCGGGCTATTGGAAGTTTGCAGCAGGACCAGGAAATATGGCCTGCCACAGAATTTAGGGTCACTGGTCCCAACACACATGGTTATTAGTGGCAGAGGCATGAGCAAGGGCTGCCTCTGGGCCTGTCAAGCCACCTGTTGCTGTCCCTGGACCTCTGCCATTACCCATGGACCCACAGAATCAGCCCCAGAGGAACCCTGTGGTCCAGATCTGGTTCAGGGCTGCAGGCAAGTTTGATGCTCCTACTTTAAAAAAAATGGTTGTACGGTTAAACTCACGAAGGGACAAATATTGAGTCTGAGAATGAGCCAGCTGGGTCTAGTGCCTTAATACTTGGAACTTCTTTCAGGATCTCCCCAATTTCTTCCTACTTAGTAGAAAAAGTAATCACTCACATTTGCATTCAGTTATTTGTGTTAAAAGGCAATCTCTAAAGAACCAGACTGGCATTATAAAATTGCCTTACAGCATTTTTTGACAGGAGGTGGCAAACTGATTTTATATAGACTAGCATTTTTACATGACAAATCTAGTGACATTGATTTCATCAATGTTATATTGAAGTTAGAACAGAAGAGCAAATATTAACCAGAACAGAACTCTGGTAATAATTTGCTTAACAAATTTTCCCACTTATTACTCAGTGACTATAGGGAGAGTACAATTTTCTCAAATGTAGGAATTATTTGAAACTGCTTGATGAATACACTTCCACAAATAATTTTTGGTCTTTATTTTGAATACCGGGTGTTTATTGTGGGCATCCTGAAAAAAATCAAGGCACAGCAGTTGGTTATGATTGTACTATGGTATGTTTCTGTTTCCTGATTGGACAGTCCTGCTCCTGAGGATCAGGTTCCCTGTGAAAATACTTGTGTCAATGAACTAAAGTTTGCCCCCAGCAAAGTCTAGGGACAATCACTTTCCAGTTTCCTGTTCCAACAGATATAGCTTGCGGTTAACTCTTACTGAAGTAGTCACAGAAATCAATCTAACAAAGCAAGACAAAGCTGAAGAGAATTCATGAAAAACGCATCACTAATTATATTAGTTTTAAGTTCAAAGATATGCATATAGAAATCAAACATAGATGGCTGCTGTCATACTGGTAAGCAGCTTAGACCTGGTTCTGTAGCTTTGCTTAAAACAGTGAATGGTATCATATCAGTAATTTTAACTAGAACTTCCCCCAGTCTGTTCATCTTAAAAAAAAATATGGCCCATCACATCCACAAAAATGGAAAGTAGTTTGTATGTGATTTCATCCAACAAAATTGTTCCAGTTTCTCAGAAGTTTTACGAAGTTCAAACCAGACTAATTTCATTGGGGAAAATATTCACAAAGCAAATATTTCACCCTGACCAATGATTCAGTACTGCCTACTGTAACTCCTCTTCAGAAGCCTGTTCCTTTAATTTAAAGTATACTCCTTAAGAAACAAATCACTACTTACATCCAACACCCTTTTCACAGGTCTACAAACAAATCTTTCTGATGCTGTTAAGATAGCTAGATTTATCATTCAAATATCCCTCTGAAGTTGTTAGCTTTTAGTAACAGCTAGTTCTTAAAACATTCTCCACTTCAAAACATCTCAAAATATGTGTTTTCTTATCTTCTTCCTGTATTCATAGACACTTTTTTTTCCTCATGGCTTGCAAAGTATTTCTAAATGCAATCAGAATTATCAGGCAAATCACTGAGGATGCAAATACTTTAAATAAATATCTGCCTGCTTCTGGAATAAGTGCTTAAAGGCAGGGCTATAAGAAGAGAAAGAATAGTTGTTGTTGCTGGCAATCCTTCGCTTCAAGGATGATCTCTACCACGGCTCAGCCCAGCATCTTGAGAGTCCAGCGCTTGAGCCACAGACCAACTGCAGAAGCTACAACTCTTTCTGCAAGGGAGAGTAAGCTGTAGACTGGGATTTCTCTCCTTTTCCTGCCTCTGCTCTCTCTTCTCTGTATCAAGGAAAAGATTCTTTATCTCAAAGCAGGTTGAGGTTATGGTGCCATTAGATTCAGTTAGCAGTCAGCATCTGTTTTCTTACAGTGTGCCTTCAGTGCGTCCTTGGAGCATTTCCTCTGGCTACCACAAGATCTTAGGCTGCAACTAAGCTGGGAGAAGAGCGCTCGTTTTGGGAGTCAAAAGTCAGGCACCCACACACAATGTCCAGTCCAGCAAAGCTGGTGCTTTTGCCACTGTTACAACACTGCCTGCACTTATGCTTTGGTTGCTTCAGTTCAAAGAAACTGCCCAACAAGTTTAGCAGTCCAGTATTCTTACCAGAGGTGATAGCTTTGCTAAGTTTATATTCCTTCTACTTTTCAGTTTTTCTAAGGGCTTCATTTTCTGAGGTACAGCATGCCTTCAGTCTGTAGCAAGATTAACATGATCATTCAGGCTTTAACACTATGGAGAGATACAGCATTGGCATCAACCTGGCCAGTGTCTGCACATGGAGTTCAACCTAGAGGGACCACTTCTAGAACAGAAATTGGTAATCTGACTTTGTGACTGTGATTATTGGTAAGTGGGACACTTTTAACGATGACTTTAACAATTAAATAAGCTGCCATCACAGTAATAGCTTTCAGGCTCTAATGGCCTGTATCTTGGATTTAGACTGCTTATCCAAAAGTGAATGGGTCTGCATTACCAATACCATCAACCAGTGGTTCTCAACCTTTTTCCTACCAGGATCCATAGAATCATAGAAAGTTGGAAGGGATATCAGGAGGTCACATCTAGTCCAGCCCCTTGCTCAAAGCAGGACTGTCTTCAACTAGATCATCTCAGCCAAAGCTTTGTCTATCCAGATTTTGAAAACCTCCAAGGATGGAGCTTCCACAGCCTCTCAGGATAACCTATTGCAGTGTTTTACTACCTCCTAGTGAGAAAATTCTAGTATCTAACCTAAACTTCCCTTGTTGCAACTTGAGACCGTTGTTCTTTGTTCTGTCATCTTCCACCACTGAGAACTGTCTAGCTCCATCCTCTTTCCAACACCCTTGCAGGTAGTTGAAGACTGCTATTAAGTCTCCTCTTCTCGAGACTAAATAAGCCCAGTTCCCTCAGTCTTTCCTCATAAGTCATGTTCCCCAGACCCCACACCATTTTTGTTACCCTCCGCTGGACTCTCTCCAATTTGTCCACATCCTTTCTGTAGTGGGCCACCCAAAACTGAACACAGTACTCCACATATGGATTCATCAGTGCAGAATAGAAGGGAATAATCACTTCCCTTGCCTACTGGTAACACTCCTACCAATGCAGCCCAGTATGACTAGCCTTCTTGGCAACAAGGGCACACTGCTGGCTCATATTCAGCTTATTGTCCACTGTAACCCCCAGGTCCTTTTCTGCAGAGATGCTGTCCAGCCACTCAATCCCCAGCCGGGACTCATGCATGGGATTGTTCTGTCCTAAGTGCAGGACTTTGCACTTGTCCTTGTTGGACCTCATGGGATTTCTTTTGGCCCAATCCTCCAATTTGTCTAGGTCACTCTGAATCTTAGCCTTACCCTCTATCATATCTATTACTCCCTCAAGCTTTGTGTCAACTGCAAACTTGCTGAGGGTGCACTCTATGCTATCTTCCAGGTTGCTGATGAAGGCATGGACCAAAACTGGCCCCAGGACTGATCCCTGGGCCACTCCACTTGACATTGAGCTATTGATAACAACACTCCGAGCCTGATGCATGAGCCAGTTTTCTATCTGCCTTACAGTCCATTCATCCAGTCAATATTTACTTAGCTTGCCAGCAAGTCTGTTGTGGGACGCCATATCAAAAGCCTTGCTAAAATCAAGGTACACCATATCCACTTGTCTCCCCGCATCTGCAGAGCCAGTCATCTCATCATAGAAGGCTTGGTCAGGCATGACTTGTCCCTGGTGAATCCATGCTGATTGTTCTTAATCACCTCCTTCTCCTCCAAGTGCTAAGAAATGGATTCCTTGAGGGTCTGCTCCATGATCTGTCCAGGGACTGAGGTGAAGCTGACTGGTCTACAGTTCCTGGATCCTCCTTTCCCCCTTTCTTAAATATGGGCACTATACTTGCTCTTTTCCAATCATCCAGGACCTCTCCTGATTGCCATGAGTTCTCAAAGGTGTTGGTCAGTGCCTCTGCAATCACATCAGCCCACTCCCTCAGCACCCTCAGGTGCATCCCATTTGGCCCCATGGACTTGTACATGTCCAACTTTTCTAAACAGTCCCTAACCTGTTCTTTCACCACAGTTGCCTGCTGATCTTCTCCCCAAACCGTGTTGCCTGGTGCAGTAGTTTGGGAGCTGACCTCACCTGTGAAGACAGAGGCAAAAAAGGCATTGAGTACTTCAGCCTTTTCTGCATCCCGTCACAAGTTTGCCTCCCCCATTCAGTAAGGGACCCACACTTTCCCTGATCCTCCTCTTGCTACTGACACACTTGTAGAAACCCTTCTTATTACCCTTCACATCTCTTGCTAGCTGCAACTCCAATTGCACTTTGGCCTTCCTGACTTCATCCCTGCATACCAGAGCAATGCTCATATTCTTCCCTACTTATTTGTCCAAGTTTCCATTTCTTATAATCTTCCTTTTTATGATTTATTTTACTGAATAGTTCTCTGCTAAACCAAGCTGGTCTTCTGTCATACTTGCAAGTCTTCCTGTACATTGGGATGGTTTGTTCCTACAAACTCAGTAAGCATTCTTTAAAGCCAACTCTCCTGGACTCCTCTCCCCATCAGACTGGCTTCCCAGGGGATCCTGCCATGAGTTCCCTGAGCAAATTGAAGTCTGCTTTTCTGAAGTTCAGGGTCCTTACTCTACTACTCTCCATCCTTCCTTGCCTCAGGATCCTGAACTCTAGCATCTCGTGGTCACTGCTGCCCAAGTTGCCATCCAATACTACATTCCCCACCAATTCATCCCTGTATGTGAGCACCAGGTCAAGAAGATCATGGCCCCTAGTTCGCCACTCCAGCACTTGCACCAGAAAGTTGTCTCCAGTACTCTCCAAAAACTTCCTGGATTGCCTGCACACTGTAGTATTGCCCTCCCAGCAGATGTCAGGGTGATAGAAGTCCCCCATGAGAATCAGGGCCTGTGATCGGAAAACTTCTGCTAGCTGTTTGAAGAAAGCCTCGTGTACCACTTCCTCCTGGTCTGGTAGTCTATAAAAGACCCCCACGACATCATCCTTGTTGGTCTTCCCTCTGACCCTAACCCAGAGACTACCTCTAGCTTTATACTGGAGCTCTGAGCAATCATATGGCTCTTTTACATAAAGTGCAACTCCTCCTCCTCTTCTCCCCTGCCTGTCCTTCCTGAACAGTTTGTACCCATCCGTGATAATGCTCCAGTCATGCAAGCTACCCCACCAAGTCTCTGTTATTCCAGTCATGTCACAGTGCCATGACTATGCAATGACTTCCAATTATTCCTGCTTGTTTCCCAGGCTCTGTGCATTTGTGTACAGGTACCTGGGGTAACTAATTGATTGCCCTGATTTCTCAGGAAGTATGAGAGCAAAAATGCACTTGCAAAGATCCATGGCCTGTCCTGACTCACATCCTGCTGGCCCTGCCAGTGCCTGACCCCCAGCCCTCTGCCTCCCTGAGCCATGCTGGTGTCCCTCACTCCTGACCTGCAGCCCTCTGCCTCCCCCACCCTGCCAGAGGGACCCCCAGCTACCCCTGTCCTGCTCAGGCCAGAGTATGGTTTCTGCGGTAGCTCCAACTATGTGGATGGCAGCAGAGCGAGTCTGCCCCAGCATAGGCTGGAGAGAGGAGGAAAAGAGACATGTAGCACCCCCACTGCCCTGGGCTGGGGCTGCCATGCTGTGCCTTGCAGCCTGGTCATGGTCTCTCCCACCCCCCAAGCAGCATCTCCCAGGCAACCCGGCCCCGCAAGCACAGGCACCAGCCCCAGAGCCGCCAGCCTGGCTACACAGCTCTCCCCCGCCACCTTTCCCAGCTGGAATGAGCAAGTGCCTTGCTGCTGCCCCTCCCGCAACCCTTTGAAATATTCTTGCAGCCCACTTTTGGGCTGCAACCCATAGGTTGAGAAACGCTAGTATATATGAGGAAGTTGTTCCAGCAAAGAAGGAGTGAGATCTGCCTTTCCCACAATGAACACTAAAGTAGAACATTTCCATTTTGTAACGATGAAAGAGTAATATTCAGAGGTCTCTTCTATATAATAAAGACATCTCATCATGGGTACAGAATTCTTCCATCAGGATGGGCAGTGATGACAGCAGCCCCTCAATACGAAGAAGAAAGTCTTCTGGTAGATACAGAAGTCATCAATGAGTCTGAAGATGACTAAAGAGGTCAATCCAAGATCTGCATGTTTGACTGCAGACATGACATACAGCTCTAGAAGAAAGAAGTGGATCCTCATGAAGTTGGCTCACAATTCTTCCCCTTTGTCTTTCTTTCCTATTTGCCTCCATAGTGAGGCAAGTTGGCTTAAGATGGTTGATTCTTTGTCGTACTTCACAGCACTATTGAGGATGATTCAGTGCTTGAGTCTCCCTGGTAATGATGTTAATCAGGATCACTAAGGAATTAATCTTTTAAAGCTAGCCAGTGGATCAGTGGGGTTTTATAGATATACTTTTGTATATATACCTTTATACACACAGTATATAAATATACAGTAGTTGCAAAACAGTGACCTGCTAGAGGAAAACTTAACCTTAGTCATAGCTGGAACAGGTTCTAAAATAATCTCTTCATGGAAAAAAGGCAGTATGTTACTTGCCCTGTAAATAATGCAGTGCCCAGTTATTGCTTCCTGCAACAGTGACAGTATATGCATGATGTGGTAAAATTGTTTTCTGCTGTTCTCGCTGTGTTTTATTTATCACCTTATTCAAAACTTGTCTGAAAGTGATGGATAAATATTTGAAGAGAAAGATGCATCATTCCCAGTGCTCCCTAAGATGCAAGAAGTCTAATAAAATTAGCTCTGAATTTCTGTGAAAGAAATGTTAGGTAGGATGTTAGGTAGGTCCCCTGCCTGTGCACCCACTATAACTATACAGGTATCATACATTTTCCACACACACAAATATGCTGATACTATTTTACTCATTCTGTAAGCTTAACATCGAAAAAATAAGGTCACCACTTACATTAAAATTCCCAGAAGACATTTCTGAACAAACAAGAATAGCATAATTTCAATATAGGATAAAAAATAAGTATGACTGTTTTCATCAAGTGTTTTCTGATACAGAGTTGGAAGGGGATGGAAAGACAAAAATCATTAAACATCAAGACTTATATAAATATCAGGGTATCAGAAAGTGAGTACTAAATGAAAGCTATGCAAAAACGTAATTAGATTGACCTAACCTTGGTTAGGTCAGTCTAAGTGTAATGTCTGCTTGTACCCTCTGTCAATATATCACAGAAGAAGGAATTCCATCTCTATTTATTATCCTTGGCAATCAGTTAAACCTGTATTTATGAAAAGCAATGAAACCTTATATATATATATATATATATATATA
>NW_017728995.1:20924672-20929010 GCF_001723915.1 Gavialis gangeticus | reverse complement strand
TGTGTGTGTGTGTATATATATATATATATATATATATATACACACACACACATAAAATTATTAGTCTTGCTGAGAGGAAGGGTAAACGTTGACAAGATGCATGTTCCAACATCAGATGATGTTAATGGGAATTAATATTTGTTCGATGTTCCCTAAACACACAGTGCCAAATTCTGCCCTAAATTAGCATGGCATTTTTAGAAGTATCTAATGGAGGAAAAGGCAACAAACTCCTCTTGAAAGCCCATAGGAACAAGAAGCATAAGTCACTTAGCTGCCCTGGAAAATTCCACCCGTATGTTACAGCCAGTGTTGGGCTTTCAGAGCTTGATCCAAAGCTCATTTAAGTCAATAGGAAGTCATTGATTTTACTGGGCTATGGATCAACTTGAATATAATTACTTATGTCTTATTCAGAAGATCTTCCAGGTATGGAAAATGCCTTAGCAAGTTCTGTAAAGCATCATGGAAGTTTACTGAGATGTACATAAATTATAAAGAAAATACTTGCAGATCATGTGCAACCATGATCATGCACTTGCCAGCAAAAACTAAATATTCATCATCCTATTTATTCCCATGCCTGTAAAATTTCAAAAACAGCCATTTAGTCATTTTCCAGGCTTTTGAAAAAGATCAATAACTCTATACCCTACGAATGTACAGTTGATACTATATGATAATTTTTTCCAACTAAGAAGGACTTAAGACAAAAAGTGTTGGTTGCACTGACATTCCATGAATATTTTCCCCTAGAATCATTGCCTGATAATCAGACTGTGTCTAATACTTCCTGCTTAATAACAGAAGTATCAAACACATATTTTGCAAAACTGCAAGCGGCAGGGAATTAGGCTTTCGTTCAGAAATTTAAATGTCACGCAGACATGAATATTCAATTCAAATGTTACTTCAATAAGTATGGAATATATTGAAATGGCTACCGAAAATAATTGCCTCTCTTCACAGACCTTATAAAGCATTTCGAAATGTGTGTTCAGACTTTTTTTTCACATATATCTGCATTTTCAAGCCACAGAAGAGCAGATATGTCACCTGACCAAGTCATTTTTTTGTTTACAATTTACTTTACTTTTTGCTCAAAGACAAGCACAAAAGATAAGAGTTTCCAATTTCAGAGCTAGCATCCAAACCACTAGAGCAGATCAAACAGCTTATGGAGCATATTCTGCTTAGTTAACAACTGTGTGAGCTTAGGATAACACCACTAAAATCAAATGAGTAGCAACCATGCAATGGCCCATGTTTGCAAATAACTGTATGCAATATTAAGATGCACAGATTGCGTTATGTGAATGTTCCATGATTTGTGATACCGTGATAGATGCAGATTATTCCAAGCATTTCACCAATACCCCTGGCTAAACTCTCCCTTAATTAGATCCTTCCCACCCTAATTGACTTCAGGGAAGATTTTGTTCCGATCGTATCAACCCTCTATTTCATAGGCTATCCCTCCTAGCTGATATTTTAAACAGTGTAGTTAAAAAGGACCAAAGGTAGTGAATCTTAACCCTGAAATAATGGATGCAGGCCCTGTAGTAATCGCTCTAATCTTCCAGCAAGTGATCCCACATCTTTCCCATGGATTCTCTGTTATTTTCTTCTTTGAAAAGAGATATGTGCAATAAAGTTCCCTTTCTAGTCAACAAATCCTCTTAGGATCATATAATCATCTTTTTTTCCTTGTAAAGAAGGACTGTGAGAACTCAGCTGGCTCCGTCAACTGCTGTAGGCTTCTAAATGCTGGAGAAGCTTAGTGAGGTATGAAACCAAGCTAGCTGGAAGCAAGTAAAACTTGACAGTCTGAGCACCCTGCCTCCCAATCCAATTATTTGAGTGTTCTCCTATCTGTGCATGCATTGCGTGATCCTGTAATCATGTTTTCTAAGTTAACAGTATAATAACAGCCCCCCTCCCACCAGCTCCCCCACACACTTATTTGTACTGAGTTTACATAGAATAAAGGAATCAACACAAAACCTCAACCATCCCTTCTTCAAGAGCACAGGAAGATTGACAAGTACGTTGGCTAATTACTTGGGTTCACATCAACACTGTAGCAATGGGCCAATTATGTATTAAAAATTATTTTGCATTTGTTTGATAAACTTTGACTTTTGAATAGCATGAATATACCACTACTGAAACTATTCTCCTACGTCAAGTCAAAGAGTTGGCATGGTTTGTGTTGAGGCAGAGGGAAAGCCCTTCTTGCCTTTTCCTTAAGGCTAGGGACAGAAGTTACACATAAACCAGTTTAAGTGATCAGAAACCAATTTAGAACAGAAGTTCAGTGCACTTAAACCAATTTCAAAATGGCCAAAACTGGTTTAAGATAAACCTGGTTGGATGTAGTATCAGACTTAACTGATTTAGCTCAAACTGGTATATGGAACTTCTCTCCTAGATCCCCTCCAGGTTCAAGTTAACTCAGTCCCCCAGAATCCCATGATGCTTTGCAACCCTGGGCTGTGCCATCTGCTCCAGACACCAGGGTCTGTTCCATCCCTCTGCTCCTCAGCTGCTCTGGAGGCTGAGAAGTGGTGTCACGGCTCCCGATCTGGGGGGCAGAGCCAAGCCTTGAGGTGGGCTTCTCCTCTCCCCCTCCCACCCTCAGCCTGCCCAGAGGCTGAGGATGGAGCATGGCTCCCCACTCTGGGGAGATAGAACCAAGCCCCCTCCCCTTCCACCCCTATCCTCATAAGCCCATCCAGAAGCTGAGAAGAGGGTGTAATTAGGGGACTCCACCCCTGCCCCCAGCTCTGGGGGAAGAGCCAAGCACCCTCTTGTGGGCTTCCCTCCCTCCCCCCCAGAGGCTGAGGAGGGAATATGACTCCTGACTCTTGGCTCTGGAGGTAGAGCAAAGCCCAGGTGCAGATTTCTCTCCCCTGCTGCCTCAGCTGGCTGGGAGGTGGAGGAGAGGGAATGGCTAGGAGATTCCAGCTCCTATCCTAGCTGGGGTGGGGGGAAGAGTAAAGCCCCCAGTTCTAGTTCCCCACCCTGCCTGGGCTGTTCCCAACTTAGGGTCCAATGCCACTTTCCCCCCACCACTGCTCAGCGGTCGGGGAGGCTGAGGAGGGGGCATGGCTTGGGGAATCAGAGGGCTCTGGCTCTCTGTGGTGGCCAACAGGCTGAGAGGCGTGCTCTAGTGCCCCCGGCTATTAGTGTGAGCCACTGAATGGGTCTGGCTGCCTTTCCTGTTGGAAAAGTGAACATCAATTCACCTGCTTATTGGCTCAGTCTATGGCAGTTTTAAAAAACCTACAAAGATTGAATCGATTCAGCCTCGGGCTTTTCGACCATCTGTACTTAGCCTAAATGAATCTGGCTTCTCCCCCAGTGGAGCTGGGAATGGCTATGCAGGATTACAGTCCTAGGTCAAGGAGTTGGTCACAATCTAACTCCTATCCTTAATCTGTTTACTGTTTCACAGCCGAGTGAGATAAAAAGCCCTCTGCTTCCAAAGCACTGAGAAAAATTTCATAGTTTCAAAGTTTCATAGTTTGTAGGGTCGGAAGGGACCTAAGTAGATCATCGAGTCCAACCCCCTGCCATGGCAGGAAAGACTACTGGGGTCAAATGACCCCAGCAAGGAGTACATCTAGCCTCCTCTTAAAGACCCCCAGGGTAGGAGCCAGCACCACTTCTCTTGGAAGTTGGTTCCAGATCCTGACCGTGAAGCAGCACCTCCTGATATCTAGCCTAAATCTACCCTCTGCCAGCTTCTGACCGTTATTCCTGGTCACTCCTGGTAGTGCTCGGGGGAACAGGGACTTCCCCAGTGCCTCCTGGTCCCCTCTGACTAGTTTGTAACAGGCCAACAGATCTCCCCTCAGCCTTCTCTTGCGGAGGCTGAACAGGTTCAGCTTGTTCCTCCCCAGGTGCATCACTTTGCACTTGTCGGTGTTGAATCCCATCCTATTCTCATCCACCCACCCTTGTAACCTGTCTAGGTCCAATTGCAGCCTATCCCTTCTAGCGTGCCCACATCCACCCACATCTTAGTGTCATCAGCAAATTTGAACAGGGTGCTTATTACCCCCTAGTCCAAGTCACTGATGAAGATGTTGAACAGTGCGGGCCTGAGGACCGAGTCCTGCAGAACCCCACTGCCCACATCCTGCCAAGTCAAAAATGACCCAACCACCACCACTCTCTGGGTGCAGCCCTCCAGCCAGATGGCGACTCAATTGACTGTGTGGGTGTCAACACCACAGTCCCCCAGTTTCTTAATGAGAACGGGGTGAGAGACAGTGTCGAAGGTCTTCCGAAAGTCCAGGAAGACTATGTCCACTGCTACCCCTGCATCTAAAA
>NW_017728995.1:20905463-20919672 GCF_001723915.1 Gavialis gangeticus | reverse complement strand
GCCTTTGCCACCTTGTGCTGGATGGTGAATTCCAGGAGGCGATGATCACTGTTAAGTTTCCAGCAGTTTCCCTAGGCTTCTTCCTACCTTCCCATCTCTCCGTCTTACTGCCAGAGAACCTTCCTTGACTTTGCCTTTCACATGTACTCCTCACTTCCTGTCCCCTCCTTCCGGGTTTCCAACTCAAAGCTCCTCTCAGCTTTCTTCCCACTGCCCAGGCCTGCCTTCCATTCACTACTAGAGGGTGAGCTTAACCCTTGATTGATCCACCTGGGTGACTGGTTGTTCCAAGGCCCTAGTTTCCCACATGGCTTTTGTTAACACTTTCTCTGTTGTGTGGGCTTTATGAACCCTTTCTTTAGTCCTAGAAAAGAAAGGTGGGCATAAAATATTTCATGTTAGCCTTTTGTCAGGGTGTAAGTTTGACACAGGAACAAGACTGCAGTCTGTTAAAGATGAAAATGTACTGACCCAGCAAGGACGGGATCTCGCTAACTAAATCAAAAGTACCTAAATGATTACCGCTATTGATCAACGACTGATGGCCAGACCATCCTCAGGTAATCAGGAGTCACAGAGTGCTTTTCCTGCATCTGCTGCTTCTCCTCAGATGTTTAAACAAATCCAAACGCAACCAGATTTCACTTTCACTTTTATAATTATTTTACACATCTGCAAACCCAATTCCAACCTCTGCTATGCCTCTCTGCAAAAAATCCCTATTCTTACAAAACAAAACAACAGAAGACTTTTGAGCAAGCACAAACTCAATTTTAACCTTTGTCATGTCTCACAGCAAAAATCACTATTCTTGCAAAACAAAATAAGAGGAACTACAGATCTCTTGGAGTCTAAAAAACATTTTTTTTGCAAAGCCACAGCTTTGGTTTTTAAAACAGTATGTTAGGCTGAGGCTAACTATGGATAGCTATGGATCTTCCCATTCCTTGCTTTCTGCAGAAGCTATGCTTACCAGGGGACCAAAACTGCAATTCTTATATCTCTATCACAGATCAATGGAGGGTGGAGCTAATTTTTATTTCCCAACAGTCCATCCAAAACTGTATTAGGGCTTGTAACAACCTTGTCCTAAGTGATTAAATATGGCATGTTCAGACTTCTTGGTGCAAGTGTTATTCTACTTGTTCTTCTTGTCTTGGGCAGATAAACACTAGGATTTTTTCCTAGCGTGCTTTAAGGCAGAATGCTAGAATTAACTGACTCTATAAAAATGAAAACATTAAAGCAATGTTTAACAGCTGGATACAACATCTGCCTCTATCTAGGCCTTAGTGGTTAAGAATGGTTAATTTATGAAACTAAGAAGTTAAAGGGATACTGATTTTTGTTTTTAAATCACTTGTTTCTGATTTTAAGCTTTTTTTTTTTTTGCTTTTTTTTTTTTTAAACAGATGATAACTACAATTACTATGCCTGACAGAGAACTAGAAGATTATTTTTCCCTCTCCTTTCTTTTTTTTTTTTTTTTTACAAAAAATAATGAGAAACCAGAAGCGGTCATGTAGTTTTGCCAATTCTGGTGATTTTATCACATCTCAAAATATTTGATTTTTTTTTTTTTATAACCCCAACTCCTCAAGTCTTACAACGTGAGAATCTCGGCTTTAATTTTAAAAAATGAAGTATGTTTTCATGCTCATGGCCATTGAAAAAAGCTAGAAAAACATGAACCAAAAAGATTAAAAACTGGAAGACAACAGGAAAAGAACCATATTTGACAGAAGTATGTATGTTTGAGGGCCCTTCTAACCATGCAAGTAAAGGTGCAATGGGATCTAGTGCAGAAGCCACACTATCAAACCTCCTGCCGTGCCACACTTGATTGTGGAATCATACATTAGGTCCCATTGCACCTTGCTGCCAGTGCAGAACTGCCATGATCTACCTGCATTAGTGATGCGTGAAACCCCTAGAGCTGGGGAATTGGTGTAGCCATGCCCCCACCTGCCTAAACCTAGCTGGGACCCAGCACTCAGCACTGCAACTGTCAGACTCTGAGTCACAGTGCTGCCAGGACCCAGTCAACGGGTGCTGGGGCTCAGAGTCCCCTCAGCTGTAGGACTCCAAGCTACGGATGGACATGGTGCAACCCTGAGGCCCCAGGTGACAGTGCTCCCAGCAGCAGCGGAGACCCTGCTAGACATGCAAATTAAAGCTCAATAGCAACCAGCTATAAAAATTAGTACACATTTTCAAGGTCTAACTTTATAGCTGGTTGAAGCTTTTTATCGTATGAAAGCTACTTTGCACATGTAGCTGGTCTCAAGGTAACTGCACAATTAATCAGTTAATTGGGCAATACCTGTTAAGCGCAGAGGGGGCTGAGGTGTGATAATATTTAAGCCTAAATCATGACAGTTGATGACTTTCAAAACAAAACAAAACAAAAACATATTTGGCCTATGATATTTTGAATATATTGGGTTAGAAATTCTAAATTTGTTTCACTGGCCCTCTCCCTTTAACCAATCAAGCTTTATGGACATCCCAAAAGCATCGCAGTAGTGCCACTGAAGTGTCCGCATATACGTACGTCTTTTCAGAGTCATGGCTTAGCTGGCTACTTTCTGCTGTTTGTTCCCCTGATGAGTCTTTCACATGCCAGAAGGCAGAAAAACATGTTTTCAAAATTGGAAAATATTAATGTAACACCACAAAAATTAACTGGACAACTTGGAGGCAGGTGTAAGGTCTGAAATAAATTTTACCTCTGAATGGATCTCAAGTCCCTAGTACCCCTTTTTACATGAAAAATATAATCGTATTTCAGGATTCTGGATATAGAACATGCTTGCTTTCAAAACAAACAAAAACCCTTGATAAAAGAATAATAAATTGAACTTGAAAATAGCAATTTTAAAAGACAATCAAGGAAATAATTATTTTGAAACAGCTACAAGTTGCGATTACATACTCTACAGGAAAGCACTGTTACTCATTTCTTATAAAACACTTTTTAAACAACACCTCTGTTGCCAAGCACAGAACACGCTGTTGCTGAATGTCAGTCACTGCCAAAAATGAGACATTTAAATCCTTTCATTTCATGGTTTGAAATTGAAGACCAAAAGCATCTCTCATTTTTAATCGCAGTCCTAATTAGAGAGATGCAGGCTAGCACCTCTGTAGTGTAAGGGGCTGCCAGTATTTCCATTATCAATCTTTATTTTCAGAGCTTATTACTAAAACATTCACTCCAGGGAGGATGTTGGCTTACAAGATCTCAGCATGGATGCAAACATGGTTTTACAAAATTTGGCATAAGAAACTGTTTCTGTAGAAATAGGGTGAGATCAAAAATTAACACACAATCTGAGAGAGAGTGCCAATTTTGGAATCAATAGGAAGAAAAGGGCACCAAAGGAGTTATTTTAGTACAGAATTCACATGCAGAAATGCACGGGGGGTGGGGAGGAAGAATCCATCCCATCTGCACTTGTTTGTCTGTTTGCCACCCCCAGGTCTGTGGTTCCAATCTAGTAACAAGGTCCAAATGGGCAGAACTCTCTACCTACATAAATTTCACTAAAAAGCCTGGTCCCTACATCTGTTCTGAATTATGGCAGCAGTCTTTGCAGAATGATCTTGTCCTGTTTATGCCTGACTGCATTAATATTCAATTAGGGATTGCCAATACTAGAAAGCTGTCCCACTTTATACCAGTATTGTCAAAGCAATACAGATCTCTAATATTAACACAGATTATCAGTAGAATAATGCTTATTCTAACAGAGCTATTCCCATACTGCCCATTCCAGAAGTTGTACTAGTATAACCACAATGTGTTTTTTTTACCCAGTATGCCATCTCCTAACTGACAAAGTAGCACCAAATCAGTATGTAAGCCACACTGAAAAGTTTCCCTGACCTATCCCAGCATCATCTCATTTACAGTTGCTCTATCCATCCTACTCTAAGGCCCCCTCTACCCATTACAGGTATTGCACAATTAACTGGTTGTGCAATTACACAGAGTCCAGCTACATGTGCACAGTACTTATAATGCCATACAGAGCTCCAATCAGCTATAAAATTAGACCTTGAAAATGTGTACTAAATTTATAGCTGGTTGTTACTGAGCTTTAATTTGCACGTGTAAGCACATGTAAGTCTCCCCTGCATCTGGGAGCCCCACCAGCTGACAGGGCTCCCAGCTACAAATGAAGGGACTCTCAGCCCCAGCGGCTACTGATTCTGGGTCCAGGCAGTACCTACAGCTGCGGATGCTGGGTCCTGGCAGCGCACCTTCTAGTGCTGAGACCGAGATGGGCCGCGGCTGCTGCAGGGCGTAGCTGCAACTTCCCAGCACCTGGGAGCCCCCAAGGCTGGATGATCATGACTGCTGCACTTGGGGGTGCATGAACCCCCAATGTCTGGGAGACTGCAGCAGCCATGATCTCCAAGCCTTGAGAGTTCAGGAGGCACCCAACTACAGGACCTTGCTTCTTGCAAGTGCAGGGGGAGCCCAGGATCAGGCTTCTCATGCACCAGCAATAAAGTGCAATGGGACTAATGTGCAATCACACAATTATGCTTCCTGCTATGTACTTGTGGCATGGTAGGAGGCACAACTGTGTGGATCAGACATTAGATCCCATCAAGTCTTTACCTGCACTTGTAAAGGAGCCCTAATTGGACAAATCCATGAGTAAGACTGATTCCCTGTTCTTTCTAGGTCTCTAAAGAGCAAGTCTCTCAGGCCTTTCTCCTTCAATGCTCAGAACATGCCCTTTCTTTGCACAGAGTGCTATATAAATTGCTTCCATCACTCTCCAAATTTTGGGAGTGCAAAAAATAAAACATGGCCTCAGATACACTCTAAGTCCCCACATCAGGTAACAGACTGCCAATTCCATTTTTCAATCACAGAAGTGAAGAAAGTGTCAATCAAACAGAAGTAAACCAAATATAAAAAAATTATATATTCTCCTAGGGTGAGACATTTCATGCCAGGATTCAAACCAGGCTGAACAAACTTTTATGGCTGACTTGTACAGCTCTGAAAATAACTTTTTTTATGGAAACCCTAGAAACCCTTAACTGTTGCAGTGTTTGAAGAAGCCATTAGAGTATACTGCATAAATGAACCATAAGTTCCAGGAGCATCTTGCACACATCTACTATGAGATATATAAAACAAGGTAAAAAGTGGATGAATCCCACCATCATAAAGAACAGCATAATCTAAGTTTCTATTACAAATCCAACCTCACCTGCTTCACCTCATTACTTCTGTTCTTATGTTACAGAAGATCATGCCCTAAACTCAAATTCTTGCAATATCTGGGTATACTAGAGCCACAAGGATGAAGTAAATGGGAAACATTGCCTTGAATTGTATACAACTTATGTTAACAGTAATATTTTTTATCATGAACAAATGATATTCTGAGGTCTTATTTTAGATTTTGTGTACCTTTAAGGAATATACATTAAAACACTGCAAATGATTTCAGCTGCATGACTGACTTTAATATAATAATATTTTATACATTTACACAGTATCTTTCATCCAAGGATCTCAAAAAATTATACAATATTAGGTTTTGCATTAGGTATCAAATGTTTAGTGCAATAGGTATTACCTCCATTTTACTGATGTGAAAATGAAGGAAGATAATATGACTTGCACGAGTCAGTGACAGAGCCAGATTACCAGCTGAACCATCCTCACTCCCTACCCTGATTATCCAAAATAAATATGGCAGCAGTAGTAAAGGTTTCCCCCCTGCCATATAACCAAATTCCTGTCCCCATTTTCAAAGCAAACAGGATAGTTCATAGACTTCATCACTTGACTTGACAGTTAGCAAGGTGTACCTAATTTTTGTAATTTGGACTAAAATATATTGCTATTACTCTACAGTGGTGTCTTCTAATATATTCAATGAAACATTAAAGCCTCAGCCTCTGTGAAAACATTCGATTCCGTCATTTTCAGAAATGCCTGTTGATGTGTACCGGAAAGAGACTAGAAAAGATGTGCCAACGCAAATACTAACTCCACACACACACACACACACACACACTCTCTCTCTCTCTCTCTCTCTCTCTCTCTCTCTCTCTCTTTAACCTAAATCCCATGAGATATTCAATCCAAACAACCCCAAACTCTGAAAGCAACCTGGCCAGTGTGATCAAATTTAAAATAATTTACAACACAAGAAAGGTAAGTAGTAGAAAATAATACACACACACACACACACACACACACACACACACTCTCTCTCTCTCTCTCTCTCTCTCTCTCTCTCTCTCTCTTTAACCTAAATCCCATGAGATATTCAATCCAAACAACCCCAAACTCTGAAAGCAACCTGGCCAGTGTGATCAAATTTAAAATAATTTACAACACAAGAAAGGTAAGTAGTAGAAAATAATACAAACTTGAAGGCAGAAATTGCAAACTACTAAAGAGCAGTACTAGAGAGGCCTTTACTCCCCTCATTTGTTTTAGGATTTTTGCTAACTGGGCATTTCTGCTTGACTTTTGAAACAACTCTTGTATGTGTTACAGAAAATAAAGGTTGGGGATGAATTTTGCTAACCTATTACACTGGAGGATGTGTGTCCATAATATCTCCAAACAACCTTAAGTCATCGGGACAATGCATCCAGGGAGACATTTACCCCCAAGCAGAGGATCAATGCTATGGGGTTTTTTAAGAGCCCTGTTCTATCTCTACATAGAGGTGAATTTCACCATATTTGAGCATCCTACATGTAATGCCTTTCCTTTTTCATTTCAATATCTGAATTGTCAAGTTAGTGTGAACTGCAAGCAAAATGTCTATTTGGAATGATGTTTATGTATCATAGGTAATATTCAGCCCCAAAGACACTCCACTACAAATGACAAGATCCACTACCTGTCGAATGACTGAGGGTATTCACTCCAGCAGCCCGCAACTGGAGAGGATTAGCTCACAATGGCTGCCACTATCAGTGAAACAGCAAGTAGCAGACAGTTCATTTTACAAAAACTTAATGGAGTGTACAGCTCTGGCTGTTTAATACAAGCACTGTCAAGGCATCTAAGCAAAAACGTCTCAACTGTCAGTGCTGACAAGCTGAGCAGAATTATTTGTCACACTGGAATAGATAAGGGACTGGTAGTGTGGTGTATGGTGCCACTACCATACATCTCCATACAGCAGCCACAGACAGCAGGCATATTTGTGCTCTAAAATACACTGGCAGCAGCATAGTATTACTGTATTGGTGTACCTTTGTTCACGCTCCTCTCTCTATATCTACACAACTGAACTACATGAGCAGCCAACAGTCACGAAAGGATAGGTTAGGGACTATTTAGAAGAGCTGAATGTACACAAGTCCACGGGGCCAGAAGCACTGCGTTCAAGGATACTGAGGGAGTTGGCTGATGTGATTGCAGAGCAGCTCACCATTATCTTTGAAAACTCATGGTGATTGGGAAAGGTCTCGGATGATTGGAAAAGGGAAAATACAATGCCCATCTTTAAGAAAGAGAAAAAAGAGGATTTGGGGAACTACAGTCGGGCCAGCATCACCCTGGCAAAATCATGGTGCAGGTCCTCAAAGAATCCCTTTTTAAGCATTTGGGAGGAAAAGAAGCGATTAGGAACATTCAGCATGAATTCATCAAGGGCAAGATTTTCCTGGCCAACCTGATTGCCTTCTATGACAAGATGACTGGCTCTTTGGATGTGGGGAAAACAGTGGACATGTTATAGCTTGACTTTAGCAAGGCTTTTGATAGTTTCCCACAACATTCTCACAAACAAGCTAAGCAAGTACGAGTTGGATGAAAAGACAGTAAGGTGGATAGAAAACTGTCTGGATTGTCAGGCTGAAAGGGTAGTAAATCAATGGTTTGATGTCTAGTTGGCAGCCAGTACCAAGCGAAATGCTCCAGGGGTCAGCCCTGGAGCCAGTTTTGTTCAATATCTTCATCAATGACCTGCAAGATGGGAAAGAGTTCACCCACAGCAAGTCTACAAATGATACCAAGATGGGAGAGTAGTAGATATAGTGGAGAGTATGGTTAGAATTCAGAGAGACCTAGACAAATTAGAGGATTGGACCGAAGAAATCTTGTAAGGGTCAATAAGGACA
Source organism: Gavialis gangeticus (assembly GCF_001723915.1). NCBI lineage: Eukaryota > Metazoa > Chordata > Crocodylia > Gavialidae > Gavialis > Gavialis gangeticus. The sequence goes on along the minus strand of NW_017728995.1, from coordinate 20,911,554 downwards.
AGTGAAAAGTCCTGTACTTAAGACAGAACAATCCCATGCACTGGTACAGGCTGAGGACGGACTGACTAAGCAGCAGCTCTGCAAAAAAGGACCTGGGTGTTACAGTGGACAATAAGCTGAATATGAGCCAACAGCATGCCATTGTTGCATACAAGCCTAATGGCATACTGGGCTGCATTAATAGGAGCCTTGCCAGCACATTGAGAAAAGTGATTATTCTGCTCTATTTGACACTGGTGAGGACACATCTGGAGCACTGTGTTCGGATTTGAGCCCTACCCCTCAGAGAAAGGATGTAGACAAAAGAGTCCAGAAAAGGATAACGAAAATGGTTAGGGGGCTGGGGAACATGACTTTTAGGAGAGGCTGAGGGAACTGGGCTTATTTAGTCTGGAGAAGAGAGGACTGAGGGGGGATTTAATAACAACCTTCAACTACCTGAAGAGGGGCTCCAAAGAAGATGGGGCTACACTGTTGTCAGTGGTGACAGATGACAGAACAAAGAGCAATGGTCTCAAGTTGCAGCAAGGGAAGTTTAAGTTAGAGATGAGGACACAAAAAAGCAAAAAACTCTCTCACCAGGAAGTAGTAAAACACTGGAACAGGTTACCCAGAATTTCAATCCTTGGAGGTTGTTAAGACCTAGCTGGACAAAGCCTTGCCTGGGGTGACATAGTTGGAGATGGTCCTGCTTTGAGCAGGGGGTTGGACTAGATGACTTCCTGAGATCCCTTCCAACACTAATTTTCTATGATTCTGACTATACTCCTCCCCTTTGCAGTGTGTTTTATACCTTACAATTAAATGGTCTTCATTTTGGTTGTCCCATAACTGAATGTTGTCATCACCCCTAAAATCACAGAATAATTTCCATATCTCCAGCTGGTGCAATTAATGGAGGCCTATGAAATTACACTAGCTAATGATTCATCTTGTTGCATTTATCCCATCATACAATAGCTTTTCTCTAATAGCTGCTTCTCACTTTCATGCAAAGGCTATGGTTTTCTATTGTTCCATATGCGCATTTGTGCTAGTTAACACTAAAAATCCTTCTGGCTGATACTTAAGAGGAAGCCAAAGTTGAATTTATACAGTCCACCTCTTTGGGCACACACCTCCATATAGATATACAGCCCTGGTGCTTTAAAATTTCATGTGTCCTGCAAGAAAAGTCTCCTCATGTAGAAGGAAATGAATGTTATTTATTCATTGGAATTCATTCTGCAGAACAGGAAATCCCCATTGGAGAGGAGGAATTTTGAGACTGAGGGACTGTAATTGGGAAGACGTATCCTCTCTTGCAGACTCTTGATGGTTACCTGCCTCCTGAATAAACATTGATCAAAAGCTTATTTCAGGAAAAATGTTTAAATAAATACATTTTCTTTTCTTGCACGAAGTTAGATAGAACTTTACCAGATATACAAGTGGTGAGCAGTATATGGAGATGAGAGATAACAGACTTGATTACCTACCCATCAGCCCTATTGTCTCTCTGTAAGTTTGTGTGCACAATCAAGCCCTTACCTCTCTCTAAAAGTGCAAAGTTTCAAGAAGTTAAATGAATAGAGGATTGTTGCAGGTGGAATAGATCTAGGAAAGGAGGAGGAGTCTGGAGATAAATGCAAGGAAGAAGGAGCAGTAGAAACAAAAGAGAAACATTTTGAGCAGAATATTACAGAAGTCTTGAGGGATACATTTCTGAATATAACCTCTCCATTGATCTGAAATCTAGCAAGGGAATGGTATGGTAGAAGGGAAAACCTATCATGGCAGCAGGCTTGCCAAGACATAAAAGAGACCCTGTTTGGGAACATTTTAATGAAGTTCCTCTACCTGTGGATAAGACAGGCATTCATGCAACATGCAAACAGGGCGGCAAAGAAATGCAAGACCTGATTGCCCGAATGAAACAGCATCATGAGAAGTGCTCCTTCTCAGGAGGAGGCTGCTTTGAAGATGATGAACGGAGCATGTTTGAACATGCAGGATCTCCAGGTTAGTGAACTTTCTTATTTCATACTTCTTTCTGAAAAAATGGCAAAAGGCCTTCTTACAAACGGATTAATGTCTTATTTTCATAGATGTCTCAGTGCCCCCCCAAAATTGAAAGATGCACAAGTGGTGACTTTTTTCCCTCCTTTATAGCTGTAATACTAAATGTCTGTTACAAAACAGGTATCAATTGTTATATGTGTGCATGGTACTTTCCAAACACTGATAAAGATAATAGGAAATACAGAGAAGATTAAGCTTGAAGAATATGGTTGTGTGTGTACGTGTGCACTTGAACATGTAGTGGGACAGCCCCCAATGTTTTAGCCCAAAAGCTGAGTAGTTAGGGCACTTCCCAAGGCAGCTGGAAAGCCAGGTTCTAGAGCCGCCCCCCAACCACAGATCAAGCATCATCCAGCCCGCTCTCTAGCGCACCTTTCAAAGCTGGCCTCCTGGGAAGCCATGAGCTAGGCATATGTGAGCCTAAACACTCAGCTTCTGGGCCTTACACATGGGAGGTTCTTTTCCCTCCCACTTCTAACAGCCATTAGTCATGAGTTTCTGGCCAGGTAAATTTTTCAGACCTGGATTCAGGCACACATCCAGATGGGCACAAGTATATAGCTGCATACATGCCTAGGCAATACACATACTCAGTTTATATGCCTATATTTACACATGCAGAGGAAACAGAACACCATATACGGCATGTGTAGAAGAAACAGGGGCCCTAAATTGAAGTGGTGGGTTTTAAAAACACTGCTTCAATGTAGGGCTGATTAAACCCCCGTGTCGTACACACACCCTTCTGACTTACCTGCCTCTCCGGCAGGGAGCAGAGGGCGAGCTTCCAGTGGACAGAGCGGTCCCTGGGCTGGGGGGTGGGGCTGGTGTTTCCTCCCACAGCAGCGGCAGCCCTCCGCCAGGCAGCACCCACCTGCAGGCATCTGGTTTGGGCGGTCCTGGGGGGCACCGCAGCCACGGAGGGAAGCATTGGGCCCCTGCGCAGCTCAGGCAGGCAGGCAGGCTCCAGGGGAAAAAAGAGAAAAAGGATCAGAGGCTTGCTGCTTTTCTTGGGTGGAGCCTGCTCTCCTGGGCTGCTGTCAAGCTGCCTGCAGGGCTTCCTGCAGAGCCGTGGAGATGCACGGAGCCCAGTGCCTCGCTCCGCAGCTGTAGGGGCAGCAAACTGAAACTCCTTGAAGGAGCTTTAGTTTGCTGTGCCCCAAGTCATTTAAGGCGCATTACGCCACCAAATTTCCTACAGAGATTGGAATCAATGTGCAATACACCGCCAAGGCGTGCAAACACCAACACCATTAAAGCGGTGCAAAAGCATTTAGCCCGCTTTAAAGTGTTACGCATACACGCCTCTCGTTTCGTCTACACACGGCCATACGAGCCAAAAATACCACTTAGATAGCTAGAAGCAAAACAGAATACTACCCCTGATCGTAAATCTCATGTGTCATGTTGTAATAACACTTTATAGTTTTAGTCTCTTGGGAATCCTTACAATAATGATATGAGGCCATTCCAGGAAGCAATATGTTAAATTGCTTAGCATTTTATTACAGGGGTAATATTGTGGTCATAGCATCAACATGACTATTTTTCTCGTGTACTGTAACGCTAGAATTTAAGAATGAAAGGTAACAGAAGAGGCCTTTTCTGGAATATTTTCCTGTCAAGAACATTTTAAAGGGCAATTATTGAAATTTTAGCAAGAAACAAGTGAAAGCATGTGTGAAAAAGTGAAGTTACCTCATTGTTTCCTATACTTCTTTTGCTATTATGACATTTCTGATTTAAAAAAAATATATATATGAGTATTGGTTGGTTGGATGAATCAACTGCTTCAGCAACAACAACAAACTGTTTTTCATTTAGACAGATTACCTCCCCAAGGTTACATTCCCCAGGTTTTCAGAGTGAGATGGTTACAAGTGAAATATAAACAGAAAACGCAGGGATGTAAACCAGCCCTGTAGCAACTGCAGGGATAGGCCTTATTTCTCAAAGACCTTTCCCCATTTCTAGACATCAAGTGACTGCTTCTATATAGCTTCCCATGCACCCTCTGAGAGCCTGATAAAGCTTTCTACCTCCTGCCCTACAGTAATAAATCCACATGCTGTGGACAAGAAACGATGAGTATATAGCTAACGCGTACACACACCTGCACAACAGGACAGAAACTCTCATCCTTCAACTCCAAAGCAAAGGCCATTACTGCTTGAGCTAAAAAGTCTCTTACTCTCTGCCGGTGAAATTCACTCCTAGACAGAAGATCAACGCAACCTCCATACAACACTTAAATCCTGCTTGACCCCTATAAACAGCACAGAAAAGCATGGATGCTGCATTAGCTCTTTGCATAGAGGTAGACTTCACCAGCCAAACGAATCACTAAGGGAGACATCTCTCCCTCGCACACACTGCTGTACTTTATTTCTCTTTTCCATGTAAGGGCTGAGTAGGGCATTATCACCTTACTTGACAGAAACCGGGTCTGGAGTCCAGTGCTTGACACCAAAAGTTCATCTTCATAACCCAGAAACTCTTTCTTCCTTAAACATAAAATGAAAGGCACATACAATTTCCACGGTGATGCCACAAGAAAATTGGATATAATAAAATTAACATTATAAAGAGCCAGCTAGATAAAGCTTTGGCTGGGATGATCTAGTTGGGGATCATCCTGATTTGAGCAGGGGGTTGGACTAGATGTCTTCCTGAGGTCCCTTCCAACCCTAACTTTCTATGATTCTATGACTTCTATGTGTAATCAAGGAGGAAGGGGAAAAAGAGAGAGGCTGAGAAAAAGCAAATAGTGAATACAAATGAAAGTAAAAAACAGCAATCTGAAAACATCCAGTAAAGACAGACTCTTATTTATTACATGGTTGAAGGGTACTTAAGAAATGGTCAGCCAACCTTCTTAGAGGGTACACTCATATTAGGGTTTTAAAATGCGGCATCACTCAGAGCACAGTCCAGAGGCCCAGGACCATATGAACAGCAAAGAAGATTTTTTACTCAGTTCATCACGAATACAGTTACGTAGCGGTAGGGGAGTAGGGAAGGAGAGCAACACCCGCATAGCTAAAGGCTAATGTTTCAGCAGAAAACTGCCTTCTAGAATTAAAGCTTTGGAAAAGAGCCACGCTTAAACAGATCTACCAACCAATACGAGAACTCCTTCCTAGCAATTCAGCCAATCAGTTAATAATGTGACATCAGGCTTCTCAGAAGACATCATTAACTCAGTTGAAAAGTAGAAAAAATAGAACGCAAATTACAACATCCTAACGATACAAAAATGGATAAATTTACATGGGCACTAAAAACAATCACATAATCGTTCTGAGAAAAAGAATTTTAAATCACAAACAATTTAATCAGAGAAAAAGTAATAAAATAAGTGTAATGTTACCAATTAAAGGGCATGAATTCAACTCCAAAATGTAAGCACATAAAACAAAATCTAAGAACATATAAGATCTTATACAAGTACAGAAACAAAACTGGAATCTTTATCAAGGAAAAAAAAGACATTTCAATGTATGTTTGTGCCTATATAGTTACCAGGGCTGTGCGAAGCTTCGGTCACCGATTTGGAGGCGATTCAGGCAGACATGGTGGCCGAATCTCAGAATCCGAATCGAATCAGGAGACCCATTAATCTGTAACGTGCCCCTCCTTTTAGTATTGCGTTTCCCCCAGGGCTCCTGGGCACTAAGTCTGCATCGTCCGCAAGGCTGAGGATTGTGACTGAGGTGTGCCAGTGCCCCTGTAGGAACGGCAGCCCAGAGATTCCTGGCTAGAGGATCTTGCCCCCCCATTTTAGGATCAGACTGATTCCCATATTTTGGTTCAGGAAAGAATTCTAGCCCATGGTCAGCCTGGTACAGACTGGCGGTGTTGCCTTCCTCTGTAGTGAGGGGCATGGTCCTCTTCCGTATTTTAATAACCCTCACAGAAGCAAAACATAGGCCACTGTTGTCCCCCTGCTTTACCTGTGGCAGGTTAAGGTATTGTGCCTTGTGGTTGGATCATTGCCTTTGCCTGTGAAGTTGTGCTAGTAAGTTAGAGA
>NW_017728995.1:20866271-20900463 GCF_001723915.1 Gavialis gangeticus | reverse complement strand
TGCCTTCCTCTGTAGTGAGGGGCATGGTCCTCTTCCGTATTTTAATAACCCTCACAGAAGCAAAACATAGGCCACTGTTGTCCCCCTGCTTTACCTGTGGCAGGTTAAGGTATTGTGCCTTGTGGTTGGATCATTGCCTTTGCCTGTGAAGTTGTGCTAGTAAGTTAGAGAAGAATTTGTACAGGATGGTTTGGATATGGATGATCCTGCCTCAGGCAGCAGGTTGGGCTCACTAGATCAGGGATAGGCAGCCCCCAGCACGCATGCCAATTAGTGGCATATGGAGATATTTTCCTTGGCATGCCAGGTGTGCTAAGCAAATTGTTTAAAAATATATATATTTTTTTTTAAGTTGCTGCTCCAGGCTCTTTCAAGAGACTCAGGAGGAGATGCTGCCTGAAGAGCCCTTGGGAGGAGCTATTTGGGGCAAGGAAGAAGCCCCTTCTGCAGCTCGCACTGTACCATCACCAGCTGGGCAGGGTCCTTCTCTCCCCCCCATGCCTAGCAGCAGCTGCTGCAGCTCTGCCTGGCCTGCCCTGACGCATCCTCCCACAGGCTCCTGGGGGGACATGTCTGTGCGTGGGAGAGCAAAGGGTGGGGAGAAAAAAAGGGTGCTGGGGGAAGGGGAGCTGCTAGCACCACCATGCCAGGCGCAACCATAGCTAGGGGAGCAGGGGGCAGCAGCAGCATCAGAGCCACTTGGCCCAGAAGTGCCTGAGGTGAGAACAGCAGGGCCAGGATTGCACTGCCCCCACTCCCCTCCCCTCCCAGTCTCTTGCGCTGCCCCCTTCCCGCTGCAGCATGGCTGCAGGCCTGGGGCAGGAGGCCCTGTCTGGCATCCCCCTGGGGAGCAGTCAGCTGGCTGATGGGTGGGCTCCGGGCCAGGGCCTCGGCAGGCTAAGCTGCAGCCCAAGGGATTGCCCCCCAGGGAAGCACAGGGACTGCAGTGGGCCCACAGCACTGTCAGGTCAGTCTTTGTCCTGCGGCCCAGCAGCCTGGCCACATGCGTGAATGTGTTTGTCTAGTTGTGTGTACATGTGTGTGTGCATGTGTCTGGTACTGTGTGCATCTGTGTGTGTGTCTGTGGTTGTATGCGTCTCTGTGTGTGCATATGTGTCTGTGTGTCTGCTTCAGTGCGTTTGTCTGCATGTGTGTGCCTGGTTCTGTGCATGTCTTGTGTACACACATGCACACGTGCGTCTGGTTCTGGGAGTGTGTATGTGTTAGTGTGCCTGTTCTGTGTGTTTGGCTCTTTGCATTTGCACACTTGTGTTTCTGTGCGTGGGCACCTGTGTGTCTGGTCCACTGTGTTTGCATGTGTGTCTCTGGTTCTCTCTCTCCTTTTTTCTTTCTCTTCCTTTTCTCTTTTTTCTTTCTTTCCCTCTCTCTCCCCACTCCCCGCTCTCTCTCATCACAACATGCTTAACAAGAAAAGAATGCACAAGAACAAAGGTAGTATATGAAGTTTTATTTATTGCTATCAGGTTTAGAATTTTTAGAAAATCTGGTATTTACTGTAAAAAAAAAAAAAAAAAAAAGCAACATATATGATTATTAACTATGCAGTGTATCCTGCCATGTAACCCCAGCCCCAGTGTTGTTTTTCTCGCATGGCGGCACTCTGCCACCTTACAAGGTAGACATGGCAGGGTTTTTGGCACCTCACCCAAGAATGTTGTTTGCCCCTGAAGGTCCCTTCCAGCCCTGCTCTTCTTTGATTCTACGAAATTGGACCAGTGGTGCAAATTTGAATCTGGCATACACAGAAAGGTATTTGAGGCATCAAAGCATATTTTATTCCATATAAACCACAAATGCATGAGACAAAACAGCTGACAGAATGCTACTTCTAAAATGGTGTCAGCACCTGCAAATTGACACATCTTGTTCTAATTGTCCTCACGACAGAAATGAACATTACCATTATGGCATGGTATGGCTTTGTGATGGCCCTGACCACCTGGTGCTTTGATAGGGTTACTGTTCCAGAACTTGAGAACCTCTCCCCTTTGAACTGTACAATGAAAAATGCCTTCTATTCTACTTAGTAAGTCCTGTAAATCCGATAATGGCAGTGCAATCTTGGAGCCTAATTTTAACACCTTTATTCACAAGCTGCATATTATTTCACAAGTAGCTACTTTTATTTTACTGAAAGAGCAGGCGAGTAAAGACTGAACTGGGTCAGTCACATTTCCTCCTCAAATATATTTTTAATTTTCACATAGAAAGTTTTGAGCAAAACTATATTAGGTTTTCAAAGACAACAACAAAATTATAAAATATCCCTAAGATATTCATAATTACAAAGACATTGGGCCAATTTTTTTTAAAAGATCTAAATCAATTAGCATGCACAAATCCAGGTTTTGCAAGCACATTCCATTGTGTGTGCAAAGTTATAAAGATACTAACAATGTAGCCCATCACATAGAATTCAAGTGGCCATTTTTTGGGAAAACAAACTTGAAAGCTTGACTCAGAACAAACCAGAGCTTTGCTGACTACTACCTTCTACCCAACCTTTATGATTATTTGCAGGGATTTGCAAAATACCTACATCACGACCTATATTTTCATCCCGGCTTGCAAAATGCAAAATTAGCATGCATGTCCATTTTTTCTACCATGGACTATACAGACACAGGAAGTTCAGTTCAGGTGTTTGTTCCAATCCCAAGGGAAATTTTTCATACTACCCCAAGGTAGGAAGGATGTTCAGTATGTGGCACATGCCATCAAGAAAATATTTCAGTTCCTACAAAAGGACACAATATATAAATGAGAGCGAAAGAAAGATTACACTTGCTGTTCCTCTACAGTACAGATGACGAGGAGATTGTGTGCAGAGAAGCAGGAAGGTAGGTACATTTTTCTAATGTGTTATTACCAGTTTACAAAGAACAAAATTGGATAAAATGCTTTCCTTTCAATAAATCTTGCAATGTCATTACCATGAATGTTAATTTTATGACTACTATAAACCCAGTACAAACAAGGGAATACACTTTTAATATAAATGTTATCACTGGAGAACCATATTATAGTAGTCATCAGGAAGGTAGCCTTCCCCTAGCATGAAACCTATAGAAAGTTACAATATTAATTTCTTCATTTTCCTTCTCTTGATGTTCTCACCTGTTGAGGTCTCCCTCTAAGCATTTAAGATATAACTTCATGCCTTAGAAAGATCAGATTTCCTAAAAGAGCAGAAAGAAAAGATGATAGAGTTTTAAATGCTTCAATTTCAAAAAAGGAATCCTGTTTCTTTCAATACCCTATGAAATAGTTTTGCCAACTGTATGCTATTGTTCTGATTATCTTATCAATCTGTTTATCAGTGTATAAGGCCAAAATACATGAGAAGATTAGTCTTCAGAATCCCATACTCCAAAGGCACTACTGTTTTGCGATGGTACAATTGTTCATGTATTTGTTGAATCTCTCTATACCAACCACATTCAAAAGCATGAGGCAGCCATGTGTCATGAAATAATGCCAGGACTCAATAACTGCACTTTTGAGACGACTCTAAATGATCTTTTATAGCTTCAGCCAAGTGTGAGGGAGATATATTTTTTTGTAACTCAGTTTAGCTTTCCTCTTGCTATTCCATGACCACACAGTGGGTGTGTCTACACATGCTTTTAAGCATGCCTTAACTTAATGCACATTTGCCTAAGGCACATTAACGAGATTTAGGTATGCTTCTATATGTGCACGCGCTAAGGCATATTAACATGGTGTGTGGACTGACTTGGGACTAAAGTTAGCCCCATGTCAGCTGACATGCACAGTGGTAACGTGCCATAGCGCATCTACACCTGTGTTAAGGCACTTTAGCTATTCATGCCTAAATTTGATACCTGCTTTTACAGATATCAAATTTAGGCACGAATAGCCTGAAATTGCCATTTTTAAGGCACATTAAGCATGTGTAGACCCAGGCCCTTAATGTGCCTTGAAAATGGCTACTGCACCTTAAATTGGCACATGTAGGCACGTCCAGTATGTCATTTTACCATATAACTCCTAAAACAACAATAGTTCAGGGAATCTTGGGTTTCTTCAAAAGAATGTGCACTCCAGATACAGAAACGTCATGCTTAGTCATCTCCCTATTCTGTGTGGGCAGCTTGATGAATAGATCCAACATCAGACTTCAGTAATTAAGAAAGAAGTATTATACACAATCGCTGTTGTGGTTTTTCCACTTAAGGCAATCATTTTCTGTGCAATCTTTACACAGAAATTATGCCTTTTTGGACCAGGGATTGCTTCTTGCCATGTTGCATTTCCTCCTCACAACTGTACTTAATGAAAGTAAAAGAAAATGTGCTCACTTCTTGAACTCTGAGGCTCAGTTTTGGCTACAGCTGTACAGGAAGCAGATATTTGATACTGATGCACAGGTGTTGGTTCTGTTTCAACTTTATATTTAATCTTTGACATCAAGGAATTCTTCAGAGATCAAAGTTAGAGCCTCCCTGTTCCTTTTATCATAAACCTCTCTGTGCTTCAATTCCATTGTCATTACCATTCCTCTCTTCTTTTTCCCTTTCACTCCTAAAATAACCTGTTTTCCATAGACTGAGGATTTCTTTTCTTTGTGCTAACATTCCTAATGAGTCACTATCTTTTTGCTTCCAGAATATATACATAACACCATCCCAAAGAAATCTGATGTCTGAGAAGGAATTGGAATCTTAACTTTTCCTATGCTGCCCTTTTCAGAACTGTTAAGATGTTACTTTTCAATATTTCATAATGGGTGAAATATTGGACAAAGCAAGGACAAAACAGGCAGGTTGCAAATGGCAACCTTTGGTGATGGGAACAGTGCAGCTGCTGTTGGCAACATGTAAGTGATATCCTTGACAGAGCTACTGTAATACAGAAACATATTATAATAAATTCCAAATATTTTTAACATGAATATAACCAGAAATGAGTCCAAATAAAACATTTCACAACTTGATGTTATAAAAAATGGCACATTTGCAGGAACAAATGGTAAAGAGTTCAGTTTGAAGCATGCACTGGGAATAATTCAAGTTAGAATTAATATTCTGTTGACCACTATTGTCTTCTCCGTGGAAGAAAAGGTAATGCCAAATGCAGTCACTACCTCATGTGGTTTTATGAAACATTTTCATCAATTTATGAGGAAGCTTGGGGCAAGATCTTACTCCAGCTATTAGGCACCAAAGTCCACTTTGGTACTTATGGATGATCCCATTCCACTCTCTTCTAAGTTCCTGAATATCTGTTAATGCATCTATTTTTGTAGTACACTACCATCTTAGCCTTACAACTAAGTCACAAAGGGCATTTATACACTTTTTTCCTGCGATGTGCTGGAGATCTGCCGCTTCAGAGCAGACTTGACTAATCGAGTCTGCTCCACACACGGGCTGAGGTGAACTGCACTGTGCCACGTTCAGTTGTATAAGTGGCAAAATGCACATCAGTGCGCAGAAAATGGTGGCGGTGCACTTTTGAACTAAAGGACCTCCGAGGTGTTTTAGTTCAATAACATCTCACTGCCATTTTCTCAGTGCTGACATGCATTTCATATGCAATTGTATAAGTGGCGTCTCAGCACCAGGTGCTTTTCAAACCGCCTGGCACTGTGACGCTTGCATGTGTAAAAATGCCCAAAAAGGCAGCAAAAGTGAGGAGGACCCACACACCTGTATTAGCAGTTTCCAGAGACTCAGGCAGGATAGAAGAAGATTTCATTTCAGTAGCACAGGACCTGGATATTTGATCCTAAGGTACAGCAGAAAAGGAATGTGGAAGGCCAAGTAAGTGGTGCTTAGTAAATGCTGATCAAAAATTATTTTGTTGGCTCTCCTTGTTGTCATTTTGAAGGCTAGCCACCCATGCATTCTTCAGAAAATACATATGTATCTGGCCCATATCCAAAAGAGGATACCACTGTGGTTTGGTGGAAGGTGGAAAGGGAGTGCTACACAGAAATGCAGGAGCAACTCTGCTGTCATCTTAAAAGTTAGCTTGCTCTGTCCCAAGCAAAAGTTAGCTTGCTTTGTTAGCTTGCTAAACCCTGCCCCTTCCCGCTACATAACATAGGCAAAAAGGAAAAGAGGCATAACTCAGAATGGTAAACAATTATGTTGGTTGACAACATACTCATGATCTATAGTCTGTATGCCACAGTGACCTGATACAGAAGCCTATGGATCAAGGAATACTACGTGAAAAGATGATGATGTGAAATAAGGGATAAATGTACTTTTAATGTCAGTAAAAAAACTGTAGACTGAAAAATGCTTGAGACATATCGATAGATCAGGTACCTCAAGAAGAGAGAATATTCAGAACTAAGAGCAAAGTGGGTGGCGTGAAGCCCAGGAACTGGTATAAGGGTTGATATGGCTCAGAGCATGAGACCCAGAGTGAGAGAGAGGGCACATGGCCAGAGGCATTTCACCCACCTCAAATGGCCTGGTCAAGGCCAGGGTTCATAGGGAGCCGAAGGGCAGTTGCCTACTTGAAAGGGGTAGGCCAAAGCCGTGGAGGGCCTGGCACCCCAACTGGCCCAACCTGAGGCCAGGACCATGAAGGTCATGAGGCCCTGACTTACTGAGGACCACAGAGAAGAGGTGGAGGCCAGGGCCATCTCAGCCCATTTGAAGGGGGCTAGGGGAGCCTCCTGAACATAGAGCTGTAAGGAGCTGGGCATAAGATTGAACTGGGGCCACAGTGAGCTTGAGAGAGATCTGCGACTAGAGCAGGGAAGAGCCTCCTGGAAGGGAGAAGGTATACCCAAGGGAAAGCTAGGAACAGCTCAGAGGCAAGGCAGGGTGGCCTGCCACAGGGGTCCTGGGTAAGACCTGAAACTTTACCCTGCTCTGGTTGGATGGTGTGGTGGGACTGCCTGGGGCAGGACAGCCTCCAGAAAATGCCACACCTGTGCCTCCCTAGAGAAAGTTGAGGATGGGGCGCTGGAAAGCATCAGGCCCCACTGCCTTGTGTGTACCCCATTGAGGGGAAAGGCTAAGGGAGCACACCCTGAAAGAAAAGCAAAGAGGCCTGGGAAGACCACGGGGGCCAGGAGGGAGAAGAAGAGAGCCTGAGCAAGTATGCTGGGCTATTGAAAGAGGTCCGAGCCATCAGGGCCAGGCTAGCAAGCAGAAGAACAGTATTGAGCAGAAGGACCAGGCTATCTAAGATAAGACAGGCCCAAGCAGACAAGGCCAGGTCCTTGAGAGTGTGGAGAGGGCCTGAGCAGGGAGTCCAGGCTGGCTGCAGAGAGCAGGGAGGAGGAGGGGAGAGAAGTGCTAAGTGAGCCAGTGAGCCTGCTGAGCCACCCAGCGCAGAGCTCTCTCAGCAACAAGTGGGCGGGGCTTTGGCAGAGAAGCCCTGGAGAGCTGCAAGAACAGTGCCAGCAAGCCACAGTTTGGCCACCACTGGGATATGCCAACAGGCCAACATGAGCATAGAAGGCCTGTACAGGGCCTGGGTGGAGAACTAGAGGTCAGTAGGAGGAGACAGGACCCATATAGTGTCTGAACAGATAGTAGCAAGCCACCTTGAGCAGAGAGAGCCTGCACATGACTTTAACAGAGGCCCACAGGCCAGCATGTGTATAAAAGGCCTGCACTGGGCCTGAGCATAGACAACAGGCCTGCATGAGGGGAGAAGGCCTACTCAGAGTCTGATTGTATACCAACTGGCCACCAGGAGTGTAGAGGACCTGCACAGGGCCTGAGCTGGTAACCATGGGCCGGCTTGAATGGAGGGCCTGTATAGGGCCTGAACAGGGAAGAGCAGACCAGCAAGAACAGAGGAGACCTGCACAGGACCTGACTATACAGTAATAGGCCAACAGGAGGGTGGCAAGCCTGCACAGGGCCTGGCCTGGTAATAATAGGCCAGCCTCAGTGGAAAGGGCCTGCACAGGGCCTAAGTGTTTAGCCACAAGCCATACCAGATGTGTCCAAGTGATAATGGAATAGGATGAGTTAGCAATAACAAGCCAGACCTGATGAAACTAAGTGGTAAGAAAACAGGGCAAGTTAGAGGTTCAGGAAGTTATGAGCTGAGGTGGAACTCAGCTCAGATGGTAAACAAGTGGTATACTAGTACTGGACAGGACTATAATAGTGTCATCTGTGAGGCATGGGGCACAGTGTAGGGAAGGTTGGAGCCATGGGTAGTGGCCCATAAGGACAAGGCCACCAAAACAACATACATCACAAAGATTATGGCAGCCTCCTGTAATCCAAATACATAATATTATAACAAAGGCATGGTGGGCAAGTGTAGGCAGAAGGCCCAGACGGGGGGTGGGGAATGGGGGAACCAACATTTTTTATTGGTAGATGTCCTGACCCCCGCATCACAATAACAAAAAGGAAGGTAGAAATCAAGCATGACTCAGCTTGAATTTGCAAAGCTGGAAGTTAGGAATGTTTTCCTGTTACTTGCAAGGACATTCAAAACAAAAATCACTGAGAGGCAATAAATATGATACTGCACCATGCCATTTTTACAGGGTTATTTTTTCAGTCAGTACCATGTCTTGCAGACTTTAGGGAATAGTGGTAGTTATTGAGCCTCCCTGAGTCTTCCCTTAGTGGTAGGAATCACTGCTCCTTACATCTTTCACCGAGGTTCCATCCACTACATTGCCAAAGAGAAAACCACTTCAAATCTAAAGGTACCAAAAAGACTTGTAGGCATAGCCAGAAAATCCATGGGTGAAAAGAATAAAATACACCTTTGTTAGACTAAATAAAGTGCAAAGAAATGAACTGCAATAGCCTCACTGTGGTAATGGTAACTGCAGAAATTGAATTCTTAACCACCCGAGGCCTTGTACAGCGCCACACTACCCACTGTACAACAGCATTAGATTTCAGAATGCTGCATGTTGCTATAAATGCTGTGGCTGCTACATATGTTAGTTCATAGAATAAGTATCTCCATTCTTGTGCAAGATACAGTTCCATTCTTCCAACAGAGTGTATCTTCTAATCTCTATCGTATCTCAGCAATTTCATTTGATCAAGTTATCATGCCACAAGGGAAAAAATATTCTAGCATGTTTTTCGGATATCTGAAAATTAAGGAACATGATGGAAATGTTATTCACACAATCTTTTAAAAATCATTACTGGGGCAGAAGTGAATAACAGTTAAAGAATACACGAATAGAATCTGAAAATGTTTAATGAATCAAAGACTAGCAATGTAGGTGTACTTTAGTGGCTGAGATGCTCATAAGTCTGCGTTATTATTATTTCAACAGTTTTCTTTTTTCTTTCTATCAGCAGGGAAATAATTTATCATGTTGCCATGATGGTCAGGCAATCACAGGATAAGTGCATCTTTTGTGAAAGGACAATCAGTGTAATCCGTGTCTTAAATATTTCAGGAAGTAATCAAACCCACACCATATACTGGGGAGGAAATAGACAGAAATGAATGTGTGCCATGGAAACTAGAAGTGAAATTTCAGAAGGCAAGAAGGATTTTTAAATTGATAAGAGTTATTTGGAAAAAGAGCTATCACTCCTCAGAAACTTGTTACTGTCGGCAATTGGTTAACATAACTGTACTCACTGTTTCACTTTTACTCAAGTACATTTTATATTCTAACGTAATATTAATAAATATAATTAGTTAATGCCAATTGTCTTATTAATTAATATTAAGCCACTTCACTATAGAAAAGCTGGAAGATAATGTCAGATAGAAAATAAATCAAATTCTAGTAAGTTTGCATTTCTATGATGAATGCTTTGAACATGTTATTAATGTAGAATTAAAAGAATGACCAGGTTGTTATTGTAAAATGAAAACAGGCCAGATCCTAAATTCTTATAACAGCATAATGCCTTTCAGGTCAGCTGAGCCACACTAGTTCACCAGAGCTCATTTCTAAATGGACCAGAGTAAGCTGTTCCATAGTTTGCAGATTGATTGGGGTCCTCTCTCTAAAAGAAATCAGTCCTGAGGCCTAAGGATTTTGTGAAATCGGAATACCCAGATGGGAATCCTAGTTAAGCTAAACTCCTGAGAATTTCTTTTCATGAGCTACAGCACTTTCAGACCTTTGTAAAAGTGCCATAGCCCAAGTCTGGGGCTATATCTTGCAACACTGATTCTTGAAATTGTTTCCTGAAGGTAAGGAAATCCTCATATTTGTGAGAATTTTTTGTTCTGTGGTTTCACACCCCTGAAGAGATAATTGGGTTTCCTAGACTTTATCAGCACCTTTGAGAGCTCCTGATTAGACAGATCGCCGACACAGAAGATGATGTGACCTGGTGAACAAGGAAAAGAATGATTAAGCTTAACCCACCAGAGACTGAGATAATGTCATTTTTCCTGTTTTTTTCTCTCTCTTCTCTTTCATTTATCTGTTTGTTTGACTTTGTTGCAGAATTAATTCCTGCAATTGTATTGTATGGTTTGAATGAAGGAATGTTTATTCTAATTAAATAGTGAAAGGATTAAATGTTTTTAAATCTCCCCCCAACCCCTGCACAAATGAAGCACGGTCGCAACATCAAATAAAAATGCTGTATTTGGAGTGATTTAAATCCCCTATTCTGTATGTGCAACAAAAGGGCAGCCAGGCAATGCACAATTTGAATGGAACAGACACTGCTCCGTGGCACAAAGCATCTGTGGTATGCTTTGGAGCTGCAGGTGAGGGACTACTTCTGACCAGGAAGGGATAAGCAGCAGCACCACTTGTATAATCTACCAAAAGGACAGTCACAGATACTGGTCAGCCTGACAAGCCTGAAAGCCAGGTGACCCCTCAGTGAATTCCGTAGGATAAGCTTTTCTTTGCTTGACAGACAGCTGGGAAGAGACTTAAAGTCTCAAGATGGTCTTCTGGCATAGACCATTTGGAATAGATAAATGCAGAACAGATCACTTTAAACCATTCCTCATTCTCCTGTCAAACAGGGCACCCCCCTCAAGGCCCAGAAGTTATTTAAAAAATAAGCTAAGGAAGTACAGGTTGGATGAATGGACTGTAAGTTGGACAGAAAACTGGCTGGATCATCAGCTGAAAGGGTAGTAATCAATAACTTGATTTCTAGTTGCCAGCTGGTATTAAGTGGAGTGGCCCAGGGGTCGTTCCTGGAGCCAGTTTTGTTCAATATCTTCATCAGTGACCTGCAAGGTAGAATGAAGTGCAACTCAGCAAGTTTGCAGATCATACCAAGCTGGGAGGAGTAGTAGATATGCTGGAGGGTAGAGCTGGGTTCAGCTAGGCCTCAACAAACTGGAGGATTGGACCTAAAGAAATCTCATGAGGTTAAATAAGGATGAGTGCAAAGTCCTGCACTTAGGGCAGAACAATCCCATGCACTAGTACAGGCCGGGGACTGAATGGCTAAGCAGCAGCTCTTCAGAAAAGGACCTGCGGGTTACAGCATACAATAAACTGATTAT
The DNA here is from genome assembly GCF_001723915.1 of Gavialis gangeticus. Classification (NCBI taxonomy): domain Eukaryota; kingdom Metazoa; phylum Chordata; order Crocodylia; family Gavialidae; genus Gavialis; species Gavialis gangeticus. The sequence continues at coordinate 20,889,021 of NW_017728995.1, read as the reverse complement.
GAGCCCCCAGTGTGCCCTTGCTGCATAGAATGAAAATGGCATACTGGTCTGCATTAATAGAAGTATTGCCCACACGTGTAGAAAAGTGATTATTCCCCTCTATTTGGCACTGCTGAGGCCACCTCTGGAGTACTATGTCCAGTTCCCCCCTCCCCACCCGCTACAGAAAAGATTTAGACAAATTGGAAAGAGTCCAGCAAAGGATAATGAAAATGGTTTCATAGATTTCATAGACGTTAGGGCTAGAAGGGACCTTGGAAGATTAAGTCCAGCCCCCTGCCCTAGGGGCAGAAAGTCAGCTGCGGTCATAGGATCCCAGCAAAATAAACATCCAATTGACTCTTGAAGGAATCCAGAGTAGGTGCTTGCACCACCTCGGGCAGCAGTCTGTTCCAAGTCTTGGAAGCTCGGACTGTAAAGACTGGTTAGGGGGCTGGGGAATATGACTTACAGGAGAGGCTAAGGGAACTGGCCTTATTTAGTCTGCCGAAGAGAAGACCGAGGGGGAGCTTAATAGCAGCCTTCAACTACCTGAAGGGGGGGCTCCAAAGAAGATGGGGCTACACTGTTCTCACTGGTGGCAGATGATAGAAAAAGGAGCAACAGTCTCAAGTTGCAGCAAGGGAAGGTTTGGTTAGAGATAAAGGAAAAAACAGTCTCTCACTAGGACAGCAGTAAAGCACTGGAACAGGTTACCCAGAGAGGTTGTGGAATCTCCATCCTTGGAGGTTTTTAACACACAGTTAGACAAAACCTTGGCTGGGATGACATAGGTGGGGATGGTATTGCTTTGAGCAGGGGGTTGGACTAGATGACTTCCTGAGCTCACTTTCAACACTAATTTTCTATGATTTTATTTGAGCCGTCAATCTCAATAATGCTTGGGCCTGAATAGAAACGGGTAAAGTTTGGGATCTATACTAGGCCCCATGATTGGGCTGAAGCAATATTGGATCAAGCACAACACGTCTATCAGTTCTCAGCCTCCAAAGTCGTTCCATGCCTTACTCCCAAAGTCATTTTTCCCCCTTTCTCTTCCCCACATTTCTCTTGAAATTCCCTTGCAAAATAGGCAAGCCATAGAAAGGACTGCCTAGTCCCATGTGCAGTCAGTACTAGAGTGATCTATTTTAGGTTATTTCTTTTTAATAAATGCAACACTTTTAATCAAATTTGTTCAGAGGATAGAAGATTAGTTAAGAAGAGAGGTAACTGTGACATTAGATTAAGGTATCATTGGGAATTAAAAATGTAATTTTGTGTTATCATCACAGGTATATTATGAATAAAGAATATGCAATATGAAATGAATATGCAGCACAATATGAGCAGCATTAGAGAAAAATGAATCTGATATATAGGACAGAAAGGTCATGAATTCTTAAACCCAATTCAATTTTGCTTTGCTCTGTTCATTTTTTTGTCCTCACAGAAAAGTCAGTTGAAGTATTCGAGGTGTGAGAAAGGTCAATAACTAAGTTCCATCATGCACCAAGATCACCTTGCAACAAAAGAAGGTGAAGGAGCAAATTTACAGTCATAGAACAAGGCCCTTAATCTCCAACTTCTGTGTGGGCAGACTGAGAAAGCAAATGGGACACTCAAACAGCAGCATGCCTGTGTGTAACAAGCAGGAGGATCACACTTAATGGATCAATGTACCAGGTTAAAGATAACATTTTAAATACATTAAAAAAAAGTCTTGGTGGTGTTTTCATAGTTTATTTTAAGGGTGAGAATTTCTTATTTGACTCAATAATGTCAGATATTTTACATGGACTTTCCTTTGGTAATATCCAGTCTCACAGCCACCACTTGAAAAACAAATAGGAAACTTGGGTACTTTTGAAAAACAATTAACAAAACAGCAACAGCTAACTAACAAAAATATATTAAATTATCAATGATACTCACTAAAATTACCAGCCTCTGCAGTTATAGAAATTGCTCCCTCATTGTACATGATCAGTCTTCTCTAGTTCTGATTCCATTGTATTAATCAGGTACAAAGTGTTTCATTTTCATACAGCCTTATCGTTGTGCAATACTTACATCACCCAAGTGTCCAGTCTGACTCCTATTCAGCAGTGAAAAGTTCCAAATGACTAGAACCACAGAAAGTTAAATTTCTACATGAATTCTTAACTTTATAACATTTGTTTGAAAGTGTTTATAATAAACGTTCGTCCATAATAACTTTCCATGATAAGTGCCTTTTGACAATACATGGGCTTCAGAAGGGTGAAGTTGATTGTTTGTATGAAACAAATTTAAGGATCAGGATCTACTGTTTCAAAAAAAAGCTCAGCATCTTGTGGTGTGTTGATTGAGTGGTCTTTTCCCCAGTCCTCTATTCTTTTTCCAAGTGTTTGTTAAATGCACCACACTTATGCTCCACAATATAAATCTAAATTGTTTTTATGAGTATTTTGTCTACTAAATTCATGAGCCAACTAAGAGCCCATCAGTTTCATGAGGCTCATGACAAATTCATTAGTTTGACAAGACTACTGATACTATGCATCTGTTACGTTTCAAGAAGATTTTTAATGGCTCGAAATAATCAATGTTACCTTTGTCCTTTCATGAAACTAACAATTCTTCATCAGGTTTATGACAGGATTCATTTTATTTATCCACTATAAATTAGGTATTTTCACTATTATATCTTCTGCTTATTCCAACCCAGGCAATCCATTACTGCTTCTCCTCTAAGAGCAGCTACTCATTCCCACTTAAAATGTATTCATTTGGATGCATGCGTTTGACAGAAAGGTTTCCAAAGTAAGCAATTATGATGACCTAGTCTGACCTCCTGCTTTACACAGGGCACAGGATTTTCACTCAATAATTTCTATATCAAACCCTATAACTTCTGATGATAGGGCATACCTTTGAGCAAGCTGTACAGTCTTGATTTAAGTATTTCACACAAGAGAGAATTCCTTTACTAAGTCATTTGAATTCACTAGCATCTTTTATCAGAAATCTCCTCACCTTGTTGGTATTTATAGAATTTAAAAATCATAGAAAAATTAGGGTTGGAAGGGAACTCAGGGGGTCAGATCTAGTCCAACCCCCTGCTCAAACTAGGACCATCCCCAACTAGATCATCCCAGACAAAGCTTTGTCTACACAGGTCTTGAAAACCCCCACCATCACTCTGGATAACCTGTTCCAGTGTTTTACTACCTTCCTAGTGAGAATATTCTTCCTAATATCCAACCTAAACTTCCCTTGCTGCAACTTGAGACTGTTGCTCCTTGTTCTGTTGTCTGCCGCCACCGAGAACAGTCCAGCTCCATCCACTTTTGAACCCCCTGCAGGTAGTTGAAGGATGGTATTAAATCCCCTCTCAGTCTCCTCTTCTCTAGCCTAAATAAACCCAATTTCCTCAGCCTATCCTCATAAGTCACGTGCCCCAGCCCCCTACCATTTTTGCTGCCCTCCGCTGCACTCTCTCCAATTTGCACGTCAAGTAACTTGGGATTAACTTTAGTCTCAAATTAGTCCACATACTGAGTTAATGTGCCTTAGTGTGTGCGCGTGTAGACATGCACCTAAACTGCCTTAATGTGCATTAGGCAGGCATATGCATACTAAGTTGAGGCACGCATAAAAGCACATGTAGACACGTCCACTACGAGGCAGACTTTCCAGATTTGAATAATTTTTGTGGCTTTTACAGAAACCTATTCCAATGTTTCAGTGTGTGTATGTGCATGCTGTATGTATGTGTGTATATGGACGACTGCCTTATTAAGTAGAAATTATTAAAAGAGAAATAACTAGATCCTATTGATTGGAACAAACAATGAAAACTGAAAATGACTATCCTGATATATGATCTTTGCAATACAGTGGTTCTTAGCAAAACAATACAAAATATTATGGAAGTTGCTTTACACTTTGAAAGAAGGCTATTTTGAAAGCAGTGGTATTGGCATCAACTGTCAAATCTGGTAATCTGCCCTTCATAATGTGTCCTCAGTCTAACAATCTCTGTTCTGTCATGTATTAATTTGCATGCTTTAAGAAAATATTCTGTCAACTCTGCTGTATTGAATTTAAGTTTCCTTCTACAGCTTTTATATCTAGTCCATAGTAAAAACCTCTTATAACCTCTGAACATTAATGATAACCTGTGCCGTGCAAATATAAGTGCTCCTCCAAATTGTATTTACTTATTAATGTGCTCATCTATTTAGATAACAAAAATGACCCCGCTGATACCAGAGCACAGAAATACTTCAAGCTAGGAAGGTAACAATTTCCTTTGCCCCACCAAAGTGGACAACTATTTGCTCATCTCTTGTAGAAATAACCATCTCTGTGATTTGCAGCCCTGCTTATCTTGTACCACAAGACCAAGCCCAACTCACTTAAAAAGCAGGGCATGGAAATAAGCAAAAGGGAAGATTTTCATCCTTCTCCACTGTGTAAAGAAAGCCATTGTCTGCTATTTGCCTGTTTCAATGTTAAGTTAAGGGTTACAGGGCCAGAATGATAGGACACAATGAACTTTACAATTTTAAAAAACACTTTAGTATTGTCAAAAAGCAACAGACATGGACATCTGAGGTAACATTGTGCAGTTCCACTGCCACACCACACAGGACTCTGGATTAACTCTTGAAATCAAGATAGTGTGAATAGGGTTAGCCAAGCATCTTCCATTCTACTGGCACCCCTAGGAATTTGAGTCTTTCTTGATGTCAACGTGTTTCAGGCTACTAGAGTTCTTTTTCCTCTAAGCTTGTACGTTATATGCATTTCTTTTTTAGGCTAAATTTTCAGATTTTGATAGCTAAAATTAGGACTAAATTAAACAGTCAGATTTCCAAAGGTGCTGAGAATATATCATCATCCTAAATTGTTCCAATGGTAATTACCCCTCACTATCAAAAATCTGATCCTTCTTTCTCCTTTGAATTTGTCTAGCTTCATTGACTTAATTTAACAGGATTCAGGGGCATGAATTTAGGAATTCCAGTTTGAAAATTTCAGTGCATAAGGACATGTAAATATGCAGCAAATTACTAATGGCTATTAAAAGAACTTCTGTTTCTCCAAAGACCCAAATATACATAGAGAAAAAGTAATCTGTAATTTCAAATGCCACAGTCCACTGGGAAATATAGTGAAAAAAAACTCTTAAAATATTTTTGCACCTCAGAGAGGGATGTTATTCTATGCAATATGTGACAAGGCATTCTCATGCAGTCTAGGAAGCTTTTTCTTTTTTTGTGAAGAGTGATTTTGTAACATACAAATACTTATTTTTCAAGCTAGAGCTCCTGTTTATTTTAATATTATGGGATACATAGTTTTTAAACAGGAAACACTGGAATTACAAGGGTTTTTTTTTAATTCTAAAAGCTTTACAGCTTTACATTTAAAAATGCAGCGAAGGCTCAAATTTGGGGTCATCAGTATGCGAGTAACCCATTAAGTTTTATTGTAATGCCAGGCTGAGGAACATCTGGCAGTGCATGATTATAAGGTATTATGCTTTCAGGACTATTGGCCTTCTATACCAATGACCACATAGCAGGATCAGGTCCTGACAAGCATAGGCATAATCACTTGAGTGGTTCTCTTCTATTCTTTCTGAGTACTTTCATGCAGGGTTTCATTCTGTCATTTTTCATGTTTTATGGATGCGTTGAGCCATTAATAAGGCTAAGGAAAAAACCTAGGCTGAGGTATCTTCCAGTAGACTGAAGACACCACCTGTACACTGAGCTCCATCTGTTCTGACTCTACTCATGCAAGAGGACACTTAACCAAGTATCTCAAAGAAACAAGGAATCGCTGGGAGCTAGAATATCAGATAAGGCAAATAGCAACCAGCAGATTAGCAACAACAACAAGACAGGTAATACTTACATCACCTCTGTCTGACAGAGTTGGGTCAGTTCAGGAAAGCACTTAATACGCACTTTAAAATATTAACTTGATTTATGCTATCCTGTCCACCCTCCAACAGAGGGCTTCAGGGAGAGGTGCAAAGCATCCTGGGATGCTGGAGGACTGTGAGTTAGCTTGAATCTGGAGAGGATCTGGAACAGAAGTTCAATAAACTGATTTAACCTAAATCAGTTAAGTCTGATACTACATCCATCCAGGTTTATCTTAAACCAGCTTTGGCCACTTTGAAAATGGTTTATGTGCACTGAACTTCTGGGCTAGGGACAGAAGTTACACAAAAACTTGTTTAAGTGATCGGAAACTGGTTTAACCCTGTAAAAGAACAGAAGTTCAGTGCACATAAACTGCTTTCAAAATGATCAAAAGCACTTTAAGATAAACCTGGTTAGATGTAGTGTCAGACTTAACTTATTTAGGTCAAATCAGTTTATTGAACTTCTGCCCCAGTTCCCTTCCTGGTTCAAGTTAACTCACAGTTCCCCAGCATCCCAGGATGCTTTGCATCCCTGTGCTGTGCTGTCTGCTCCAGTGGAGCAGGGACTACCTTGCCCCTCTGCTCCTTAGCCTGCTTCCTGCCAGTGTCTGTCAGCCTATACGGATGGGGGGACAGGAGAACACCCAGTTTTTCCTCAGCTGCTGCCAGTCTGATGCAAAACTAGTTGCAGGGAAATGGAAGAATTTCTCTCTGCTTCCTGAGGCTGCCTGAGACTCACAGGGGATAAGGGAAGCAGCTCTGGGGCTCGGGAGGCAAAGGATTCCCCTCAGCTCCCTGGGGCTGTGCCCAGACTGCGGGGGCCTGGGCTGGGGTGGGAGAAGCCCCCAAGGTGGGGACTACCCTTGTGCCCCTATGCTGGGATGCATGGGCAGACACCCAGTTAGAAGGACTCCCTCCCCCTCCCTCGTGTGGCAGCAGCTGAAGCAATCAGCAGCTGGAAAAGGGTGGCGAGGGGGAATTCTGCTTGGCTCCCAAGGGCTGCCTGGGCTGGGGAACACCCCCTGAGGGGGAAGCCAGCATCTAGATGGGGGCTCCTTAATCCCCTGTGAGGGTACAGCAGAGGTTTGGGAGCATATATTGGGTAGCCAATCCAGGAGACTTGGCTGGGCTGGCAATGGCCAACAGGCTGGGAGACCTCCTCTAGCACCCCCCACCCCACACTGCCCTGGGTCAGTGCACGCCTCCCACTGCATTTCCCAATTGAAAACTGAATGTCTGCATGAGAGAGAGAAGGAGCCACCATGCTCCAAAGCACACGGGCTAAACAAAGGCTCAGCGACCCCAGGTCCACAGCCCCAAGGAGCCTGGCGGAAATCTCCCTTACCCAGGTGTTTCGGGAGGGGAGGGGCAGAGAACTCCCACGCCGATATAAAGAAGAGCCTGGGACAGGAAAGGAGGGGAAGCGCAGAACCAGAAAGAGGAGAAGGAGGAGGAGCGAGCTGACACATGCTGCAGGGAACTCTGAAAGCAACATGGAAAGCTGGTAGGAGACTCCTGCAGAAAGTAAGCCCCAAAGAGGGGAATGAGAGCCCAGACTACTGACCCGGCAGGGCACAGAACGGTTTGTTTACAAGCCGGGAGCTGGCGGACCCCAGCAGAGAGAATTGTACCATAATACCCCTAATAGAGGGGCACTATAGATTTGGCGGTACCGTATAGCATGTAAAAGTGGCACAAGCCAAAAAAGACTGTGTCACAGATGGACTTAATGCGCTAAAAAGGAATCATGGCAACCTCAACAACAGGCTCAGAGAGAGAGAGCGAGCCACCAAAGAGGGACGGACCTCATGAAGGCCAATTTGTTTGGATCTTAGCTGCAAACAGCAGGAACAATAACACAGACCAGGAAAGCCTTCTTTGTTTTCTTGGTTTTTTTCTTGTCTTTTGTTGTTTGTTTTGATTGGAACTCAGGACACGTGGCAGGACCAACTGGCTGGTCAGATCCTGGTGGAACAGGCGAGGGTGTAGGGGTGGCGGAGCCCTCAGAAACATAGGACCCCGCAGGATGACGGTGAGACTACTAATTGGACCACACGTACAGGTAATGAACCAACTCCTTTAACATCAAGTCGTGGCAGAAAAAACGTGGGTGTGTAGATCACCAATCAGAATCAACAACACCCTAGGTGAGCGACAGGCAGTGTCCTACAGGTCTGCAAGTGACTGCAATACTTGACAGTCTGGTAATCAGTTTAACCTAAGCAGCTTAGAGGAAGCTGCCTAGATTGAATTGATTCTGCCTCGGGCTTTTTGACTATCTATACTTGTGCTGTTGTGTTACAGATTTGAACCAGCTTCCAACAACTTATACCAGCTTATGTGTAATTTCTGTCCCTAGCATTGATGCTGGCGAAAAGGTTGCACCCTTTCTTTAAGTACTGTCAATAGCTAGCCACACTGTTGTTATGTCAGTTCTGGATCACTCTAATGCATTCTAGGTGGGATTTGACATTAATACTACTTAGAAACTTCAGACTGTGATTTCCCACTTAGGTCACGGAGACCCTTACATCTGGAGCGGTTTCAAAAGAAGAACGTTTCAATAGGGTTGCTGCGATGGAAAGCACACAGCAGCTGTCACTTTCTAACAGTTACAGGAGTGATACAAATGTACCAAAACTCCGGATGAAACCATGTTAAAGTCGGGGCTGTTTCACTACATTTTTATCATTCCCAGCTTGTCCACACATAATTGTTAGAACATAATAGCAGCTGTGCTGTCCAGATCAAGATTACCCTTTCTCCTTTTGAAGCAATTCTAAATGTACACGTGTCTATCCTGTCATTAAGTACTTTTTTCAAGATAGTATACATTATGATATGATTATTAATGAAGTTTAAGGTGATTCATAGATGGGTCAGAAGGAACCTCAACAGATCATCGAATCTGACCCCTTGCCTAGGCAGGAAAGAGTGCTGGGATCAGATGACCCCAGCCAGATGCCTATCCAGCCTTTTCTTGAAGACCCCCAAGGTAGGGGAGAGCACCACCTCCCTTGGAAGCCCGCTCCAAATTTTGGCCACCCTTAGTGTGAAGTTTTTCTGGATATCTAGCCTAAATCTGTTCTCTGTCAGTTTGTGACCATTGTTCCTTGTTACTCCAAGAGGTGCCCCGGTGAACAGAGCATCTCCAATCCTTTGCTGCATTCCCCCGACAAATTTGTAGGTGGCCATGAGATCACCTCTCAGCCTTCTCTTGCGGAGGCGGAAGAGGTCCATGTCCCTTAGTCTCTCCTCATACTGCTTGTCCTGTAAACCCCTAACCATATGAGTGGCCCACCTCTGGAATCTCTCGAGTCTATCAACATCCTTCTTGAAGTACAGCGCCCAAAACTGGATGCAGTACTCCAACTGCAGTCTGACCAATGCTGCATAGAAGGGAAGTATCACCTCCTTGGTTCTATTTGTCATGAATCTGCTGATGCATGATAAAGTGCGATTAGCTTCTAACCTGTCCAGGTCTGCCTGCAATCATTCTCTACCCTCCAGAGTGTACACTTCACCCCACAATTTAGTATTGTCCACAATCTTGGACAGAGTACACTTCACATCCACATCCAAGTCACTGATGAAAGTATTGAAGGGTACAGGTCCAAGGACCGAACCCTGCAGGACCCAAATACCCACATCCTTCCAGGCTGATACCAACCCATCTACTACCACTCTCTGGGTGCAATCGCTAAGTCAATTTGTCACCCATCAAATCGTGTAACCATCTATGTCACAGCCTCTTAATTTATTTATGAGAATGTAGGTGAGGTGTAGGGCTTTAACAGGTGATTTTCATCCTGTATGCCATGGCACCCTGAGGTGTTTTGAGATCCTTTCAAAGATGCCATAGGCTGCCATACAATGTTAGCACTGTTAGGTGTGCAAAAATTCACGAAATAAAATAAGACATTTCAAATAGGACTCCATAATGTTAAAATACCTTCTGCCCTATTGTGGTCTGAGTTCTCTGCAACAAAAGATTTGCTCTATCATTTTTCTATAGACAAAATGCAAGTGAAAACTTGTTTTTCTGAGGGGTGTCTTGAGCCTATCAAGGAATGCCTGGAGTCCAAAAAGGTTGTGAACCACTGCCCTAAGTGGTTCAGTTCCTGACTGCAGATTGAAATTAATTGAGATGATTAAACTAAAAAATACTGTAATTTAAACTGGAAGCAGGGGATTGCAGGATGTTCTCAATGAAGGAATATTAGGTATATAATTCACCTCCATTCCCCATGGCCTGTCAACTTAATGTGGTGACCTTTAGGGCAAGCTCACTTGTTTTCCCAGGGTGGACAAGGGGATGATCAGGATTATAAGGTGAGTGATAGAAAAGAGCAAAAAGGAAGGTCTTTTATGAGAGGTTTATGTTTATTGTTCTGTTGATGTATTTACTATGGTCTGGGGTTTCTGAACACTGCATCCACCTGGAGAGCTGTGCATAGGCAAAATGTATTCAGGTAATTAAATAAATACCACAGTTTGTGTGTATCCTTTTCAGCAGTACCATATTTAATGAAGCGCATTTATAGTCTGTTGTTTAAACCAACTACTAGGAGTTCATTTCTTCCAGATAAAATACCTAATATTTAATATTTTAAGTGCCATATACATTTAAAGTTTGTGATTAAGCCTTTGCATGGAAACTAGGTACTTTTAGCTGGAGAAAAGAAATGTTAATTGGTGTTTAATACAAAGCCTGTACAATTTTAGAGGTGTGCTATTGAAATGTAGATGAGCTTAGATTATTCAAAACAGGGGAGAGGCAGAGATTTTGAAATGTTAATTAAAAACACATGGGATATGAAAGAGGAGAGGGAAAAAATGAATGAGTTGATTGTGAGAAATAAAAGAAACCTTTTATAATACAACCCCAAAAATAACAGTGTGAGTAACAATAGGGAAATACAGAGAGCAGAGGAAAGAGCTTTCAGTTCAAATGGCTACAAAAGGACCTAATTATTGTTATGTTGAACATCGAGGATCAAACAACTTATTTTCACCACCTTCCACACAAAAGCATCACTTTGCTCACTGAGGGCTCAATCCTACTCCCACTGACATCAATAAGAGTTAATGGGAACAGGGTGGGACCCTAGGCCTACTAAAATGAGCTCAACCTAATAAAGCTCAGTCCTGCCCAACTGAGTCCTGTACAACTCCCAATGGAGCAAATGGATTCAATTTACAGAATGCCAAGTAATTTAAATTAACTTGTACAGTTGTGATATTATTGAGAAAATTATATGGACTTCTTGGGAGGAGAAGAGACTGCAGAAAGTAGCATAGGTGCCTAATCAGCAGGGATCCCGGTTTTCCATTAACCATGGATAAACATGGTAAAACCCAGATTTTCTCAATTTAAGGAGGCCGAGGGAAGGGCAGTAGGGTGGGGAGCCTGAACCCACAGTGGCCAGGCCACACCTCCTCCCATGCCGCCCATGGGAGAGGGGGAGCCAGGCTTTACACTCTGCTCCATCGCAGTATCCATTGCCTCCTGTGGGCAGCAGCCGGGGCTTGAGTGCTGCTGTGGGGAGAGGGGGTTGTGGATGCATGTCCCTGGGCCCATAGCCCTGGGAGCTGGGGGGCCCCTCCAGCAGGGCTTGGAGGGTGGGGGGCTGTAGTTGGGGTGTGAGGGGTACAAGCAAGGCAGGGGCTGTGGATGGGGAGTGAGGGGCCTGGACCTGTGTCCTGGTAAGTGAAGGGGGCAGGAGGAGCTCAGATTTTCCATGGAAAAAAACCCAAAATCAAACACCAAAATTTACAGGTATTTAGAATTAATTTTATTATTGTGACTGAGGCACTGGTAGGTTTCCAAATTGCTTTGAAGTGGTAAATATATCAATAAAACATTGTGTTCAACTGATGCCTAAGATAGATAGATAGATAGAAAGAGTGGCGTTTCATTTTAATCAGAGAATTTGCAATTTTTTATCAGAGAATCTGTGATTTTTAAACAGAGAAAACTGGGATCCCTGTTAATCAGGAAGTTACTTTTTTTGTCCCTTTCCAATAAATAAGTGCTCCATTCAATAGCAGCCATCTATGCTTGCCCACTCTACCAGTAAGATTCCATATTCCCATGCCACCTCTTTACCACCAGCATAACTGACAAAAAAAAATAAAAATCAAGCACACCTAAGTCAGACTCCAATCTTTACCTAAACTCTACATGAGACTCTAAGAAGTTATTCTAGTGTAGGGCCTTATATCATGCCTTCTCCTTGTTTATATCAGTGCAGTTTCAGTGTATATCAGTATAAACATGTTAGGTGCTCAGGCTCAACATAAAATGAATGTGTTTTTAAGGAAGAAGCAAGATATTTAAGAACAAGTATTTGAAGTGTGATTATAGAGAGGATGGAGATAGCTTTTTTCTGTGACTGTGACAAGACTAGGAGCAATAATCTCAAGATGCAGCAGACAAAATTTGGGTTGGAGATTAGGAAGGACTTGCTCACTATGAGGCTGGTCAAGCATTAGAACAGGCTACCTAGAGAAACTGTGGAGTTTCTATCCCAGTAAGTTTTCAAGAGCACATCAAACAGACACTTAGCTAGGATGGTTTACTCAAGAACTGAATGAGATGATCTTGTGAGGTCCCTTCCAGCCCTACTTTCCTATGGTTTAAATTTAATTTATACTGAAACAAATCAATTGAGGTGAACAGAGTTATAACATACATGGTAAAGGTATCATGACAATAATAAAAATAAGTTCTCTGCTGCTGCAAGATGCTCAAATCTGTTAAAAAGAAGACAGTAGACTACAGTCTAAGGGCCACATCACATGTTAGACTTGGGATGTGTTAATTACACTTAAAATGCAAACATCCTCATGTTCAAGCAGTAAAACACATGCTAAATACACTTATATTGTGGCAAAGTTATAACTTTTCATGCAAGGAACATGTCTAGATTGTATTATATAGCATATATTCAGCTATTGCCAGACCACTCCATGGAGATAATATGAGCAATTTGTGGTCCTCATGGAACCTGCAGAATCCATTGGAAGGAGTAGATCCAGTGACAGGAGTGGCACCCTCTCCTGTACCCCATCCCTGTGCCTCCCTCCACCCACCATCTGTGGCAGAGACTGGATTTCTGCCAGCATGCCAGGTATAGATGCTTCCAGGTTGGGCCATGCTGGGCACATAGTTTCATAGTTGGTAGGGTCGAAAGGGACCTGAGCAGATCATCAGGTCCAACCCCCTGCCATAGGCAAGAAAGAATGCTAGGGTCAAACGACCTCGGTTAGGTGATTATCTAGCCTCCTTTTGAAGACTCCCAGGATAAGAGCAAGCACCACTTCCCTTGGAAGTTGGTTCCAGATCCTAGCTGCCCTGACTGTGAAGTAGTACTTCCTGATGTCTAGTCTGAATCTACTCTCAGTCAACTTATGGCCGTTATTCCTCATTACTCCTGGTAGTGCTTCGGGGAACAGGGACTCTCCCGTTCCCCGCAGGTCCCCCTAGAAAGTTTACAGACAGCCACCAGATCCCCTCTCAGCCTTCTCTTGTGGAGGCTGAACAAGTTCAGGTCCCGTTGCCTCTCTTGATAGGGCCTGCCCTGCTGCCTCCTGACCATGCGAGTGGCCCTCATTTGGTCCCTCTCAATGCTGGCCACATCCCTCCTGAACTGCAGCACCTAGAACTGGACGCAATACTCCAACTGCAGCCTAACCAATGTCACATAGAGGGGGAGGATCACCTCCTTGGACCTGCTCATGATACATCTGTGGATGCATGACAAAGTGCGGTTACCCTTACTGACCACATCCTCACATCGGTGGCTCATGTTCATTTTGGCATCAATGATGACTCCAAGATCCTTTTCTGCCTCTGTGCTGATGAGAAGGGAGTTCCCCAGCCTGTAGGTATGCTGCTGGTTCTTTCTCCCTAGGTGCCGTACCTTGCACTTGTTAGTATTGAATGCCATCCTATTCTCATACACCCACCCCTGTAACCTGTCCAGATCTAGTTGTAGCCTGTCCCACTCTTCTAGCATGCCCACTTCTCCCCACATCTTAGTGTCATCAGTGAATTTGAACAGGGTGCTTTTCACCCCCTCGTCCAAGTCGCTGATGAAGATGTTGAACAGTGCAGGCCTGAGGACCGAGCCCTGGGGGACCCCACTGCCCACATCCCTTCAGGCTGAAAATGACCCATTCACCACCGCTCTCTGGGTGTGGCCCTCTAGCCAATTTGCGACCCATCTAACTGTATAGGCATCAACACCACAGTCACCCAATTTTTAATGAGAATGGGGTGAGAGATAGTGTCGAAGGGAAGGTGCGGGCTTCAAGAATGACAAGGAAGATGGGGGATTCAGGCATAGGGGTTGCATATCCTCATGGGTAGACGTGCAAGGTGGGGGTCAGTGTCCCCGGGGAGAGGGGGAGGCTGGGAACAGCTGGCTTCAGCCCTGTCCAGTGTGGGCTGAGTTCATTACTGTGCAACTTCTCAGAAGGCGCTATAAAACTTCTAATACACCATAGTAGTACTTACTATGATCTCAGATAAAACATATGCTAAGTGTTCCAGGGCCCTAATTCAGGTGCTACTGATTTGGTGTAGCACAGGGCAAGAGGCTGAACTACCAAGATATTATAACTAATCCATCAAAGTCATTGTGAACAATCTTTATAATCAAATACCTGTTGAATTTTATGCCAATAATATTTTTTAAATACTCAGAGCAAAGATTTTTCAGAACTAGGCCTGAAGGATAACTAAACATTTACATTTTTATTGCAATTGAAATTAATCTATCTTTTAGAAGTTAGCATATGATTAGTTCAATTCATATCTAATTTCATCTAATATAATTAATGGATCATAGAAGACTAGTTACTAAATTCATTAATGACATTTTAAGACAGCCATGAAAATTATATAGTCATAAGCTTTTTATGTACAAAACTAATGGACTGTAAAGTTTAATTGTTTCAGCAGGTAGTACTGGAGTTAGATCATTTGTGTCCTAAAAATAATCCTTCACTTCAGTTGTGTTTGCTTGGATCTAAACTGATGTTTGTCTTCTATAAGTACCTTTATAAAATATTATATGCTGTTGTCCATACAACCTCAAAATCCTACAGTTCTAGGAGTTTCTAGCAGTCTTTACTGAAGGACCATTTTTATGTCGGATTAAAGGAAAAGACATCCAACTGATTGATTTCCACTAGTCAGTACCGATGTTTAAATGCTATGGTTAGTAGAGACAAAAGACCTGATAGCAAAATGCTATGGTTGGTAGAGACAAAAGATAGCAAAGAAATTTGCTCTGTGGAGAATTCCACCCTTAACTCTAACTTAAGCCGCTTGGAACCAGTTATGAACTGCAGAGCTCATATTACATGCAACTGAGCAGTCAGAACAAAGACTACAAATTAAGCAAGCCTTTGTGAGGTTTGTTGGGTCAGAGTGACTTCCAAGTACCATGTGCCACTGGGGGTAAAATAAAATACCCTGAATAAAAGAATGTAACAGTTAAAAGCTCCACCACAGCTCAAAACATCTGGATATAAGGGGCATGGCCAGACACATGCGGTCATGCAGTGTGGCACTGCAAATACATTTGCAGAGCCACATACCGCACAGTCCAGCATTCTCCACACTGCAAGTCTGCGCTGCCCGAGCGTGTGCTGCGCTGGGTTTTTTTCCATCACTTATTTTGATCCCTGGATATCCAGGGGTGAAAAAAACAAAACAAAACTGCAGGAAACAAAAAAACAAAAAGCAGAGCAATGCAAGCATGGCCAGCACACGCTGCTGAAAGGAATCCCTGTGGCTGCAGCCCCAGGAGGCCCCCAGGACCCCAAGTAAGGCTGCTGGCATTCCCTGAGGACAAAAAGTGGTGGCACAAGATGCACCACCGCTATGTCCATGCATGCCTGGACATGCCCAAGGAGAGCAACTGGAGAAGTTTTAAACCATGCTTCCCTCTGATGTAGGTATCTCAACTTGCAAGGCACAGTTAATTAAGCAATGCTGAGCTTTGGGTTGCCACACCTAGCATGCTACTCATTACCATTGTAGCGATCTTAAAGCTAGTTTTCACATATCTCTATAGTAGTACACCACAATTACTTCTGCAGTGTATCTATAAACAATGGTTACAAGCAAAAAAAGATAACAATTGGACAGCAGCCTTAGTTCTGACAATATTAAAACTATCAGGTGCTTCAGAATCAGCCAATTTTTTTCAGTTAACTCAGCAGAGGAGGCTAACTATGAAACTGTATTGTAGACATTTGCAATACACTGCACTGTGTAAAAAATGAAACATGAAAGGTATGCCTTTAATCATCAGCTAAAAAGGAAAGTAAAGCTATAGGAGGAATTTGGAGATACAAGCTTAGCTCTTCAGGTTTAGATCAACCAAGAACAATCTGAAAGCAAAATGAATTTTCATTCCTTTTAAGTTGAACGCAGGTGCACAAGCCAATGTAGTGCCAGAAATAGTGGTATCAGCAGTGAAAGAAAAGCTATAGGCAGTAGAAGCTAAATAGGTGAAACTCAAGTCTTATAGCTGTGCTTGCATTCTGACTAAGGGAGCTTGTGAACTAAATGTTGGATAAATTAATTGGAAAAGATGCAATTTGTAGAGGAACCAAGTATTGGGGAAAAAAGTGTCAAGCCCTTGATAACCCCAAGAGGGTACATTCACTGAAATGAAAGACCAACACAACCGAGGAAAAGCTTCCTTCCAGACGGCAGGGGAGCTCTGGACAGAATGCAGAGGGCCACCTCTACGACTCCTTGGCTCCAAGAGATTACCGAACACTGTATCTTCACCTCCTTCATTACTTCATCAAGCTAAGTTCTGTTGGTTTGTAGGATAAGGTCTAAACCAATGATTCTCAACCTTGGTGTGCCAAAAAATCCTTCTAAGGGTGTTGCTGGGTGGCCTTCTTCTGGGCGGCCCTAGCCTATGCACACCAGTCCGTGGCCCCGTGGATGTCTGTGTATCTGGCTCTGTGCAGCAGGAATGTGACACTGCTCTGTGCTGAGGTGCCACTGCCCACAGCTCCATGAGCACCGCTGGCCACCGCAGGCCCTGAAAGACACAGCAAACTGGCTCTGCAACAGCTTCATTATGGCCACCATGGCAGCTGGTTCTGGGTGAGCCACGGACTACCAAGTACTAGGTTCAATGCTTGCCTCCCTTCCCTCCCCTGGTCCCCCAAAGGATCATCCTTTGCTCTTCACAGCCCCCCCAGTGTGAACCTCCCCCACACACACACTGTGCCCTGGGCAGATGCCCCTTGGCCTATTCCCTCCCTTCTTCTGTGCTTTGTGTGCCCTGGTGCCCACATTCCTGCCCCTCCAATCCCCTCAGCACTTCCCAGTGTCATGTGTTCAGCCACATGTGCAGCCCAGCACCTTGTCACTGCTGGCCCGGAACACCCTGGGTCCAGGTCCTGCCCATGGATGTCCCCGGGCTCTGTCCATTATAGCCCCAGGGCTGGAGTTCAGTGGGGATCACCCTGGCATAACTCAGAAACTAACCAGCCAATTTCCAGTCCCCAGCAGTGACCTGGAGCCATGTGTGGGCAGTTGACATGCTACACTGGAAGCAAGTGTACATGGGGCCAGGCAGAGCTAGAAAAGCAGAGAATGCATCATCCCCTGCCAGCGGCCTGAAGAGGTGAGCGCCCCTGGTCTAAGGTAAAGCTGTCTACTGACTCTTTCAGCAACTGGGAATTATCCAGATGCCCTGTTAATGTCTCTTTTCCTTTGTTCATACCCCTCTGCTAGAATTGGAAAGGGTATCAGACACTGAGGCAGCACTCAAGGTTTATCTTCTGGGAGCCCCATGCAAGTGTTCAGTTTTGGGCCCTAATTCTTCACTAGACCTCTATATTAAAACATAGCCATACTATAACAAGGGGCCCTGACCAGTCGAGACAGCTGAGCAGCAGCATGGTTTGCATTACCCTAAAAGTTCCCCAGGGATCTCTCTATGAACAAGGGATTTCCAACTAGCCAGCCCAATACCCAGGCCTGACTATTGTAATTTCGAGTCTCTTTAGTGCAAAGCAACAGAAAACAGAAGCCATACACAATCAGGTTCAGAGTTCTTGTCTCAACGTGTTTCAACCTATAGACCTGATCTATTAAATTATGGTCTCTAAATAAGAGACAACATGATATGACACAGGCCAGGAAGCAGTCCTCTCTGTACACAATAAACAAAACTGTATGTGCCAATGCGAAATTTCAGTAACTTTTAACCTCTCTTGCTCACTAACTCCCACAGTATCTGTAGTCTGTTTAAATATAGATCTCTCTCTATGGACAAGAGAGGAAACTGGCCACTTCTTAACAGAAACTGAAGTCAACAGTCAGTTTAGTGTGCTGTTTTATTCTATAAATAATGTGTACACATATATTCTAATCCTTGAGGCGCTTCACCAAAGCAGAGCTATCTTAATGCTGTGAATGGGATTTAGTCTTTTTAAAGAATTATACGCATATTTTAATTAACGTGAAACATAATACCTGTTACACAGCATTTGGATTTCACTGAGCTAAAAATTACTTGGATTCTTATTTACATGCAATATTAGTAGATGTTCTGCTACCGTGATGTATACCATTATGTGCATAGCATAGATATCTATTTCTTCCCCTTAATTAAAGCCCTGAGACATCATTTGACCTTAGCCTCAAATCTATTTTTGAAGATTTCTGTCTTGCCCATATTGCTCAAACAAAGTGAACATATTTGATAGTTATTGATTAAGATTTAACACCCTGAAGCAATCTGGCTGCCTTCCATGCTATATAAACATATGTACTCATACAGATTTACACAACAGATGTGTAACAATTACAGATCACTGAATCACAAAGGCAACTAATTTATAAACATTGATTGTCCTGACAAGCTAGAATAATTTTAACATGGACCTTGCCAAACTCAACTCAACTGATATCCTTTTTGGGTTACTACAATGACTGCTACATGCGTTTCTGTCTCCACTGCAGCAAACTATCTCATCTGTGCTTCATGTAGCTAGATGAATAATACCATATGTAACATGAAGGGGAGGGGGGAAGAGAAGTTACAGAGCATGGTTAAATAACCATGATTATTTAACAGGTAATTCCCCACCTACTTTTAACTTGTATAATCTTACATATGTCCACCCTCCTCGAAATCAATGAAGTACAACGGGAACTCTCTCAAAATATTATAAAATGTTATGTAGCTATCTATTCTCCAAGAATTCATATCATCTCCTTATACATGTATGAATCCAAGCCTGGTGACATTCTGGACACAGGACATTATGTTCATTAGTTCCTGAAAGTAGAGGTACACCAATATATCGGATACCTATCAGAGCAGCACCAAAAAAAATTAAATGACATTATCAGCTATCATCTTTTTTTTGGAAATTGTAGATGATAATACTTACCAATAATTATGACTACTGGCCAGGGACCTGGACACCTGGATTCTCTCTCCCCCACAGTGCCAGGGTCCTGGATATCTGGGTTCCCTTGGGAAATGGTGGGTTTCCCCTTGCAGACAGGCAGCATTCTGGCCTGCAAGAGGTCCTGCTTGGGGCTGCCAGGAGCAGGATGCAGGGGGCTTATGTGCATTTGCATGGCTGCACACATGCACGTAGCCAGGAATACAGCTAGGAAGCATGGAGAGCAGCTCCCTGCAGTTAAGTCTATGGAAGGGATGGGGTGTCGGGGAGAGAAGGGGTATGGGGGGGTGCAGATCGAGGCCCCCATGGTGAGGAAGGAGTGGGGCAGGGGCAGAGCCTGGGTCTGGGGGTGCTGCCCAGCCAGAGTGGTGCATGGGACCCAGGGCCAGGGCAGGGAGTGGAACAGAGTCACTAGCAGCTCAGCCAGGCGGTGTGGGGGGGATGGGGGTGGCTACTCATGACTGCACAGACCCTCCTGAGGAACACATGGGGAGCATGTGCCCCCCACAAGACTTGTGCACAGGGTGGATGCAGGCTGCTCACTGCAGGCTCAGAGCTCTCCATTCTGCTGTCTTTGCCTTAGGAGCACCAGCTATGCACCCACTGCCAGCCCAGCAGCAGCAGGGGTGGTGAGTTGTGCCCCCTACTGCCAGGCAGGCAGGGGACGCACAGCCAGCATGGGGCTCCTGAGGCAAAGGCAGCAGAGTGGACAGCCTCGAACCCAGAGCAGTCAGCCCACATCCACCCTCACCCCATTCAGTTCTGCTCCACTTAAAAGCACCTCCACACTTAAAAATGATGGTGGCAGCACTTGAACTGAAGATCATTCAATGAGCTTTAGTTCAAGCATCCCCGCCACCATTTTTAAATGCCGGGATGGTGATACATGTGATGCAGGAGGCTGCTGGAGTGCACCAAAAAAAAGTTTATGTCAGTACATTAAAATGCCTTGCATTATTACTAAATATTAGTTATAGTTTTCATAGATTTTAGGGTTGGAAGGGACCTATTAGATCATCGAGTCCAACCCCCTGCCCTGGGCAGGAAAGAGTACTGGGGTCAGATGACCACAGCCAGGTGTTTGTCCAATCTCCTCTTAAATACCTCCAAGGAAGGAGACAGCACCACCTCCCTTGAAAGCGTATTCCATATTTTGGCAATCCTCACTGTAAAGAATTTCTTCCTGATGTCCAATCGAAATTTGCTCTCCCTCGATTTGTGGCCATTGTTTCTAGTTACCCCAATGGGTGCCCTGGTAAACACTGTATCCGCTATTTCCTGCTGTCTCCCCTCTGATGAGTAGGTAGACAGCCAAAAGATCACCTCTCAGCCTTCTCTTGCGGAGGCTGAAGAGGTTCAGGTTCCTCAAGTCGGTCCTCGTAGGGTTGTTTCTGTAAGCCTTTAACCAGACAGGTGGCCCTCCTCTGAACCCTTTCCAAGTTATCTACATCCCTCCTGGAGTTCAGTACCCAAAACTGGATGCAGCACTCCAGCTGCGGCCTGACCAGCACCGCGTAGAGGGGAAGTATCACCTCCCTGAACCTGTTTGTGATGCACCTACTTATGCAAGAAAGAGTGTGGTTAGCTTTACTTATTACCTCATCGCACTGGCGACTCGTGTTCATTTTGGAGTCAACTACGACTCCGAGATCCCTTTCCACAGTTGTACTACTTAAAATGGTAGCTCCCAATCTATAGGAGTATTGATGATTCTTCCTCCCTAGGTGCAGCACATGACACTTCTCTTCGTTAAACTGTATCCTATTCTGTTCCGCCCACTTTCCCAGCCTGTCCAAATGTGCCTGGATTTGCTTCTTGCCCTCTAGTTTTTTTACCTCCCCCCATAGTTTGGTGTCATCTGCAAACTTGGACAGGGTGCTTTCTACTTCCTCGTCCAAGTCACTTATAAAGATACTGATATTAAATAGTACCGTTCTCAGGACAGAGCCTTGGGGGACTCTGTTGCCCACATTTCTCCAGGTAGAAACCAACCCATCCACCACCACTCTCTGGGTGCATCCCATAAACTAAATTTCTACCCACCGGACTGTGTAATTATCAACACTGCAACTGTTAAATTTATTTATAAGAAATGTGTGCAACACTGTGTCAAAGGCCTTTTTAAAATTTAAGTAAATAACATCTATCTCTGTTCCTTCATCCTAGCATTTTGTGACCCGGTCATAAAAAGAAACCAGATTAGTCAGGCAGGATCTGCCTGCTATGAACCCATGCTAGTTGCCCTGTAGCATTATTTTACCCACTGGTCCCCCACAAATGTGATCCTTAACAGGTCTTGCCAAGAATAGAGGTGAGGCTAACCAGCCTATAGTTACCTGGTTCCTCCTTCCTCCCCTTCTTGAAAATAGGGACCATATTGGCCCTTTCCCAATCCTCCAGGACCTGTCCTGAGCACCACGAGTGCTCAAACAGTTGCGCCAGCAGATCCATTACGACTCCAGCTAATTCCCTAAGTAGCCTAGGATGAAAATCATCAGGACCTGTTGACTTAAATACATTCAACCCCTCCAGGTGCCCCTTTACTAGGTCAGCACTAAAAGTTGGTGGGTTAGTATCTATCTCGTGCTTACCTAAAGTCCCAATGGGATGCATGTTTGTATTCATGTCCAGGAACACAGATGCAAATAAATCATTTAGGAGCTCTGCTTTGGCCATCCTATCTGTTACCAGTTGCCCATCTTGAAGGGGCCCTATGTTACCCTGCACTTTCTTTTTGCTGCCTATTTATTCAAAGAATGGCTTTTTATTATCTTTATCTTTTGCTGCCAGCCTAAGCTCCAATTCTGCTTTGGCTCTCCTCACTGCTTCCCTGCAAGCTCGAGCCAAGCAGGTATACTCCTCCTTGATGGCTGCCCCTGCCTCCACAGCCTGTACGCCTCTCTTTTCCCCTCCAGGCTCTCCTGGATTTCCCTGCTGAACCAAGAGGGCTTCTTTGCTCATTTGCCCCCCTTTTTGTGTACTAGGATGGTCCCTTTCTGTGCCTGTAGGATCACTCCCTTGAGAAATGCCCACCCTTCCTGGACTCCCATCTCTCCAATTCTTTTACCCATCAGTCCCTCCCTAACTAATCTCCTGAGCTTGTTGAAGTTGGTCTTCCTGAAGTCTAGCACTTCAGCCCTACTAGTTATCTTCCCCACCTTTCGCCAGATAGTGAACTCTATCAATAGGTGATCACGATCCCCTAGGTTACCTTGTACGCAGATCCCCCACCAAGTCATCCCCTGTGGCCCGCACCAAGTCTAATAAGTAATTTCCCCTAGTGGGAACACTTACTTCCTGTGTTAGATGCAGGTCCTGTAAGCAGGGTAGAAACTTACACGAACATGCAGACCTTACTGGATTGGCATCGGCCAATATGGTTGG
>NW_017728995.1:20855692-20861271 GCF_001723915.1 Gavialis gangeticus | reverse complement strand
ATCACCTCTCAGCCTTCTCTTGCGGAGGCTGAAGAGGTTCAGGTTCCTCAAGTCGGTCCTCGTAGGGTTGTTTCTGTAAGCCTTTAACCAGACAGGTGGCCCTCCTCTGAACCCTTTCCAAGTTATCTACATCCCTCCTGGAGTTCAGTACCCAAAACTGGATGCAGCACTCCAGCTGCGGCCTGACCAGCACCGCGTAGAGGGGAAGTATCACCTCCCTGAACCTGTTTGTGATGCACCTACTTATGCAAGAAAGAGTGTGGTTAGCTTTACTTATTACCTCATCGCACTGGCGACTCGTGTTCATTTTGGAGTCAACTACGACTCCGAGATCCCTTTCCACAGTTGTACTACTTAAAATGGTAGCTCCCAATCTATAGGAGTATTGATGATTCTTCCTCCCTAGGTGCAGCACATGACACTTCTCTTCGTTAAACTGTATCCTATTCTGTTCCGCCCACTTTCCCAGCCTGTCCAAATGTGCCTGGATTTGCTTCTTGCCCTCTAGTTTTTTTACCTCCCCCCATAGTTTGGTGTCATCTGCAAACTTGGACAGGGTGCTTTCTACTTCCTCGTCCAAGTCACTTATAAAGATACTGATATTAAATAGTACCGTTCTCAGGACAGAGCCTTGGGGGACTCTGTTGCCCACATTTCTCCAGGGAGAAACCAACCCATCCACCACCACTCTCTGGGTGCATCCCATAAACTAAATTTCTACCCACCGGACTGTGTAATTATCAACACTGCAACTGTTAAATTTATTTATAAGAAATGTGTGCAACACTGTGTCAAAGGCCTTTTTAAAATTTAAGTAAATAACATCTATCTCTGTTCCTTCATCCTAGCATTTTGTGACCCGGTCATAAAAAGAAACCAGATTAGTCAGGCAGGATCTGCCTGCTATGAACCCATGCTAGTTGCCCTGTAGCATTATTTTACCCACTGGTCCCCCACAAATGTGATCCTTAACAGGTCTTGCCAAGAATAGAGGTGAGGCTAACCAGCCTATAGTTACCTGGTTCCTCCTTCCTCCCCTTCTTGAAAATAGGGACCATATTGGCCCTTTCCCAATCCTCCAGGACCTGTCCTGAGCACCACGAGTGCTCAAACAGTTGCGCCAGCAGATCCATTACGACTCCAGCTAATTCCCTAAGTAGCCTAGGATGAAAATCATCAGGACCTGTTGACTTAAATACATTCAACCCCTCCAGGTGCCCCTTTACTAGGTCAGCACTAAAAGTTGGTGGGTTAGTATCTATCTCGTGCTTACCTAAAGTCCCAATGGGATGCATGTTTGTATTCATGTCCAGGAACACAGATGCAAATAAATCATTTAGGAGCTCTGCTTTGGCCATCCTATCTGTTACCAGTTGCCCATCTTGAAGGGGCCCTATGTTACCCTGCACTTTCTTTTTGCTGCCTATTTATTCAAAGAATGGCTTTTTATTATCTTTATCTTTTGCTGCCAGCCTAAGCTCCAATTCTGCTTTGGCTCTCCTCACTGCTTCCCTGCAAGCTCGAGCCAAGCAGGTATACTCCTCCTTGATGGCTGCCCCTGCCTCCACAGCCTGTACGCCTCTCTTTTCCCCTCCAGGCTCTCCTGGATTTCCCTGCTGAACCAAGAGGGCTTCTTTGCTCATTTGCCCCCCTTTTTGTGTACTAGGATGGTCCCTTTCTGTGCCTGTAGGATCACTCCCTTGAGAAATGCCCACCCTTCCTGGACTCCCATCTCTCCAATTCTTTTACCCATCAGTCCCTCCCTAACTAATCTCCTGAGCTTGTTGAAGTTGGTCTTCCTGAAGTCTAGCACTTCAGCCCTACTAGTTATCTTCCCCACCTTTCGCCAGATAGTGAACTCTATCAATAGGTGATCACGATCCCCTAGGTTACCTTGTACGCAGATCCCCCACCAAGTCATCCCCTGTGGCCCGCACCAAGTCTAATAAGTAATTTCCCCTAGTGGGAACACTTACTTCCTGTGTTAGATGCAGGTCCTGTAAGCAGGGTAGAAACTTACACGAACATGCAGACCTTACTGGATTGGCATCGGCCAATATGGTTGGTTAATAATCGGCTATCAGTATCAGACAAGAAAATCTTTGTTGGTGCACCCCTACCTGCAAGATAAACTTCTGAAAAGTAACTAAGTTCTTTAGAAGCTTAAGTTCCTGTTTTGTTTTCTTTATTTTTTAATTATATGAAGCAATTCTAACAGCTGGAACCAGAGGGATTAATAAGCAATAAATATGTGCTTCTTGGAGGCGTTTGGTATTTTGCCTAAACAGGTAATATTAGTTAATATAAAGCTTGTAAGTTTGTAAACTGCAAATGTAACTTGTCTGTCGTAAGTTTAACCAAAATGATAAAATTAACTGTTCATGGAACTGACTGGGCCCCATAGACAAAGCTGTAGCTGTAAGATTAGGAGACCTAATGGTTTTTTGCTCAGGGTTCAGCCTTGATGATAAAACTGGATTTAACTGCCTGGCATACCCAACACATTCCAAGAAAACATATCCCAAGAAAGCATATTCAAATGAAGCCTAAAAGGGGTTGGAACTTAGGTGGAGCAATAGCAATTTCAAACCTAAAGGTGCTGAAACATAGTTTTCTTATTGGATAAACCCAAGTCTGGGTAGTAACCTTTTATGATAATTTTAACACCTTTCAATCCCATAGGGAAATAGCTATAGGGTAACATTGTGAGTGGCTCTGAGGCCAACAGATTAACGTAAGACTAGGTATAAAAAGCACATGCATCAGGTAACCAACAGGAAGGAGAGAACAGAACAGTCATTTCTGTTCCACACCTGGACCCCAGACTCTTGGTGTGAGTGAGGATTGGATCCTGATCAAGGGACCTTCCCCAGTAACCGTCTGACAGCATCAATCGGGGACGCCAGACTTTGCTGGAATCATCTGGCGTGTACCTGGCATTGAGGGACTATCGATAAGTTGCCAACCCATGTGTGTCTATCTGTTGTTTTGAACAGCCTTTGGCTAATACCCTCACAGCGCCCAGTTGACCTGCAGCAGAACTGATCTATCTGTTATTATCTGTTGTTATTATTTACCATTAGCTCTTTAATACTGTGCTATCTGCTTATCGCATTTATCTTTCTGTTAACTGTTGCGTGTGTGTAAGCTATAATAAATTTGCCTTTGCTTCACTCCCAACTTTGCCTCCTCTATCCGAAACTGAATCAAACAGCCCAACTGGCCTGTGATAAAATTGATACACTCACAGTGCCCAGCTGGCCTGTGACAAGCAGTTCTCCGAAAACATTTAAGTATCTAAGGATGAAGACAGAAAATCCCAAAAAATATCTAAGGAAGTTAAGTGCCTAACTCCCAAGCCCAGATTTTCCAAGGGGATTTTCCAATCTAATTTACCAGTATGTAAGCCTTTTTGAAAATCCCAAAGGTGTTCACCTGCCCCTATAGTCAACCAAACACCTTTGAAAAAAATCTGACCCTTTAGAAGCCTGCATTTTATTGGAAGTCAATGTTAACTTAAGTACTGAATTACCAGTTCTGAGCATTTTACCGTCAGTCCTCCTGGAGGGACCAGGGTGCTTGAAAAGTAGGGAGTTTGGAGTAGGGAAGGTCTTCAGTTTGAAATGAATATATGTACATGTGCTTAAGTAGCGTATTATGGAAGAGATCCCTGTTGTAACAAAGACTGGATCCCAACAACCACAACAGCCAACAATACAGATCACAAAGCCTACAATGAAGAAGATGAGTATTAGGAACAAAGATTGGCAGTTAAGGGGATCTGGCTATAGAACAGTCTTCCAGGAGAAATAGTAAAACCAACAAAGAAAGTCAACTGACTCCAGAGTCTGGCTATCTCTACCTTTCAGTAGCTATCTCTGAGGAAGCCTTTTCATTACTGTACAAACATCTCTCTATTCCCAACCCTAGCCCAACTCCTCACTCCCTCCCCATGAAAAAATCCCTACTCAACAAGCAGTGTTCTGGCCCAGAAAAGAAAGAAGAAACAGAGGCACTGTGAAGGCCACTAGGCTACTGCTACTGGTTTATGCAAAAAGTGTTCTGACACCGTAATGATAAGAGTGGCAATATAAATCCTTAGGTAGCAGATAGATTTTGCCTAGAGATAAATAATTACACAGAAAACATTTTTAAAATACAGGAATGCCTCTCTCCTTTTCCATCCACTGCAAATCCCTGCTAGGCAGGGTTTTGATGAGATATATAAGCCTGTCATCCACAAATATATTCTACTGATTTATCAGGCATGAGGGAAAAGATAAGATTAAGATCATCAGCAAAGGTGGGAACACATGTCTTGCGTGTGCCTTCCGCTCTAAATTCCTTTGCCTTTGTTTGGCATAACTATGTTTGAATACATTTTACATTTAAGATGTCATTATTTAGCAGGTATGGATCACACAAAAGATGTGTGTGGTATTTTACATAGCATAAAAAGACATGGCTTTCTCCCCAGAGAGTTTACAATACAAACTGATTTCCACAAGCCAGGATGCTGTGGGAAATCTATGGGGTAGCAATATAAAGTAAGCAACTTTGGTAAAAATGTTTTATGATGCTACCTATACTCTAGGTTAATATGTGTTTTTATACCTGTATGTTACTACTCTTGAGTTCAATGGAGTTATGTAGCAGCTTCTTTACCAGATTGCATTATATTTCTTCACAGTTCCTATCCATGTTCAAATTTAAGCAACCCCTTGGGAACGTAGTCATTCAATATTTGAGTTGATAGCTTAGCAACTTTGCTGCCATCTCTCTCAAGAGAACTTGTTAGGTGTAATGCCTCTATGGAGAGGATTAAGTAACAGTTTGTACCAAGTCTTGAGAAAGGTAAAAATAATTATGTTCTCACTGCAATGGAAGGCCATCTCCTTTACTATGACAACCAATTGCATTCTGTACTGCAACAGAGTTAAAAAAAATAGTGTCCTTAATCAGGGAAGACAGTTTTATTTATTCAGCAGGAGGCATCTGAAATGTCTATCATAAAGAAGCTATAAAAACATTTGAACAGATATATTTTTTTTTCAAATGGTGGAAAGAGAATATCTAAGGCATTGCTTGGAGACAAGTCATAAGGATTTTTGAATTTGTCAAGCTTCAGCTGACCTAAGGTTTAGGAAAAAATTGAATGAGTGAAACATGAAACAAATAGAAACGTAATAGGCTTTTCACATTTGGATGAGAAAAGCAATATAGCTGTTGAAATAGTATCGATATCTATAAAAGTTATAGTGCGTCTTACAGGATGGTTCCAAAACTACTGCACTGTTCAAAACTACAATGGCAAGGGGACCTCTCTTCTCTGCCTCTGCTTCTAGTGGTCAGTTTGTCTCGTGACTTCTCCCCCTGAGCCGTGGCTGTCCTGTGCCCTGCCTAAGCCCCAGCCACACTCCCTCCCTCGCCACGGGAGCCTTGATCTTTCGCCCTCCCCCACGCACCTTCCCTCCCCCCACCCCTTCCACCACAACAGATTTACCAGCTGCACACAGCTCTCCATCATAGAATCATAGAAGTAGGGTCAGAAGGGACCTTATAGATCTTCAAGTCCAACC
>NW_017728995.1:20849434-20855548 GCF_001723915.1 Gavialis gangeticus | reverse complement strand
TCACCTCCTTGGCCCTGCTAGAGATGCACCTGTGGATGCATGACAAGGTGCAGTTGGCCTTCCAACTGTGACCTCGCATTGTCGGCCCACATTCTTTTTCTGCCTCCGTGCTCTCAAGAAGGGAGTTTCCCATCTTATAAGTGTGCTGCTGGTTACTACTCCCCAAGAGCAGCACCCTGCACTTGTCAGTGTTGAAGCGCATCCTGTTTTTGCTAGCCCACCCCTGTAACCTATCCAAGTCTTGCTGCAGCCTTTCCCTCCCTACTAGCGTGCTCACCTCACCCCAAACTTTGGTATCATCAGCGAATTTAAACTGCCAGGCTGTGCTCCTCGTCGCCTACATGCTGCGCCACAGCTGCACACATGCACAGGGCATTTATCAGTCACATCAGGCAAAAAAAGCCAATTTCCAATAAAGTCGATTTTCTTTATATTGGTGCCAATCCGATATCAGACCAATGTATCGGTGCACCTCTAATAATAAAGCTGTTAATAAGGTTACCCAGTATAAACTCATTTACTACAAATGCATAAGCTCTCTGCAGAGCTTATGAAGTCAGCAACCCTCAGCTTGAAGTAGTTTAAGAAGGCTTTAAATACAGGCAGTTTTATAAAATGGATAAAAGGACATTAAGGACCAGCGACAGAAATGGCATTAATAGTTCTGAACCACACACAGGTTAGGAGAGAGATGTCTCAAAATGCACAAGCCGCTAGACCTCCCCCCCGCCCAAAAAGCCTCTATTTCCAAGCCTTACACACCAGAGAATGATTTGTAAATACAAGCTTAAATCCTAAGGCTGGAAGTCAATTTTTAGCAAGCCTTAAATTTTGGGTAGCTTCACTACTGATGTTGAAAACCTATAGTTATTTTAATAGAGATTCTGTTTTTGCATTATGCAGATTTTTACAAATTGGGTCATCATTTCTTGGTTATGGTTTTCTGAAAGTATGTTGGTACCAGTACAATTAACTTCTGTGAAAATAAAACCAGGTGCAAAATATTTGCTTCAGTGGAGATGAGCTTCCTTCCGTGATGCATTGAGAGATAAAGTAATTAAAGTGTTCATACTAGGATTGTGAGATATTTTGCTTTGGGCAGCACTGTGTATTTACATATGAAACAAATCTCATTGAAGCAAATCAGGATCCTATTGAAATCCATGGGAGTTTTGCCATTGCCTTCACTGATACAAGACAAAGGCATAATGCTGTCATAAAAGTCCCCCAAAATTACACAATTTTAGCCAAATCATAGGAACCACAGTGCATAAAAGTTCATTGACTAAACTGCTCAGACTGCCTTTAGGGCTTCTTGGTCAGTGTTCCTCATTGTTTCTTAATGTCCTTTCTGCTGAGCTAGTATATACTTGATCATTAAAACAAACAGCAGTATTCTCCCCAAGACGACCAGGCCCTACATATGCATCTGTCTGATATGTCATGACAAGTGCAATATAAACAATGCTTTGTATTTAGAATTGCTGTTTCTTATTTAAAGGATGAATATAAAAACTCACAACTGTGTGTGTGTGTGTGTGCGCGCGCGCATGTGCACGCACCTATTTCACAAGCTAAAAGGTATTAGCAAATGCTTTTCCAACACGTTATAATTTAATTTGATTGTAAGATCTTTGGAAAGAGACAGTGTTTTCCTTTGTAACTTTATAGCTAGGTACAGACATTCAAAAAGCCTGGGGTAGAATCTAAGATACGTGATTTTCTGTAAGTGATGTAGCTGAGATCAGTAGCAATAGAACATACATTGACATTTTGGTGGGGGATGAGGGGGGCCCAGAACCGTTTTTAAACTAGTCTGCGTGTGCCAAACTTCTGTTCTGTTATGGGTACAGACCGGTTTTGTATGCTGAACTTCTGTTGTGTTACAGGTATAAACCAATTTTCAGTCACTTATACTGGTAAAAGTGTAATGTCTGTACCTAGCACAGTAAAGTCTCAAGCTTGATGGGGACCTCTAGAATTGACTGTAATATAACAATAAGTTAAAAGTTGGGTATATAAAATGACAAGTAAAAAATGGATTAATCTGAGAACCACTGGGGTAAAAGTCCTAGAGAAGCTTTTTTTCAGGGTAACAAATGTTATAAACTAGATCTGAAGCCCACAGTGACCAGTCTTTCCACACTTTCCAAACAGCAACCTAGCACTGGCATTTTAGCTGCCTAGAAGAATCATATATGTTCCCATCTTCACCTGGGAATGGTATTCACATCTGTGAAAGTATAAAAGCAAAAATGAAAGCAGTGATCTGAAAGAAACTCTCGTATAAGTATGAAAGGCACAGGATTTGATGGAAAATAAAAAAAAATTTCATTTTTCCCTTTAACTGTTACTTTATTTCTTTCCTGTGGGAGAAACAGCGGGAGGCAAAAATGAAGACTTTTTTGTCCCCCTTGTGAGACTTCAGGTTGTTAAATGTTGTAATTATTCACAAACGCCAGGGCAATCAGAAATATTTTTTAAACTCTTCTTCTTCTATGTTTCCTTTTAGTCCTAAATAGTAATATCAAAAATAATTGTTCAAGAAGTCAAAAAATATATGGTCATGGTCTTCCACATTGCCACTGGCATTTGTCAACTAACAGAGCGACTATTGATTGTGTGATACTGCTTGAAGACTGAGTACAATATGGCATGATTAAAGGAAATGGTTTAAAGCTTCAGTGTTTTACTGCACTTGCCTTCAAGGATAGTAGCTATTCCTGAATCAAACTGCCTACAAAGGTCATAGGAGCGGGGACTGACTAACTACAGCAACATTGCATACATCCTCAACATTTATTTTGTTAAAAACTGGATTTTTTGGTGCATCTGCATAGCCCATGCTTGAGCACGTAAAATACCCCATAAAGGGAATTAGCAAGTAGAGGCACACAGTTGGATGTAACTGATGACACTGGAAGGCATTTTGTTCTCTTTAAAATATATTGTGACAATTAAACATATGGGAGTGTGAGTAGAAGAACTAGGAACATCCAGCCTTCTAGAAATGATGCCTCCCCAACACATACGGCAAGAATGGTAGCACAGCTAAGGATGGGTGCACAAGGCACTAAACCCAGGTGCCACAGGCAGTGGCACAGGGTTGTGCCCCTCACTGCTACCACTGTGTGCAGGGGAAGTGTTGCCAGGGCAGCGTGGAGCTCACAGGGGCAAGCAGCTTTCCTGCGTGGCCCCACTGTGCCCTGGGTGCCGGTTGCACATGCTACACTGCACTGCAGGGGCTCCAGGGGAGGATAGCAGGTCAGGGAGCATAAGCCCACAGCATGCATCTGCCCCCACCACAGATCTGGCAGGCATGGGCCCCCTTGCCCCCCGGGAGTATGCACTGTGGCCAGGAGCCAGCCCTGCTTGAGCCCGCAGCAGGGAGGCACAGGAGGCGAGCCAGCTCTTCTGTCGGGGGCAGGGGGCTGTGGACCTGGGTCCCTGGCCCCATAGCCCTGGCAGCTGGGGACCCCCTCTGGTAGGGTTGGGGGACAGGGGCAAGAGGCACCAGTAGGGCTGGGGCGGAGAATGAAGGGCACCAGTAAGGCCGGGGGGCGAAGGGGCTGTGAGGGGAGTGAGGGACACAACCAGGGCCAGGGGGCTGTTGTGGGGGAGTGAGGAGCACCAGTAGAGCTGGGGGGCTGTTGTGGGGGGAGTGAGGGGCACAAGCAGGGCCAGGGGTTGTGGGTGGGAGTGAGGTGCACAAGTAGGACTGGGGGAGCTGTGGGGAGCCTTTAATTTTAATTCCAGATTTTAGAGGGGTTTATCAGAGAATTTTCAATTTTTCATCAGGGAAAAAACAGGATCCCTGCTTATCTCTACCTATTTACACTCTCACTGATATCCTACCACACTTTTAGCTTCTCTCATTCCTTGGAGTCTCAGATCAGCTGAGATTCCCTATACCTGATGAAGAGTGACTGTGCCCAAAAGCTTACTAAGAACTTTTTTCCAACTATTTAGTTGGTCTAATAAAAGATATCACATCTACCCAAAGAACCTTACCTGCCTGCAACAAATGAGACATTCTACAGATAGCAAAGTACACCGGGACTGCATGATCACTCACAACTTCCAGTTGAGCCTTCTGGGAAGAAACATTACTTGAGGATGTGACATTTATAGGACTCATTTACAATTCCGTTTCATATCTTTACTAGAAGTATTATGATTCCACTAAAAATATTAGTATAACACAAGGGAGCAGGTAGTTCAGGTGACTGATAAAAGTATTAAAAAAATAAAAAACCTTTTCCTGGGTCATTTCTGGCCTGGGCCAGCAGTGAATAAAACCCATAATTAAAATTTCATTACCCTGTTTAATGGCCATTCAGCATTTGTGGACAAATGAATTGCTGGTCTCAGTCCAGGTAATAGTGTCCATATCACAGAAACACACTATTGCAACAAGCACATTTTTGTTGACTACACTGAAGGACCTATCACTAAGTGGGCATTGAGACTAAGTTCCTCTGAAGCCAGCCCTTCTGGAAAAAGGCAGGATATCTGCATGACAGTCTTCCAGTACCTGGTTTATATATATGGACAAATGTTTGGATTTACAATGAGGAGTCATGGGTCTTGGGCCCCCAATTTTTCAGGAGCTCCATAAAGATTAGTGCTCGACTCTCAGCCATGGAACAAGGGCCATGTGTCTGCCATTGTGATTTTTCCTTGTTCCTTATTCTTAGTCTATTCATTTTGTGCCTATCATTCCAAAGTAACATTGCTGTCAAAGGTATTAGAGAAAGTACAGACCACAAACAATAGTGGAACCCTACAAGGCTCTCATAAAATGATCTGCTCAAGGGTACAGAAGGTGTCAGTGAGAGGGCAGGAAATGAACCTTTGCCAGTTGACCATCATTCCTCCCATTCCTACTCCATTTACAGACACTCAATGCCAGCTTTGTCCTAACTGTGAAAAAGCACCTGGCTTCTGCCAGTGGTAGTGGAATTATTACACATGTCACAGAGAACTTTAGACAGACAATGGAATATTGAGGGATGTGTGAGACACCAAATGGACACTAAGCCATGGAATGGATCACACAGAACAACAGACAGAATAATAAACACAGACATACACAAATGAAAAGAACTGAATAATATATTTTTTTTTATTGTGGAGCAATAGGCAACAACTTCAGACCCTTTGTGTCTCTCACAATGACTAACCTGGCTCAAGGACCATATTCCAGTTCCTAATCTCCATAGTCTTTTTTAGTTAGAAAGCATCTTTAAATTACAACTTCTATCACTACAGAATTGAAAGTGTTTAAGACTTTTCATGCACAGGGTCTGTCTCCTCCTTCCCTTGAACCCACTTTAGAGAAAAACAGCTGTACGTAGTTGCAAATGATCACACAACAAAGAACCTGTACTGCACAGAAAAGCAGGGACAACTCTCTCAAATATTAAATAACAAAGCCTTGAGGTTTTAAACCAGTTGCACAACTTGCCAAAGAAGGTAAGAGAAAGGAGGTGGAGGCGGTTTTTATATTCACTCTGCTCGCTCTGCAGAGCAGCTCATTATAAAGTATTCCTCTTACAGATGCTTGGACATCAATCCACAGTGTTCATGGACAAGCACACACATATGCAACACTGACAAGTGGAAGGGGATGCACCTGGGGAGGAAGATTCAGCAGCAGACCTACAAGCTGGGGAACTCCCTTCTCGTCAGTGCAGAGGCAGAAAAGGATCTTGGAGTCATCATTGATGCCAAGATGAACATGGGCCGGCAGTGTGAGGATGCAGTCAGGAAGGCCAACCGTACCTTGTCATGCATCCACAGATGCATCTCAAGCAAGTCCAAGGAGGTGATCCTCCCCCTCTATGTGGCACTGGTCAGGCCGCAGTTGGAGTACTGCGTCCTGTTCTGGACGTCGCACTTCAAGAGGGATGTGAACAACATGGAGAGGGTCCAGAGGAGGGCCACTCGCATGATCAGGGGGCAGCAGGGCAGGCCCTATGAGGAGAGGCTACGGGACCTGAACCTGTTCAGCCTCCACAAGACAAGGCTGAGGGGGGATCTAGTGGCCTGTTACAAACTAGTCAGAGGGGACCAGCAGGCATTGGGGGAGTCCCTGTTCCCCCGAGCACTACC
>NW_017728995.1:20835181-20849295 GCF_001723915.1 Gavialis gangeticus | reverse complement strand
TTTTTAAGAGGAGGTTAGATGAACACCGTGCTGGGGTCATTTGACCCCAGTACTCTTTCCTGCCATGGCAGGGGGTCAGACTTGATCTGCTCAGGTCCCTTCTGACCCTACTAACTATGAAACTATGAAACTAACTATGAAACTATATGCATACACAATATATTATGTCACATTACATATAAAAATTGGGCTCTAACTGCTAATTCAAATCAGCCATGCCTACCAGATTAATAGAAATACAAATCAGCAAGGACTTTTGAGAAAAAATATGCTAAATATCACTGCCCAGTCATGTTATTCATAAAGGAATTTACCAGTTCCAAAGGAAAGGTTGAGATTTATAAACTGAGTCCTCCAACCCTTGAATGTGTTTAACTCCTACTGCAATCAGTGGATTTGTATATCCACTAGATTTACATACACACACACACACACACACGTAAATCCTGCCCTAGAACAGAGTAGAAGTGCCATGCTTCTGTTCTGTTGAAAAACCAAGCAACAGATTTGTCCCTTCACTAAGATCCCATAGCACATTTCCTGGAAAAGTGTGTGTGGGAAGAGAAATAAAAATGTTGCTGGCAATTTCATGGGCTTCAACTACAGCTGTCACCTGAGAAGATTTACAAGAGGATTCCCACACAAAGCCATCTGCCACAAAGCCAAAAGTCATTTTGGTTCTAGACAGACCTGCGACTGGTGAGTCCACAGGGAAATTGGCTACCGCAGTGTTACTTCATGTGACATTTTTTAAATTCTAAGCCAAAAACTGGTAAATGTGGCTGAGGTGGAAGAAAGAGAAAAACGAACCCTATTCCCTTCCCCAAAACATGATTAAAGCCTCTCCCTCCCTCATAGCACACATCTGCACTCCAAGTCCTTTACCAGTGGCATTTTATTAACGGGATAAAAACAAGTCCTCCTTACACCATTTTGACAAGCTAACCATGTTTAGATTTCCACCTTACTCTGGAAATACAACATTCAGAAATGGATTTCTGGATTTTGTTACTCTTAGTGATGATGATGATGATTATTAATTGATAGGTTTTTTTGTGCAGCTCTATAGTTATACTAGCTTACAGTGGCTGCCACAACTCACAGCCATCTGTAATGAAAAATATACTTTAGTTTTGGCACAGACTCGCCAGAAGTCTTCAATCTTCACTGAGCGCAAGTGTATTTTTTTTGTATTTCCTTCAAGGCAAAAGTACACCACATTCTTCGTCAATTTTAAATGCTAAGACAAATACTTTCACTTCCAGTTTGCTTCAACTGAAATCATCACTGAGAGACTATGCAGCCCTGTAGGAGTTTTATTACATAAATATGCCATCTAGAAAACCTATACGTTGTTCTACAGGATTATTTTATAGCCCAACAGTATTACCATGGTGAGCTGTAAATTACTATGCAGTCAGAAAAGATTAATTCATCCCTCTTTGGAATTAATATGCAATACTAAAGGATTATGTTATGGTCCTCTTTAATTACTTATGATGCCCTACAGAAAGAGAAAGATACAACTCTAAAACATCAGCACATTTATGTTTGCAAAATGTTGCTTGCCTGATGTAACATTTTCATATGAGACATTATGCCACTACAGTCTTCCTTTGCCTTCTGCACTTCAAGTTTTTACATAGGGTAAAAATCTTAATTACAGTTATATACTAAATTAAAGAACTTTAATCTGAATCATTCCCAAAAAATAACCAGGCACAATAAGCAAATACATTAAAAAGGTTTTAACTTAAAGATATATTTAGATACTATTTGCAGTGGCATTAAGGGCCTTGGTTGAAATTCTGGCTCCCCTCAAGACACCTGAAATTTTGCCATTGACTTCAAAGGTGGTAAGTTTTCACACCCTGTTTTTGCAGCCTAAGGATAAAGGGGGAAAAGAATGGTGATCAGTGATTATTTATGGGTGGGATGTTCAAAAAAGCCTAATGACCTATCTAGTAAATAGAACCAGAACAACAATTTGTGCTTTTCACCATTGCTGCTCAAGTAGGTATGAGGGCATTCCTGTTTTGAAACAGATGCTCCCCAATTCAAAATAACTCCCCATTTAACAGAACAATGTCTCTCTAAATAGGACGTCCTTATTCCAGTATGAAAAATGTCTCCATGTACTTGAATAGAGACAAGTAAAAGAGTTAATTAAACCCAGCTAATTATTTTGATTCTAGTTATGACTGAGCGATGTCTTAATGTAATTAGGAACCCACATCTAAGTGACAAAAAATAATGGGATTTGAATATATAATACCTTTGGACTCTTGAAAATTCTATCCCAGCTATTTGCATTACAAGAATGTGGATCACTTACTGGTGTCCATTGTGTTAAATGGACACAATTCCTGAACCACAAGTATGCAATAACCAAACATAACGAGGACTAAGAGGATGGGAGGAGATGCGATAAAGATCACAGAGTGACACAAACATCCTATGTATACAATTTATCAAGAATGCATCCTGAGAAGGAGGTTGTTCAAATACGCTGTATGAATGCAAAGGAAGAAATCAAAATAATGTAAACTTGTAGCAATAATCACTATTGTTGATTAAGTGAAATGCCATGTGTGCAAGGAGAAAAAAATATTTCAGGCAGTGCTAATGCTTCTAATGACACCTCCCTAGAGCCTCCTGCTAACTGGACCATCAGTGTAATACAATGATCACAGATCATTCCCTCCAGCCCCTTTTAACTATTGTAAATCCTGCTGTAACCAATTTAAGTCACTATTTATTTTGACCTTATTAAGTCAGAGCCTGTCTTAGACCATAAGGATCTTTATGACAAGATTTCCCTTCCTAGCCCTTTAAATTTAAAATTAAAAAAAAAGTTAAAAGGTTTCCCTATTAAGCTATTTCACTGTTTTGTTTTGCTTCATTTTTGATGCCTAATCTGTCTGAATATCATTACATGTATAATGGCTGAAGTCAAAAATGAGACGGTTACCAACTAAGCAAGTGATTTGCAATTTTGTCCATCCCGCTCACAACCACAGTACAATCAAGTGGCTCAAATTTGACCACCATGTCATACTGAAGAATGAATAAGATGTGTTTTACTTGGTTAATTCCTCTTTGAACAACCAATTACCTGAATTCAACTCATGGGGGAGTCTACACATGCACACTCAATGAGCATTAGCCCAATTTAAGGTGCATTAAGGGTGCATGTCTACATATGCATGCCCTTAATGCACATTAAAAATGGCAATTTAGGGCTATTTGAACCTAAATTTGAATACCTCCATGAAGCGGGTATCAAATTTATACGCGAACAGTTAAATCACAATAGTGAACGTGTAAACACCCTAATATACATTAATGTGGTTGTGTGTCCATTGACTTAGGACTAACTTTAGTCCCAAGTCAGTCCGCACATCTGTGTTAATGAGTATTAAGCACGTGCACGTGTGGACCCATGTCTAAACATTAGGCTAATGCGCACTAAGTTTAGGCGCACATAAAAGCATGTGTAGACACACCCATGCAACAACAAAATAAAGAACTGCAAATTGTTTGTTAAATTTGCTAAGTATGTGTTATGTGTGACCTCTGTTTCTATTTCCTGTCAGATTATTATAAAGTGACCACCTTTTGAGTAGTAAAAACTGGGACACACTCCAAAAACCAGTGGTTCTCAGCCTTCTTAGACTCAAGAAATCCCTCATCAGACTCGAGGCAACCCCCATAAAACTTTTATGAATTGAGTGGCACCCCATTTCAAAAACTATTTTATTTTACTATTTTATTACTGGGCCAACCTTATTTGCAGAGGCATAGATAGTGGGGGTGGGGGAGCAACTAGGCAGGGAGGGGGGTGAGCCTGCCCTTATCTGCTCATCTCCTCACATTTGAAGCCTGAGCCTGCCTTTGTCTGCTCCTCTCCTCACACCTTGCTCATCCTTATGCTTCCTGCAGGCACCCTTCAAAGGATCTTGTGGTATCCCAGGATACCCCAGCACCCCAGTTGAGTATTACTGCCAAACCTCCATAATTAGTAATAGCCTATAAACCACTTCTGTTACCAGTTAACATAGCTTCCTTAAGGAGGTGCTGTGGATGAGCTGATGAACTCTGGCTCTCAGAAGACACAGCAGGGACAGTGGTATGTAGATGTAGGAAAAAATCTTCCCAACTGGGGACTAACTGAGGAAGAAACCTTCCAAATTTGCGACAAAAGCAGCATTTCAGGGACTCTATGGGGATCTAGATCCAAAACTTAGAACTGTCCTTGAAAATCTGGGATTGAATGGTCACTTTAATTTACCCTGCCTTCTACCTGTCTTCAGACTAACACAGCTCACTACCTCACTTTAATTTATACATTTCAGGCTAAAATGTGACATAAGAATACTGAATTATTTAAAATAATATGAAAGCCAAGAAATCCCCTTAGACTAGAGCATGGTTAAAATAAAGGCCAGATTCTGATTGCTTTAATCAAGTTGAACAATGCCACATTCAATGAGTAACTCTGTGGAAGTCAAAGCGTGTTCATGGGAATAAGGTATATTCACTATGATTAATGAGGTCAGACTCTGTCCACATCTGAACCAGAGAGAATTTTGAAGTTCTCATTAATATAAAAATTGCAATAAAATACTGAAAGAATTAGGAGGAAAACTCATAAAAAGAGCCATCAATAGCACTGAAAATAAAATTTAATTCTTGTGACCCCTTTTCCTCATCTTCCCTTTCCTACTGAAGCAACTGCTTCTCCCAAAAACAGCTGTATTTTTTTTCTGCTTATATTGCACCTCAGTGAATTGAAATAAATAGGTTGGGACCCTCATGAGAAGAGAAATGACATCCGTTCTTAGAATCCTAACAGAAAAAAAATACCCTGCTGACTTAGAACTGGAAGGAGGAATAAAAGCAAACAAGATAAATCATAGAGTTTAACTCTGTTACTTAAAGAATTCCCCTTTCAAAGCCTGGACAGGCCTATTTTTATTGCACTTTGGATTTTTTTCCTTTGTTCACAGACCAGCTGAGAAAACATATTTCCATGATGGCAAACAACATGGAGATTCTAATGAAAGATGCCAAACTAAAGAATCATGGCAGGCATGTTTCCTGGAGTCACAGCACTGTT
Source organism: Gavialis gangeticus (assembly GCF_001723915.1). NCBI lineage: Eukaryota > Metazoa > Chordata > Crocodylia > Gavialidae > Gavialis > Gavialis gangeticus. The sequence goes on along the minus strand of NW_017728995.1, from coordinate 20,844,176 downwards.
GGGACTAAAATTTATTTCTCTCCCTCACATGGCCAAGTGGCACTTACGTGGTCACAGAACTGCAGAGTTTTATGGCTAGTTTAGATTATACTTTTACTTAATGCAAAACATGAGCTCACTGTAGGTGTCCTTACCAGAAGTAAAACAGAAGAGGCAAGTCCTGCAGCCTTTTAACTCAACAGCCTAGTGCTAGGGTACCAGCCCAAGCAGGAGGTGAGCCAGGCTCTAGGTCCCAGATAAAAAATACCCTGTTTGAACCACTATTTCCTGCTTCCCAGCACAGCTCTCTTATCATTAGGCCATAGGCCAGACACTGCACTCTCCAGCCCTCCTTCATACATGGAAATATGAAATCAGAATACACACAGCTTTCTCCCTTCATTCTGACTAGCTGGGACAATTCAATTGCAGTGTAAATCAAGATAACATTGTGAAGCTAAATATTATTTTGTTAGGAAATTCACAGATCAAACTTTGAGCTGCTGCAAATGTGCCAAATCATATTTTGCAATGTCGTGGTACTACTCAAGACACTATAGAAGAATTGCCTAGATTCCTTGGAGCAATATTTGTTCATATTTTATGCATAGTTCCATTTCTATTTACATCAAATCCATTTACTGAAATGCTAAAAGTCGACGTTTTCTCAGTTTTGCAGTGGACTACATTGTACATTACAGTAGGGGTGGCCAACCAGTGGCATGGGTGCGACAAAGTGGCATGGGCAGCCTCTGTGTGTGGCACATGGCGGACTGGGGAGGGGATACGCCAGTGGCAGATAGGGTAGTCAGCAGAAAGAAGAGCACAGGGTAGGAAGTACCAAAAAAACAAACAAACAAACAAAAAAACAGAACAGCAGCTTGGTCAGGAAACACAGGGCAGAGCAAAAATCTGAGTGGACCAGATTGGGTAAGGGGCAGAGATAGGAGAGAGTATAGAGCAAATACGTGGATTCCTGCCAAAAAAAGTTTGGCCCCCCCACTACATTATAGTATTTTCATTTTTTTTTAATTTTTTTATTTCTACTTCTTTACACACTGATCATCATATCAGTTTATCAACCTTTACAGTGGTTGATTACATTAATATTTCATCAAGCTTTGCATTGTAAGACATCTTCTCTGACTTTATTCATGCCTCATACTTCAGATTTTCTTACAATTTAAAAGGGAAAAAAATTATGTTAGGTAATCCACTAGGTCAGATTATGCGATTCCTCTGTCGAGAAAGGGAAAAGTCAGTCCAAAGACTTGCATGGAACACTCAATCCAGCATGTCTGTCTAAAAGAACAGTTTCAAGAAATATTTATCAGAAGAATAATGTAATGTTTGCAATAAAATCACAAACTCCACATAGGGGTCAAAAACACTCTAAAAGTATATCTTTTTTCTAGGATTTTTAGGTACTTAATTCAAATCAATCCAAAACTCCCTTTTTGACAATAAACATGCCTTTTGTGGGAATTCAAATATAACACCATGGTAACGTGACCATCTTTTTAAAATGGAAAGGCAGGACACATTTCCACCTCTTCTCTCCCCCATCCCCTCTGCTGATGGCACGGCCAGAGTAGAGCCAAGCCAAGTCAGGGTGGATGCGGGCTGCCCACTGAGGGCTCAGGGCTTCCTGCCCTGCTTCCTTTCCCCCAGAACCCCACACTGGCCGCATGCCCCCTGCCCGCCCAGAAGCAGTGGGGGGTCCAGAAGCTGTAGGTGGGCAAGGGGCGCCTCACCACGGTGGCATGGCCAGTGCTGTGCTCCTGGGGGACAGCATGGCAGGGAGTGCCAAGGCTTCAGTGGGCAGCCCGCATCTGCCCCTCCACCATGCACAAATCTATAGGGCGCATACCTACCTATGCCGCACCCCCAGGAGTGTAGCCAGTGGCAGGGAGCTACCAGCCCCCATCCCACAGACACACTGCCTGTGGCTCCATTCTGTTCCCCACCCCGGCCCCGAACCCTATGTGCCGCCCTGGTTGGGCACTGCCCCCAGCCCCTGCTGCACTCCCTCCCTCACTGTGGAGGCCTCAATCTTCACTCTCCTATCCCCCTTGATTCATAGACTTACCGGTAGGGACTTTCTCTCCACACTGCCAGACTATATTCCTAGCCACGTACATGTGTGAAGGCATGCACATACACTTGACACCCAGCATGTCCCGCTCCCAGCAGCCCCAAGCAGCCTACAAGGGGAAGCCCGCTGCTTCCCAAGCCGGATCCCTACAGGATACTGCAAACCCAGGACAAATGCTGTCCTGTAGTCATGCAGCCCGGGACTGGGACCTGATATTCCCATTCTAGGACTGCCCCACCCAATTAGGGATGGGTGGCCATCCTACATCACAGTGAGAGAACTGGAAAACAGATTGAGCTGCAAAAGTGACACATCAGTATCTAATTATAATTGTGTAGGAAAGGCTGAGTTTTTCTCCAGGGTAAATGCACAAATATATCAAGTTATCTACATATTAATATGTAATTTCTCTGCTTGTATAAACAAAAGTGAAACTAAACAGACGGTGTTCATTGTCCAAAGTTATGATGTACAGGAAACAAAAACTCATTAGCAGGTATGGTGTTTACCACTTCAGGAGGGAAGATCCTGTTTCCTTGGGCAATCCAATTGCCCATTGTTGTTTTTGATGTATATAATCTAATTTTCTGCCATTGTTTTTAAACAATCTACCATGCTATTAGTAACACAGGTTGGTTTTTTTTTTACTATATTTATTTTCCTCTTAATGCCATATTTTTTAAAGTCTGCTAGAAAAGGGGAGATGGACAGACAGATGTCTCTTTTTAACATACATATTTGATGACGATGATAGATCTCACACATATGCACATACTATGTTAGAAGTAACCTTTCCAAATAGATACTTTAGATTTATCCACAGAAATCACTTGTAAGAGCTCTTAATGTTGAGTATGAACTTACTACTTGAAACACAATAATAAATAAGCTCTTTTCTTGATACTTTTGTTTGCAGGTTACAACCTGTAGCTAATGTACACAATTTCACTTAGCCTTGACTCCCAGAATAACACAAAAGCAAGAAAATACACTTCATCCTCTTAAGATGAAATTTATAGACACCATTATATGGCTATCAGCTGCTACAGAAATAACTATCTGATATTCCACAAATGCAAATGAAATTCTTCTTATATAACAGTTAAAGCAAAACGTTTTTTTTTTGTTTTTTACTATTTTTGCAAAATGTAAAGCACAAAAAGGAAAGTAACTATCTAGACACATTCCTGCATCAAAAGTAATGACAGCTTAGATGTTCCTTGACATGGTTTCAAATATTCTTTCAAAATGCATTATCTTATACTTTTTCTGTAAAAGGCTTTATTGATAATGCACCATCATATTACTTTTTTAGCTAGAGAACAGGTTTAAACACACACACACACAGAGAATCCTGCCCATTCTGGAATATATCATTTGAGGAAAAGAGTATCAACAGTTTAGGAATATAGCCAAATTGCATGGTAACAAAGAAAAAGTATAGACATATGATTTTTATATGGATAGTACTACTGTTTGCAAAGTCTTCTATATAATTATCATCACGCATAAATATTTTCTCAGGCAAGAAGCTATGAAATAGAACTATTGTGCTGGTAGCACTTACAAATGAGGCTCATTTCCTACAGCTTCAGTATGCACATGTTGGTAATACTGTCTTTTGTGCACTCACAGCAGATGAAAAGACTTTCCACCGACAGCTCAAACTGGTGCACAAATATTAATAAAAAGGTCACAGTCTGAGGGCTTACCCTGGGTCAAATGAAAGAAGCCCAGGACCATCAAAAGCTATTTCCAATGTCCAGCTGAGAAATCTGAAACAGAGAGTAACAAAGACAGTTTGTGACAAAGCTGACACACAGTCCTCTAGAAGGAACAAAATCAATTGTGACATTTTTCATTTATTTGTAAATGCCTCTTTGGCAGTACACTCACTCAAAACGACAGTTGCCTCTTACAGAATAGAGGAGGTGATGGGAAAATAGAGGAATCCTGACAGTTGCTTTAATGAGATTCTGCATTAGGACCACTCTAACATTCCCCTGCACAGCCAAGGAGCATACCTTTCACTTTCAATCTTGTGCCCCTCCTAATTTGGAAAGCATTAACCCTATGAAAAAACTGAACTCAGCCTTCTTGTATTGGCAATAAGGCTCCATTTCCTCCTTCTCTCCCAATCTCATCTTTCCCACTGTAAGAAGGAATTCCATAAACACTGAATAGGTGCAAATGCAATGGACCAACCATTAAGTTTCTGCCTCCCATTCATATTGGGTCTTGCCGTCAAAGCCACAAAGGCCTTGAGAGTGGAGTATTATTATTCTCAAAGTATCCATAAGGGTAGTAGAAAACAGCTCCTTATAAGAACTCTACCTAGACCGACACTAAATAAGTTGCTGCTGAAAAGTGTCTGCAAGAATCAGCAGCAGCAATATCTCCATTATTCCTGACTATTTCAGAGTTTTGTATTGTATACATCCTCTGTTTCTGTAACTGATTGCACGAATGTATTCCAAGTTTAACAATAAAGAGATCTGGTTTGAGCTTCGTTTAGTCTGACTTATCTTCGGTTTGTTAAAGTAAGGCTACCTCCACACCACTATTTAGTGTAAACCACAAGGTTCACCTTCAACTAGGCTCCCTGCCTCCCCATCCACGTGGATTCGGCACAGCATGAATCCATTCTAGGAGAGCCCTTCTAGGAATTACTCTACCTACTACTTATCTCTCCTGCTTTGTATGGCTTTAATTATGGATAGTTGAGGAAGCGGGGTGCAGAAGTCTGAAAGTCAGGAACAGGAAAGTGTTGGACTTGCGGGCAGACTTTCTCTGTTCTCAACCTTCAGCACCTTGGTGAGCTCTGCACACCCTGGGTAGGGGCATGCAGGCAACTGACTCTGCCCCAGCTCTGGACCATGCTGGCACTGCTGCAAGATCCCAGCTCCAGCCCCGAACCAACTCCCCGCCCAGCCACGCACCCTGCCAACGCTGCTGGGGCCAGTCTCCATGTAAACCCTAGCCCTGCACTGTCGTGCCGCACCGCTGCTGGGGTCTCCATGGAAACCAAACACAACAACGCAGGCAGGGGTTGCTGGGAAATGGAGTCCAGCTGCCATCCAGATCCACCATTTTACCCACCCCTGCACTAAAGACACTGATAGAGTCTTTATTGGTAGAGTAGGCTAGGAAGAGCTAAACCTCAGATTCTTAAGTTCAATACAGTCTCTGAGGCCAGGCCAGACTCTAGGCATGTGTCACGCTTAGGGATTTTCACTGAAAACAGTTGGCAGGTATGGCCTTGAAGTCACCCATAGAATCAAAGGATATGTCTACACTGTTACATAGGTTACTTTATGTCACAAACCTAAATAAAGAAAATGGAGACTGCTTTCCTGTACTTAATCATACTCACCCCTGATCTTGCTGTCCTTACCGTCCTCGAGATTTCTTGGAAGACAGCAGGACACTCTTACATGACTAAGAATTACTCATAGAAGTAAGGGCTGAAGAGCTGAAGATCAAACATTGGTTCTTTTAGGACCAAAAATACCCTATTTACTCAAATCCAATGTAAGGTTTTTCACCTCAGACAACATGGGCGGGGGGGGAAGTCTCATCTGAGATTTGAGTACCTGCCTGGGGCAGGTGGTAACTTAGCTCTGGCTTTGGCCCCAGACTCAGAGCAGAAGCCAGAGCTAAACTGCTGCCTGCATTGGACTAGAGTAACTCCTACGACAGGGGAGGAGGCTTACTGCCAGGGAAGCATGGGGGAGACCTACTTGTGCAAATTCAGGGGAGATCACACAGCTTGCCCCGCTACCAGTGCCTGACTCCTCAACCTATCTTCTGCTTCAGCTCCAGCCCTTCCAGACTTGACCTGGTCTGGCCCAGGGCTGCTGCCACTCTATCTGCCTGGAAGAATAGGGCTGGGCTCAGGCCAGGGCTGTCAACCACTGCCTGCCCCAAAAATGGAGCCGAGCAGAGCAGAGTAGCAGAAAGCAGCAGCAGGGTGGGCAGTTACAGGGAATGGGAAGACCAAAAGGCAGGGGAAGCTTGGACAAACAACTTGGGAGGAGTATAAGAATAGTGCTCGGGCATGCAGGAATGAAGTTGGGAAGGCCAAAGCACAACTGGAGATGCAGCTAGCAAGAGACATGAAGTACAAGGTAACAAGAAGAGTTTCTACAAGTATGTTAGCAACAAAAGGAAGATCAGAGAAAGTGTGGATCCTTTATTGAATGGGGAGGCAACTTAGTGACAGATGATGAGGAGAAGGGTGGAAGAAATCAATGCCTTTTACATTGGTCTTCACAGACAAGGTCAGCTCCCAGACTACTGCACCAGGCAGCACAATTTAGGGAGAAGGTGAGCATCCCTCAGTGCTGAAAGTACAGGTTAGTGATTACTTAGAAAACCTGGACGTGTACAAGTCCATGGGGCTGTATGCGATGCATTCAGGGGTGCTGAGGGAGTTGGCTAATGTGATTCCAGAGGCACTGGCCATCCTGTTTGAAAACTCATGGCAATCAGGAGTGGTCCTGAATGGTTGGAAAAGGCCAAACATTGTGCCCAAACTTAAGAAAGGGAAGCAAGATCCAAGGAACTACAGGCCAGCCAACCTGACCTCAGTCCCTGGAAAAAATATGGAGTAGTTCCTCGAGGAATCCATTTCTAGGCGCTTGGAAAAGAAGGTGATAAGGAACGGTCAGCATGGATTCACCAGGGGCAAGTCATGCCTGTTCAACCTGATTGCCTTCTAAGATGAGATAACTGGTTCTGTGGATGTGAAGAAAGCAGTAGATGTAATATACCTTGACTAGCAAGGCTTGTGATATCATCTCCCACAGCATTCTTGCAAGCAACCTGAGGAAGTATGGGTTGGATAAGTGGACTGTAAAGTGGACAGAAAGTTGGCTAGATTGTCAGGCTCAGTGGGTAGTAATCAATGGTTCGATATCTAACTGGCAGCCAGTATCAAGTGGAGTGCCCCAGGGGTTGGTCCTGGGGCCAGTTTGTTCAATATCTTCATTAACAATCTGAAAAATGCAATGGATTGCACCCTAAGCAAGTCTGCAGATAACGCCAAGCTGGGGGGTTTAGAAGATATACTGGAGGCTAGGGCTAGGATTCCATGCCACAGGCAAATTGGAGGATTGAGCCAAAAGAAATGTCATGAGGTTCAACAAGGACAAGTGCAAAGTCCTGCACTTAGGACGGAAGAATCCCATGCAGCGCTACAGCCTGGGGACTGACTAGCTAAGTAGCAGCTCTCTAAAAAAGGACCTGGGGGTTACAGTGGACACTAAGATGGATATAAGCCAACAGCACGCCCTTGTTGCCAAGAAGGCTAACAGCATACTAGGCTGCATTATTAGGAGCACTGCTAGCAGATCTAGGGAAGTAATTATTCTGCTCTATACTGCACTGTCAAGGCCACATCTGGAATACCATGTCCAGTTTTGGACCCCTCCACTAGTTGCAGACAAGTTGGAGACAGTCCAGGGGAGAGCAATGAAAATGATTCAGGGGCTCAGGCACATGACTTATGACGAGAGACACTAGGGAACTGGGCTTATCTAGATTGGAGAAGAGAAGACAGAGGATTTGATAGTAGGTTTTAACTACCTGAAGGGTGATTCCAAAGAAGATGGACCTGGACTTTTCTCAGTGGTGACAGAATAAGGAGCAATGGTCTCAAGTTGCAGCAAGGGAGGTTTAGGTTGGATATTAGGGGAAAAAAACTGTCTCATTAGTAGGGTAGTAAAGCACTGAAACAGGTTACCTAGAGAGGTTCTGGAATCTCCATTCATGGAGGGTTTTAAGGCCTGGCTTGACAAAGCCTTGGCAGAAATGATCTAGTTGGGGATGGTCCTGCTTTGAACAGGAGGCTGGACTAGATGACCTCCTATGGTTCCTTCCAACCATAATTTTCTATGATTCTAGGATTCTATAGGGAGGCAGGCACAGGCATAGTGAGGCAAGGAAGAAGGGCAAGCAGCAGGGGGAAGAAGGGGTGGAAGGCAGGGAGTAGAGGACAGGCACAGGCAAGGGAAACAGGCAGCAGGGGTCAAACAGGGCAGGCAAGGGGCATGTGGCAAGGGGGCAAGCACAGACACCAAGGGGACAGATGGCAGTGAGGAAAGGTGGTAAGAGGACAGGCACAGGCACTGGGGAGCAGAAGGCAGGCAGCAGGGTACAATGCGTGGGGGGCAGGCAAAAAGGGCAAGGGGTAACAGTCTGGCCCTCTCACCCCCCACTAGTGCTTTCCCTGCTACAGCAGTGGGACTGTGAATTTAAAATGACCCTCCACTAATTAGATTCTATATATGGAAAATTACAGTTGAAGTTGTCTTGAAATCCAGTAAATGCAGTACTCACAAGCAATACCATACTGATTACAACACAGAGATTACTAGGAAATGCAATCCATATCCGCTGCTAACTCTTAAATTTTCTAGGATGTCTGCGTGACATCCACATAATATTCTCTCCCTATATGCTCTGTATTCTTGTTTGACACCTGAACAGCAACACACCTACACCCACACACCCTAATACATTTGCAATATTGAATCTTCTGTATTCTTTTTTTCTTAAAATAACATGCAAAGGGAGAAATGTATTTCATTCCAAGTGTTAACTGCTCATTTATGATTAGGCTTGGCAGGATTTAATTTTTTATCAGTAAATGTCAATAAACATTGATTTCACCTCACACTCACGGACAAAAAATATTTCCAGTGTTAATAATTGAGACAGGAGAAGAATAGAAGGGGGTCACAGGCTGGAGTACAGAGGGCTGGTCTCTCTAAAGAAGAAAACAATGAGTGGCCTAATGACTCATCAATTAAGCATTTAGTTGCTTGTTCATAGGTGGGAGGACAGGGAAGTAAGCTGTAAAGAGGTAACAGGCTACTTAAGTCCCTGAGGGCTACACAAAGGGAGATGGGGGGGGGGGGA
>NW_017728995.1:20811282-20835037 GCF_001723915.1 Gavialis gangeticus | reverse complement strand
ATGGGGGGGGGGGGAAGGAGTATTGGAGCTGGATGGGAAGCAGTGGCAGGGAGTTCCTGATGCCTGAGTAGGACAACTCAGCTAGAAAAAAGGAAAGACTGTAAAAAGAAGTGAACGGCCTACTAGTGAGACAGGTATGTGGAGAGAAAGACTCCAATTAGAAAAGATACACATTTTGGTGTTTTCTTGGCTATTTTGTTGGGCTTTTTGTTTGGTGGGTTTTTTGCCATCCTGGGGGCAGAAATCTTTGTTCTTAATTTAATTAAAAATTGATACAAATCAAAATAAATGCTTTAAAATAGACATTGATATTATCTGTTGCAATGATATTAAAAAAAATGAATTCTGCCAAGCCTATTTATGATGTATAAAACCGGCATAGATTCTTTAAAAAGTGTTCATAATACTAGGAATCTCATGCCCAATAAAGCACAGGTTTTAATTCAAGTGCTAGGCCTGCTTAAAGATACACAACTAGTTATTGTATGACACTTGCACATCTGCACTGTACATAATGTGATATTTGCAGGATATCAGGAAACCAGTGCTCTCCCTCCCTTCCTTTCCCTTCAAGGGAGGGAAAGCAGAAGATCGAGATACTGTGTGTTCTCCACATCTGAGAGAAGTATACAGCCACTCAAGTTACATCAGGAAAAAGATCCACCTGGTAGGTATCTGATCAAATTTCTTGTGGAAGAGAGAGTTTTCATTCACAAGAAATCCATGGAACAGCTCTGTACTCTTTTCGTGCTTAAGGAAAAGAATTTCTCTTAGCATAAATGTAATATCCATTCCCAGCCTCAAAAAATTAGCCTTCACATTTATGATCATCTCTTGTCAAGTATTTTTACTTTAAATGTCATGCTGAACGTTATGTACAGTGTAACCAGTAAATGTTATGATTTTTGAGCTTGTACGACTCCTGCTGAAATTAAAATCAATAGGTGAAAGCATTTCAGGATTGGACTCCTCTTGCCAAAAAAGAATAAATAAAAATTTCAAAGAAATTTGGTACATTTCATGGAAGTTTCCTGTGGCTAATACCCATTCTCAAAATTCAAAAGACATTTCATATTTAATTTCTAGAGATAGTTAATCTAGCAACCTTTTCTGCTTCAAAGAAAATGGGAAGGGGCCAGATTCTGACCTCAGTTTCCACATTGAAATAATACTGAACATCATGACAGTTACTCTGCCTTTAGTCTGATAGAAGAGAGATCAGATTTTAGCCCTGGGGAAGACTGCATTACAGTACAGACAGATGAACCAGAGGCATAGTGGAGTAATACTGACTAGCATCACAATCTAGAAGGTATCCAGGTTGCCCTCGCTTTATGCTGGTTCTGTATGTGCAAATTCGCTTTTACGCAATGATCCTTTTTATACCAAAAATTTGTTATATTCAAGGTAAATTCACTCTTAGGCAGTCAGTGTAATGGAAGCCCACATTCTGCTGCTTTGTGTGCTGCACTGTGGGAGTGACGCACACCAAAATATAGTCTCCTATGTGGATCTGTGCTCCCTGCTCGGTGTCTGTGAAATGTTTCTGCAGTTGCCATTCCCATTATGGTAACATGCACCACCACCCTGTGCTTGTGTGTACTGTCTGCTGTTGGCAAGTACCAAAATAGTCTTGTAAAAGTGGTAGAAATGGGCCTGGGGATCAGTACAGTCAAGGTCTTGGAACGTATCTCTATTTGTTACATTGGAAAGTCGGTTCTCTTTATGCAAATTCGAGTTATGCACCCTTTTCCACAAACGCATGTACAGCATAAAACAACAGAAATGTGTATAAATTTTAATGATGTCACTCATAAAATCTACATTTTAACAGTTACAAAAGAGAGCTTACAAAGAAAACACATAAATCATTCAAGAATGGTGTTGGATATCTGTTAAATTAGTTTCAGAACTAACAGCCTTTTCCATCACCAAATAACCAAAATATGCTTTACTTATATACACTTGGACAGAAGAAAAGCGACACACCATAGTTGAAATAGTAATTGACAAAAAGAATAATTCATACTACGAATATATTATTTTTCTCCCAACAGAACAGCTACAATCAGACTTTAGTTTTCTCCAGTTTATTCATTATATAATTTTTTTTTTCTGAATGGTTACAAATTTTTTTTAGAAATGGCAGCCATGCAGTTCGGTCACATAAAATCCTATGATTATTTTTGTTTTCTGATGAAACACAAGCATGTAACACCTGTTCAGATACACTCCAAATTTAGTTTCTACAAATCCCCGAAATGAACCTTTACATCAGCAACCTTGATCAGAGTTTCTGGAAAGTAAACCTGAAAAGAGACATGGACATAAGTGAAACAAGTTAATTAAAAAATGTATAAAAAATGAATTATTTTCACTATTTGTTGAATACAAATTAGCAAATGTTATTGCGTCAGAGAGAAGGAAAGTCTTGACCAATGAGTATTAACTGCTATAGCTACTCGGCAGAGCATGCTCCTTGAATCTCTTCACTTCCTTCAGCCAGACTGCTCTCCTTAAATTCCAGCTACATTTCCCACTCTGTGCAGTGGCAGGAACATCTGGTCTTTAGAAAAGAAATAAAAGATACAGCACATCTTGTGTTTCTAGGAATTAACGGCTGTCAAGTTTATACTTAGGTTCCAAAACTATTTTCAAAATGCCTTGCATCCAATAGCTCCTCAGCAGCAGCTCCTGGGAACTCAGTGAATATGAAAAATAGGCCTACACTGCTCTGAGATGGAGAGGGTGAGCTAGAAAAGAGGCATCAGAGGCAGGCAAGACAAAACGGTACTTGGCATGCTAGTGCAAGCTCAACCAAGTTTGTATGTGCAACTTGCCAGACAAGTTCCTTGTCACACATCGGACTCCTCAGCCACTCAAGAAGCTGTGGTGGTACCCAGTAACACACCAAACGTGCAACTGCTATGGTCTCCCGAGACCAATGGCTGCCAATGAACGAGCAGCTCCTGGGAACAAAACGTATATGAAAAATGGGAATGCCTCTTTAGAAACATAATTTTGGGGTTGGATTTTTGAAAATAGTGTGAGAGAATTTGTTTTAAAATAAAGAAGAAAAAATATATGTGCTTTGAATGCCCTCTCATATAATCTAGTCTTAACTATCATTTGTCCATGTAAAAATATCCAGAGATTTTATAAGTTTGGTGTTTAAATTTCTATGCATAAAAATTAAACATTATTCATGTAAATGCATGCACGCACACACACGCTGGATTATATATTTGTAGAATTCGATACTAGCTTTGATGAGCTGAGAGTAATTTCCTGCATATTTGCATAGTGGTAGCATCATGGCATGTTGATGCAGGCTGGCCAGAAAAGGATCTCATTTAGGGTGAAAGCAGATGTTGTCTGACATCTCATTTGTACCACCATAAAACAAAAAAAATATGATGGTACAAATGGTGAGTTAACAGACGTCGCTACCTTTTGTCATGCCACAACAAAGGAAAATCAGTGGCATAAGAAAAGCGAGTAACAGACTGCTACTTTATTGTGGCAGATGTCTATTAGCTCTGTGGTAGGAAAGTAGAGCAGCCTGAGCTGCTCCTTCTCTCCAGCCAACCCAGAGTTCCTCAAGCCCGTAGAGCACCTGCCTGCTTTCCCTGCTTACAGTCACCCAAGGGAATCTTGGGTGTCTTTCCATAAGGGAAATTTGGCTTCAATCACAGGAGTGAGCCTGGCTGAGTGGGGAAAGCCGTTTTCCCTGCTTGGCCAGACCCACACTCCTCAGCAATTGTGGAGGATGGGTCTGGCTGAGAGGAGAAAGCAGGGAGATCACACCACCCCCTGTCCAGCCTTATCAAGGGTGAGACAAAGGGTAATCTGTGTTTCACCCAATGAAGTAGATGAGCTGTGATGTGACATACCGCAGCACATCTGATCTACTTCATTCAGCAAAGTGTATCTCTAGGCGGAGTGGAAAACTGCAGGGTTGACATTTGTATTCATTCTGCACTAGAACAAAATTACATCTTTTGAAACATGTACATGTGTGTGCACACATGCACACACACCCCTCTCTCTCTCCGACAGGGAAAGAGATAAACTGAATTCAGTGTAATGTGGCACTGAAGGAACTCCCTTGGGATGTGGAAGACTAAGGGATATGTAGAGAAACAGGGGCCCTAAATTGAAATGATGGGTTTTAAAAACACCATTTCAATTTAGGGCGAAGTAAACCCCCGTATCGTGCAAACACTCGTGCACTTACCTGCCTCTCCGGCGGTGGGAAGGTGAGGGCAAGCTGCCAGCAGGTGGAGCAGTCCCTGGGCTGCAGCGGGGGAGAGGGGGGAGACTGGTATTTCCCTCCACAGCAGCGGTGGCCCCCACCAGGCAGCACCCGCCCACAGGCACCCAGCCCAGGCAGTTCCAGGGAGCACTGCAGCCATGGAGGGAAGCACCGGGCCTCCGCGCAGCTCAGGCAGGCAGGCAGGCTCCAGGGAAAAGGCAGGTAGGCAGGCAGGCTGCTGCCAGGCTGCCTGCAGAGCCCCTGAGCTGCACAGAGCCCGGTGCTTCACTCCGTGGCTGTAGGGCAGCAAACAAACTCCTCGGAGTTTTAGTTTGCTGCACCCCAAGTCATTTAAGGTGCATTATGCCGCCGAAATTTCTACAATGGACGGAATTACTCAATACGCTGCTGACGCATGCCAACACCACCACCATTAAAGCGGTGCAAAAGCATTTAACCCACTTTAAACTGTCGTGCGCACATGCCCTCGTTTCATCTACACACAGCCTAAGGTTCAAAGTCCTGCTCTATACAATTCAGAAGGACTTGAATATCCCACATGCCATGGAAGTGTCCTTCCTAATGATCAGGCTATGCTTACATAGGTTCAACTTCCATTTCCCCTCTAGCTTTGACTAAAAATCCTACCCCGAAAACACAGAAAGAATTTTAGTTTTGATGAATACACTGAGAAAAAAAAAATCAACTCAGCCATTGACTTGATTGACTTACTTGTTACCACACAGAAAATACTTATGAAGAAATTAGTTAAAAATGCATGCTTGATATACATGCTATGTTTATACCTTCCTAAAGCTATCAGTAACTAACAGGGCAATGTGCAAGACAAGGGTAAAAAATGTCAGGATAATAATTATTTCAATATTATAGCTAAGAATAAGGGAGTTATTAGTAGAATCTTGTCTTAAGTTAGGCCTAGAGTCCCTTCCATGCACCCAAGATAATCACTTAGCAGCTAGGAGGCTAGCACTGCACTGGGTGTACATCACAAAAAAATTATTTTTTTGCTTGCAAGTTAGAGTTACCAGAAAACACCTTAACAAACAAAATCATTTAAAATGACAAACATTTAGCTTGCAATGCAAGCAAGCTGTGCAAATCACATGATATTTACGGGCAGTAAAAACCCCATTTTCATACAACCACAGATTAGACCCACATAACAAGCGTAAAGCGCCTGAAGCAATACAGTTGACACATATGCTATGGTAGCCCTGGTGGAATAGGTACTTTGAAAATGTAAAATGATGTTTTATTCATGTTTTCCTCTAATAAATCATTGCTAATGCACCAGTGGGTTGCACTGCCACTCTTCTATCCTATGCTCCACTCATAAAGCTGAAGGATGAAACTGAGAGGTTGGGTCTTAAGTTATCATTTTTATTACTCTAATTGGTCTACAATTGCAGCCATACTTACTATTGTCCCTATGGGCCAGCTATTAATACAGTATATTTTAAATGGCCTAATAGTTAAAATGGTGACTTTGGGTTAATGAGCACCATAAATATTGAACCCTGACATTCTTTTGTTATTTAAATCTACAAACCATTACATGAGCTGAGCTGGATTTCACAGAACTCAGCAAAATCATGTTGCTGGAGTGGTCTCTCCTTTTTCAGCAAATTCTGTACCTACCACCCTCCAGCTACCAGAGAAAATGCCTCTTTCTTTGTGTAATGCCATTGCATTTGCCATCTGTGGAGATAATGCAGCAAGCAAACCATTTGTTAACAGGGGGGAGCACACTGAAACACAGCAGTGTGTGAGGAATCTTGCACTCTACAACTTTCTGATCACCTGAACTCCATAACGTTGATCTTCAATGCTTACTGCAGGCTAATTTCTTCTCCAAATGTAGCACTGACAACAATTCCTATAAATGGAGATGGCACTTGTTGGCTCCATTGTTGGGGCATTTTTTGAGGGAAATACAAGCGGAAAAGATAAATATTTTATCAATGGTATTCAGCTTATCATTTAATGAAGCCATGGAAACCTGGCTGTATAACATCACACTGATTCAAAGAAAAAAAGATAAGTGGAGTTAGAGAAGAGACCCTCAGAACAGTCATTTCACCTTTCTGCTGAAACTACCAAAGCTAGAAGACAGGGCCTTATCCATCCCGTTCATGTTGATGGAGACATTTATACTGACCAGGCATATCATGGACACATTTTATTTGGAAGTTGAAGGAGTTTATACAGGGCAATGATCAGATGTTACACAGTTCTCGCTATTTTAAACTAAATTTTAAAACAGCACTATATTTTAAAACAGCAGCATAGCTCTTACAGGCTCTTTGTACAATTCCCAGTTCCCTGAGCCTGTCAGTCCCTTTTAAATTCAGCTCTATAAAGAAAAATCTTAGTGTCTGATTTACAGTAACTTCAAACTATAAAGGGCCGCTCACTAAAATTTATGTCCAACTTCTAAAGTTTCCTTCATACCTTCTCTCAACTTCAGGATTTTTTACCTGTAACCTTAGAACAGGGGTCAGCAGCCTTTTGGCAGCATGGGTCAGAGCTTACAACCAGCTTTCAGCCAGCTGCCCCCGCTCACTCCTACTGCAGATTCCTGACCCCTCTGCAGTGCAGCGATGTGCCCCAGATCCCCCCTGCCAGACCTGACTTGCAGGCTAAAGGCTGCTGATCCCAACCTTAGAAAGGCTGTAAAGTGTACTTGTAAATAATACCACAATTTGCTAGTAGCTTTGCAATCTCTTATTTTCCTGAGGAAATAATTTTAAGAGAAAAAAACTCCTTAAACAATGATTTAAGCATGAATGTAACAGTGAACTTTAGATAAGACACATAATTGTGCTGCTGCAAGATATGATGACTTTCCCATGGGATAGAAATGACCTGGCAATTCAAGAACAGCTAAGTAAAAAGTAAGGTATAAGCTGGGGGGAGGGGGTTCCCCCACCCATGGATGGGATAAATATAATTTCTCATGGCAGTGTATATCTCTCTTAAGCCTCAGGTGGTTTTAAGTTAATGAGATTAGTTCCAGCAGGAGTGAAATCCCACAAGATAGGATTTATATTTCATTGGTTTTCACTTCATCCAGCAAGTACAGCATAGTCAATCTTTGTGTCACTCTGTTATCGTCCTGGTTTGGGACTTGTTCTCAAACTCAAACCAGGCTAAAGCAGCTCATGACTCTGACAAAAGCATAGGCAACATGCAAAGGGAATATTTAAATGTTTGGAGAGAAGATGAGGGGAAAGGAGAAATACTTATTCTTTCTCCACAGACTGTGATTTTTATTGTAATATTAGGTGTGTGCATGTGTGTCAATATGTTACAGCTTTATTGACAGTGTCAACATGACGTGCATCAATGTTACAGCTTTATTTAACCTGAACAATGAGAATGTGACAGAAGTTAGAAAACTAATTTACAATATTAAAGAGAGAATTTTTTTTCGGATAATAAGAATGAGGTGTTACTTTTACATTAATGTTAAGAACGGATGAAGCAATTTTTTAAAAATTTGGTCACTAGGAAAGCAGACATGGAAAGGTTTGGAGGATTGGTAGCAACCACACTAGGATACAAAGATACAAATCTTTCAGGCCTCCAATTTGGTTCCTATCTGGAAGCTGCACATAGGCTGACAAAGAACTGTGCTTCACTCCCATTCACAGTGCTGTCCACATTGCAAACCTACTGTTGTTTATGCACCAATTCAGTCTCACCAGTAAGGCTCTCTTATAATAATCCAGGACACTAGCATGGCTCTGTCTGCTATATTTTTTACCCCATGGCCAGAATGAGATGCACTGAGGAAGCACAGTTGGAGGATTCTTACAGTTTGTACCACCAATGAGTTACATGTAATGCATAATTCCTGGACTTCAGCCTCCAGGCCATTAAGCTGGCACCTGTGACAAGCGATAATTTTGCTTGAAAAAGGCAACTTTATGGCCAAAATCAAGGCCAGATGATAAAAACAATTTGTAGGTATTAAGCCTCCTTAACACGGTGGCATTGTTCCCAATCAGAATCACTGAACATTAATAACTATTAAGCTAACAGCTCAACATGCAGCAATTACAGTTTGCTAACAGAACAGTATTTTTAATTGTGAATATAACCAAGAAAACAGTTACAGCAACAACAGCCCTAAATACCTGGGACTAGGCTGTATGTGGAAAAGCAACTGCTGTATGGCGTCCTTGGACAGCTCTTTCCCTATGTGGTACAAGAATGACCAGGAGTGCTTCTCTTTCAAAATAAAATGCAAGGGCATCAATATAATGATCTTTGCTCAAGCCTTCACAATAGTTTCTGGCTCCCTTCCAAGCAGCAGCCGGGTTAAAAGTATATCCCAGGAACACATAGAAAGTTCTATTTTTACTAGTCCTTAAACCTCAAAATATGAAATAAATCTATTTTCTAACCAAAGGAGAAATGTAGCTTTCCAGAATGGCCATCTCCAGACTGTCACAGAAAAAGTATTGCTTACCTCAATTCCAATGAAAAACTGTTTAAAGCACTGTACTTAACTTTTTCCTATACTGCCAAACCAGTTTCTTTGTATTTTTTTCATTCTCCACCCCCTGTTGGTGCCTCTGCCCTGTCTCAGGTTCCTGCATACCACATAGTAGCCAACTGTCTCTTGTTACGTATGTCAAGTTCAATATGCTTCTAACAGGAAAATGGCATATTTTATTGCAGTCCTCAGCTAGTACAAGTCAGTAGAGTAAACCACCAAAAATGAAATACAGGAGTAAGTTTTCAGAACAAGAGGCCTATTTTCTCCTACATACAGGCTCACTGGGCTACTCCTCAATTGAGAAGTATCAGCTTTATGCAGCTGAAATGAGCCAATGCTAACTTAGACAAGCTAAGGAAGTGGTGGCGAGTATCTGTCAACAAACACACTGAAACTCCAAGTCTAAGGACATGCACCCTGATTGGTGATTGCAAGTAGGTTAGCCCAAGGTGCTGGAAACGTGGCCACCAAATACTGAATTGCATTTTGAAAACTCTGACATAATTTTTAGGTTGCAAGCTGTCATATCAAACGCGGAGGCTGCCTGACCAAAAATGCACGCCGCAATGCTTCCTGTTCCTATATTTAAGTAATTGAGAAAAAAAATGCATTTTGCCCTCTTCCCCCAAGTAAAAGCCACTGAACATTTCCGTTACTACACAGCCTTGTCAAGCAAGTGTGCCAATCAGTGTATTAACACTGTTTTCAATTAAATCTAACAAGCAAGTATAATTCCAACAATATGAAAATGAACTGCCAGGGTAATTGTTCTGGAAGTGCTGCAATTATAAATGTCATGGAAATGCATCATGTTTTCTCTTGGCAAAAGAATGGTTCTATAGTACAACTAGGGAATCCCTCCTATGCACTTTAATAATCAACTGATCTTTGAAAAAAAAAAGTCCAAGTTTTACACCATAAAACTTTCCCATCGCTACTACCATGAAAACTTACCCAAAAATATATGCTGCTGGAAAAAGGTTACCTTAAAATATTTTACTAAAAACAGTTTGCAAGATTTCCACAGAGCATCATAAGCATGTCTGATCTCTTGTATAACACAGACTAAAAAACCTACCCAGCAATTTTCACATCCTACCTGTAACTGGTACGTGCAGCAAACCCATCCTGCAAATAAAATTCTGCTGTTTCAAAACTGGCTTGCCAAGACTGCCAATTCTGGAAGACACTTAGAAATAGCAATAAAATTACATCACTGTTAAAAGGATCATCTTTTTCACGGCCTGTTAAGATCCCCTAGTCCGATCTTAAGAGCAAATGAAAATACTTGTTTTTATCTTGCCTTTCCTATGCATGTCTATGGTGAGCTCCATTTCTGCCACATTTTATGCAGTGCCAGACTATTCACGTATATGCTCAGAAAGCAGCATAGCCGGTCAGTCCTTCTGTACCACTCTCTTCTCCAATTTTGCACAATAAGTTTTGCAGATACAGAGCTGTTTAAAAGGAGTTGACATTTTCTTTTCAGCCCATAAGGCACCTTGGATATGCAGAGCTCTGCATAAAGGCACACAGAAAAGCTGCACTTTGGCTCTGTCATGCCCACCTTACATAAAACTCAGAAGAAAGGCCTCCCAGTCTCCGTTAGTTTGAACTGCTGACATAAAGGAAAGGGAGAGAACCAGTGCAGCATTCAGCAAAGGAGACACAGATAAGTGAACATCAATTCACATACAGTCAGCCATCCTTCCATGATAGAGTCTGCTTCCCTCCTAACCCAACAGGGGCAATAATAATTTCTAGAAGTCTGCTTAGAGGTACATTTTGACAATCACTTTCCACAACTTGACTCTGTTGCTATACAGGGGTCTTAAAAGTGGGAGAGGCTTACTCCACTCCCACATAAAGGCCTATTAGGGCCTCCTCACTTGGTAATTTTGGGTGGCTCCTGGAGCTCTTAACCCCTGGATTGTTCACACGTTAACACTTGAACCTAGTTTTAAGAACTCATTGGATAGCCCAAAGTTATGTTACTCCTGGGCGCGATTATCTCTGCTCCATGTTACCCAGGTTATATTGCACTAAACTGTAGCCACTCTAAGCTACACATTAGTGTAATAATAATAATACCTGCTCCCTACTGGACTAGATTGGGCCCACGGCCCCCTCCGGCCCCCCACCTCCCCAACACCCCAGATTCCCACGCACTGCCCCTTACTCACAGCTGCTTGCCCCGTCTGTCCCAGGGGAGCAGGCAGGGAAGGAAGGGTTAACTTGCCTGCCCAGCTGCCACTCTCTGGGTAGGCTAGCCTGGAGAAGAACAGCAGCAGTGGCAGGGGCTGGGCAGGAGGGTTAACACTTCCCTTCATGCTCCCCCAGGACAGACAGTGCAGGCAGCCACAAGTAAGCATGGGGGGCAGGGAATGGGGGGGGACTGGAGGCGCGTCAGGGGGAAACCTAGAAAGTTTGGGGTGGGGGGCGCTAGGTGCAGAGAGTCAAACAATCTGAGGCTGAATCAATTCAGTCTTTGCAACTTAGTCTAAACTGCACAAATTAAATTGAAACAGAAGTGAACAGACATTTACCTTTGATTCAGGAAATACAGCCACATGCTTGCAGTGACTCAGGCCACAAGCCAGGGGGTGCTAGAGCACAGCTCTCTGGCTGTGTGTTCACTTCCTCTTCCTGCTGCCCCCCCAACATCTCTGGGATTTGCAGTCCAGAATCAGAGGAGCAGGATTCTGCAGGGTTGCTCATCACTTCCTCTTCCGGCTTCCAGGTGTATCTGGGATTTGTAGTCCATAGTCTCAGACAACAGTAAGTTTGAGCAGAGGAAGGGGTGTTTAACCCCCCTCCCTGGTCCCAGACCCCAGCTGGAGTTTGCCTGGAGGGGGAAGTCCCCCCCCCCCATCTCCAAAGACTGGGCTGCATCCCCAACCGGACTTGCCACCCCCCTTGTCAACCAGCCACCACTGGTCCAACTAGGGAGCCAGCCCTGCTCTCTGGAGCAGACAGCCCAGTCCAGGGCTGAAAAATACTGGGATGCTAGAGGACTCTGCTTTAAGTTAAACCAGGAAGGGGTCTGGGTTAGAAGTTCCATAAACCAGTTTGACCCAAATCAGTTAAGTTTGATATTACATTCAACCACATTTACCTTAAACCAGTTTCAGCCCTTTTGAAACTGGTTTATGTGTACTGAACTTCTGTTCTGTTACAGGTTTAGAGCAGTTTCTGATCACTTAAACCAGTTTGTGTGTAATTTCTGTCCCTGTCTGGGGAGGGGTGATTTGTACCTTTCAGTCCTCCAGGCCCCTGATGGCCTGAACGTGTGACTGCTCCAGACTTGAACTAGCATTAACACCCAACAACATTTGGGTGGCTCACATAAGGTGTAATACGGCTCTTAAACTCGCTGTCAAAACAGTGGAAAGAGACCTTGATAGAAATAAGACTCGAGACCCACAGGCTCAGAGACTTCCTCAACGAGTTTCTACTTCAGACATGGGAATAAAGGAAGAACAGTAGTTACTGGATTCAGATTCATGCATCAGCTCTGCATAGAGCACGCTGCATGCTTTAAGCTACCTTAAAAAAGTGTAAACTGGAATATGAAAGATTGAGTTTGACTAGAGAACAGCAGCATCACTCTGTTGTTGTACTTGGTTTGTGAATATGCTAAAGCTAGACTATATTGAGGAAAAAGGGAAGAAAAATGAAATGGCAGAGAAAGGGTTGTAGTTGAAGCCCTGTATTTCCTTGCATTTGCCTTCTACTATTGTCTTGATACTTCGGTGAAAATTCAATGTCACCATTCTGAGAGAGTGAAACACATGAACCTAACACAGGAGGCTGGACCTTATTTGGGAAAGGAGAGTGCTGGTGGCAAAAAGCTGATGTATATGGATGAAGACAGGGTACAGAGATGTGAGGAAATGTGGTAACTTTTGGAGACAATTTTTGGTAGAAAAGACAAAGAATGAAATGGACAGACTTTGTCAAGAGACTGTGTTTTGGATTTTACATGTACTCAGATAAGTATTGATAGATACCTTCACAGTTGATATGTTGCTTTGCATGACAGCTAAAATAATTTAAAAGCTCCAAAGCCACAACTTCGTTA
Source organism: Gavialis gangeticus (assembly GCF_001723915.1). Taxonomy (NCBI): domain Eukaryota; kingdom Metazoa; phylum Chordata; order Crocodylia; family Gavialidae; genus Gavialis; species Gavialis gangeticus. The sequence continues at coordinate 20,822,176 of NW_017728995.1, read as the reverse complement.
GGTCTCAGAAACTTAACTAAGTCAGAGCATGAGGAAATGGAGAGGGAAACCCAGCAGCTGTAGAAAACGCTGAGGGGAATTAAATTGGAATTGCATTGTATCAACAAGGAGGGCAAGGAATGCAAGCCTTAAATTAAAGGTTGTAATAACTGTGACCATTCAAGGTCCAGTGGCACTCTGCAAATGTTGACCCTGCTTGTCCTGCTTCCAAAAAAGAAGGAGCTGCCTAGACCCGTAGGCTGATTATCTGAAATATATACTAATATCCATGGTTTGGCAGCTTGAACCTGCCGCCATTTGTACAGCTGGGTAAGACAAATCTCACTCAGGCAGAATTGAACAAAAATGCCACAAAGGGAAAATGTCCTTTCAATTGCACCTTTTCCTAGTCCTTTTAATCAGAGAGGGAACAATGTGGCTTCAAACTGGATAACTGCATTCTCCCCAACCCATTTCTATAGTTTGCTCAGACACAGCAGTTATCACTTGCTCTGTTGTGTAGATTTGCCACACACTCTGCTACATGTGGTGGCACTTCAAGGGTAGAAAAAGTGAGATTCCTATAGATCAAAGAACAGTTGCATTCTCTGCAGGTGCAAATGGCAGGGATCCACTAAGTTCAGTGCTGTTTCGCCTATTCAAAATGGCAGAGGAGTTGGCCAGTAATTTGCACAAGCAGCCAGCACATTTTATAGTAAGCTTTGCTTTCAGGACAAAAAGCTGCTACATAAATGTTAAATGCTCAGTATTGGAAATTGTGTAGATCTAAACTGGAAGAACAAGATTGTCCATAAATTTCAGAAATAGTTGAAACAAAAACAAAAACTCAGTGTCTCCTTTCAATTTAAAACTTAGAAGGAAAAGCAAGTCAGTCACTATTTTTTACCTGTGAGATCTTGCTAGCTCTGCAAGTTAATCGGCCCATGCCATCAAGAAACATGCAAAACGTGAAATATAACATCTATTTTCTGAATGACATTATCAAGTAAATATCATCAGACTCACATTGCCAAGGTGAAAAGTTACTCCAGCAAATGCTATGTCGAGCTTTCCTCTTTCTTCCTCCCCCCCCCCCGAGTTTTTATGTTGCATTGATTTTATCACTGTCATAAAGGATAGTATAGGCTTTCCACTTCACCACTGTGGAAATCATTTCTGTGCCCAGTCTTAAGCAAATAAACTGGAACCATGACTTCTTATTTGAGAAGATAGATAACCTTGAGTATTAAACCTTACCTGCCATTTCCATGATCTTGACTTGCCATTACAAAGGAAGAGCATCCTCATCTGCAAATTACTAAAAATAATCAGCTGCAAGATGTGACCTTGGATGAAGCAATGTTAAATTGGCCAGCAAATTTTTCTGAGGCATCACTGTTATTAACTTGCAATTTTTTCATTTCAGTCTGCCACTGATGCTTGGCAGGTTATAATTTTTCATTTTCGCACTTGGCTGATGCTCACTCAAGTAGAGATTATGGAGATAGCAGTGGAGAATTTTTACAAAGGGTTTTTTCCCCTTTCACTCCATCATATCAGGATACAAATACAAAACAGATTCTCTTTATGAGGCAGTTTATCAACTAGGTGCAACAGGAAGGATGCTTAAAAAGTAGCAGTCTTACAGAACTGCAGTGGTAAAAACTGTTCCTATTTTACCACAAATACAGGGTTTCCAAATTGCTGTTGGTCCAGTATGCCTGCTGAAGTATAGAAGTGTAATGACACACCTAGATGACCCATCATTTGGCATGATAACTGAATTGAAAGGACCATGTCCATTAGCTGGAAGACTCAACCTCTTTATGTGATCGAGTCACTAGAGGGAGACACAGGTCCACACTGTATTAGTTTACATTTAAAAAGCTGGTAGATCGAGATTTAAATTAAGACAGTTTTCATTTATTGGCAACCTTTTCTTCCTTTAACATTAGAAGTCTAAGAACAAGACACAAGAGGGTGTTTGCACTGTTACTTTGAAATTGGCTCTTCAGCCTGCTAAAGCAATAATGAAGTATATCACTATGCAATGCCTGATCTCTTCCTCTCTGTTTTTTATAGGCTTAAACTGGCAAACCATTAGCTATGTTGTGCCATTTACTTTTAAAAATACTCTATGGCTTCAATTATTCAAAAAAAAAAAAAATCAGCCATATAATATGGATTAATAGCATTGGTATTTCACTTGTTGAAATTAGGAAAGAAAAATAGTCTGGAGGGAAACATACAGACAAGAAAAACACCAATTACAAAACAAACAGTACTTCATTGCAACAAAACTTAAGCTGTCACTTGACGTAGTTATTCCTGAGGCTTTTAGGCTGAACTCTCTTTCCTATACAAAATGCTTCTGACAGTCCAGCAGTTTATCCAAGAAAAGGAAAATCTTTGCCAATCAAGTTGAAGGACTTGTTTGTTTCCCCTGGCTCTTACCAGACTCAGCATCTCATTCTCTCGTTTTCTGAACAAATTGCTGGCCTGTCAGGCAGAAAATGCAATGAAAGTTACCCTAATGGTCCAGTTTGGAATTACACTTGTCATTTCAAAATTTTCTCTCAGAACACAAACTGCTTGTAATACTTCTAGTAAAGAAATACCACAGTGTTACACCTAAGCAGAAAAACAATGGTCTATATATTGTGGTAAAAGCGACTGAAGTGGCTTTTAGTGGTGTTTCATATTAATCACAGAAAATGTGGATTTGGGGTTACTTTTTTTTTTTTTCTTTTTAAACCAAATTTGGGGAATTTTTTTTTTTAAATCAGAGAAAACTAGGATCCCTGTTGATAGCACAGGGCTCTTTAAACAAAGGCAAATCAGGATCCAATGCCAAAAAAATGAAAACAGATTCATTAAGACTAGAACTAAGACACAAGTTTGTCAATGGGGTGGACAATTAATCATTAGAAATATTACCTATGGGTAGATTCTGCATCACTCGAAGTCTTTCAAAGTCAGCGCTAAATATCTTTTAAAATACATGCTCTAACTTGTCAAGAAAGTATGGGTTTGACATGGGAACCACTGGATGAGATTCTATGACCTATGTTACACAAGGGCGTCAAGCCAGATCAAAACGGCTTCTACTGGCCTTACAGTCTATATGGAGCATGTGCAGCAAACCAGAGCAAGGAAGACAAGAGATGCTAAAAGCTGTATCTCCACGTAGCCCCATCATGAATTCAGTGGTAGAACCATGTCAGTATGACAGGAAGCGCCACCAGGCATATAACTATCAAGGTTTTCTTCCCAGAGCACTGTGGAAACTAGGCTACTTAAGCAGAGCAACAGTGGGCTACCCTTACTGCATGCTGGATCAGAAACTAATGGTATAACCATACATATTAAATAATAATACACGCACTTGTCATTAGCTACAATTCTAGGTGTATATTTGGTATTTGAAATCAGCCATTCTCCTGCAGGACTGCAACTTTGAGTCATAGGAAGGTGGATTTTGGCAACTTTTTATTTTTGTATCGCTGTTCCGTTTACAAAATTAATTACTATGAATTTTACAACTCCTTCTAAGATAATCCTTTGGTGACCATCTGCAGCAGGCAGCTTAGACTTTTCAAGGGCGAATAAAGAAGAAACTCCCAATATTTTTGGTCAAGTGATCAAAGCAAGAGAAAAATATAAGAACTGGGGAATGTATTCCATCAGTGAATTCAGCAAGAGAAAAAACAGCAAAACTCTCAGGGACTCCTTTATAACCAATTTAATTCTAAATTACCAACATTCGCTAGAGGCCTGATCCAAACACCTGTGATGTAAATGATGCCTATGGCTCAGGCCTGAACTCTAGCAGTTCATTCCAGGAGCTGCAATTCTCAAGGATTCTCTGAAATAAGAAATAATTTTTAGTTAACCCTCCACAAAACACTACTGAACTCAACTGAGACTTTAGCTTTGTCATTAGTTAGTTAAGAAAAATAAATTCTGCGAAGACAAATCTGAAATAACTACATGTTGTAATGGAGTTTCTTCATATTTCTCTAGCAAAATTAAGAGGAAAAAAGTGGCCTGCAAATAAAAACATATTATGTTTCTCATCTTTCAGTGGAGATCCCAACATAATATTATCACTTATTTCAAACACTAAAACTCTTTCTCATGGGGCTTAGATACTGTCACGCTATCACTGGGACATGCCTATTTTAGGGATGTAAATATGGGGGGGGGGGTTAAAAAAAACTTTGTTCAAGCTCCTCTAATTATCTCAGTTAAACGATTAACTGATAACATAGCAGCTCGTACATGGCTGCTACTTGGAGCTGCTCCCAGAGTCCTTTGACTCCAGGGAGGGAGACAGGAGGCAAGCCCAGCCAGACAGAACAGCCCACAGCTCACCTGAAGCCCTGTACTGGGAGAGACGGAGCACCTGTGAATGAGCAGCTAATTGTTTAATTTATGAGTTATTAGACTGCTCCAGTTTTTCTCTTAGATTTATGAATACTAATCCCCCTCGCTCCTCCCTCTCTTCCTCCCTGCCCTGCTGCCTTCCCTTTCTCCCTTTCCTACCAGACTGCGCCCGCCCCAAACTAAAGACTAACTAGTAAGCTAACCGGTCATCACAGAATTTATTGATTAAATGATTAATCATTTAACCTTTCACATCCCTAGCCTATTTTAACCATGAGCTCCCAACTTTCAGTTTGGAGAGCAAGGATGTGAATTAAAAGATATATTCCTTTGCAATCACTACTACTACGCATGCCAAATAAGGACATAGGGGGTGCATCTACACATGCACTTTACAGCGAAGTAGACTAATGAGCTCCACAGTAAAGCATCACCGTCTACACATGTGCCACTATTAGGGCGCAGTAAACTAATTAACTCTGCTGTAGGATACTACTGTCAGGACAGTACTATCTTACCGCAGAGTACTTTACTGAACTGAAACCCACATGGCGATGGTGTTTAGGGGCGTAAATTGTGCCTAGTCAGCCAGAGGCCTGCTCTACCCTGCATCAAATTATAGTTGGCTGGAGCTCAAACCACTCTGGAGTTTATTGCATCGCATTAGTTGCCTGTGTAGATGCACCCAGGGTGGAGGTAGGAGAATGGGGGAACCAACTAGTCAATGAAAAATTAGTCCACAAACCAGGGATGATCATCAAAGAGCCAAATCATCCAGCTAGGAGTCAAAGTAGCTAGTCAAACTTGTTAACTTCTCAAAGTACCCAACTGCCACTTCAGAAAGGACGTGCTAGGGACAGTACCGGGACCAAGTTTTAGCTTACATTTTTGACAACCAACAGACACCCTTGACAAGCAGCTCTTTCACGTTCTTGTTGAAAGTGTCTACCCAGAAACAGAGAATTTCTGTAGTAGGTATGGGGTCCTGTGGGACCTTCCTTATCTGCCCCAAATTGATTACCATTTACTCTAAAACTCCAGATTAAAGACTCTCCCAGTGGGTCTAAGTTATGGAAGTAAAGGCAAGTACTCTAAAATAGTTTATGCCCAATTGCCTCCCAGGTTCATAGCGTACCTCCAAAGTACTCCAGCTGCTGCTGTACTCTCTTGTTCAGAACCCCAAATCAGCTCTCAGATCCCCAAGATAAATCCACAATCTCTATACTCCCAGGCTGGCACCAGAAGACAGCATCACCGGGCAAAACTGAAGATGTGCATGTCAAAAGGAAACAATATTTGGTACTCCCAGCGTGAGCAGAATTATATAAATCCGTTAAAATTCCCTAGGCCCTCCTAAAGCTACTGTACTTGTGTACAAATCAGCAAAACCTAGTTTAGAGAAACTAATCATACCGCTAATACTTATGCATAAAATTGTCAAATTCTCACAGGGAACACAATTCAGACAGCAATTCTTGAAGGAATCTTTTTGGCACCAACATCAGGTATTTAGCATCATAAGGAGTGAATTCAATACAAACATACTTCAGCTGCTTTTGCTGGACACTTTTTATTGAATCTAGCCCAAGGTTGGTACTACACCAACACATTTTAACAATTCATGGCTTTAATTAAGTAGATATCATTACTCTAGCTTCATTTTTATATTCTATTCTTTTTATCTGCCACTAATGCAGACAGTCCCCCTGTACCACACACACTGCTTGCTGCTGTTAATTGAAAAGAGCTGTCAAATAGCCACTGATGTATAAGATGTCATTTTCAAATCTCAGATCAGCAGGACTTGCAGGGGAGACTCATCTCATGTGAGGGCATATGGTCTTATACTCCAGTCTTTGAACTTTTTGCCAGGGACAGGCATCCTTCACGTGCAGCCAGGATGGTATAAGGAAGCAAAGTACCAACAAGCAGCCTAACCATACAACCCTCTAAGTACCCAGTGACCACACTTACCTTTCCGGGCAATGGTGCGATTAGATGTTTTGTTTTGTTTTTACCAAACCTGTCTGAAACTTCTCCCACCAAAATACTTTTCCAAGAGACAAGCTGTTTTATGACTAAACACTTTTACCACATCAAAATTTTCTTCCTGTCAACAGAGAGTCAAAGTTTTCCACTGAACAACCATCACCTACTAGCTATGTTCAGAGTCCCTTGCTAACATGCTTGTTGCTACTGCCTTTCATTGCCACAACCCCCATTCCGGGAGACTTCGTGCTGCGGTAATTGCCATGGCATTCCTTCAAATAACACTTGTTACAGATAATGAGCTCCTATAAGCTCGCAGATCAATTGATCTGCCACCCCATTCCCAGGGAGTTCTCCTAGAATGAAAATACTCAACAGGGCACCCTAACCTGTCTTCCTTCACTCTCTTCTCTCCTTGCTGGAGCTGCCTGGCTGGAAATAGCCCCTGGGACACTGGGTGAGCCAATCTGGCACACCTGGCAAGGCAGTAAAGTGAGCTCCGGGTGTGCCGGCAGTTCCTTCCACAGCATGGAAATCTTCTGGGCAGGGGACTTGTGGCTCGGGGTGCCGCATTCTAGCAACGAGGCCCCGCTAGCCTCTTTACAATGAGTTTTCAAAGAAAATGGCCAGCAGCTTGTAACCCTGGGGGTTACAAGAAATAATGGCCATAAGCTAGCAGAGAGCAGATTTAGACTAGACATTAGGAAGAACTTCTTCAGAGTTAGAGTGGCCAAAATCTGGAATGGGCTTCCAAGGGAAGTGGTGCTCTCCCCTACCCTGGGGGTCTTCAAGAGGAGGTTGGATGGGCATCTGGCTGGGGTCATCTGAACCCAGCACTTTCCTGCCTACGCAGGGGGTCGGACTCGATGATCTATTGAGGTCCCTTTTGACCCCAACATCTATGAATCTATGAAATTGACAAAAGCTACAAGGAGTGTGCGGCAGGAGCCATGAGAGCCAGCAAGCTGCAAGCAGGGCAGCAGCCAAGCCTGCCGGCTGAGGGGCTTTTTGCTTTTTATTCACTGTCGTGTTTTTTTCTTTCTTTGGAAATGAGCCCCACTGGGGATACCCGAGGCCAGATTTGACTGGGTGGACACCACCCCTCCTGGAACCCATTAAAACATCAAAGTCATGGCAGGAGAGAGCTAGGAGGACCCCAGTTTCGCTAACACCCAAGGTATTCTCCGCAGGGTGTCTCTCCCTTCTGATAAACCCCTTTAATCAAGAAATCTCCGTTTTGTAATTACCAACACAACAGATACCCTGAAAAAAAGCCACTCTTACTGAATCTCAAACAACAGGGAGACAGAAATACATAGATTTCAGACAAAATTTTCAAAAATACTAAATAACACAGTAGCTCTTGCCATGATGCATTGGATTTTATGGAGGTGTGATTTATTTGCATGTTTAAATCTTTTTTTTTGCTCATGCAAATTACAGCCATGTAAATTCTGTCCTCTGAAACCAGAAGCAGGGGTGAATAGCGGACAGGGATGCAGTGTTGTAGTTGCACCCCACTTTCATTCTTGCTCCACGTACACTTTAAAACCAACTGCCCAGGAGAAGCGGCAGCATTTCTACTCATGCATTGTTGACAGAGTCAATCAACTTCATGGCTCATAATGTACCCGATTCCTCCTAATTTGTCATCACTCCACAGGGGTTAACAACCTTCTCTCCTTCTAATGTTCTTGATATTACATTATTCAATGCATCATCTTCTGCAATTTTGCTACCTCTTCCTGGTAATATCTTTCTTCTGTTTTACAGCCCTGCAGACTTTTTAGTTCTAGCTAAAAAGCTTAATTCAGGTATGTTAAGTAACTTAGGAGAATATTAACTCAGGTGTGGAAATGATTGACAATGAAGTATTCCAGCCTTCAGATGCTCAAGAACACTAGGTTTTGTTTTACAAATATGAATAAAAGATGGGCATTTAAGTATAATGACTACAAAACTAATAAAATATCTCTGGACTATATTTTCCTAGTCCGTTATGTTTTTAAAACTTAGCATGTAAACTACCAAATAAGCACATATTGCAATGAAGTTATATTTTTACTTTAATCTTAAAATGAACAATATAGCACTAGGCCCCTAGCATATTAACACATTTAGTTTCTCTTTAACTATAAAAAATGTACGTTGTTTTATATGTGATTATGCACCACAATACCAGCACCCCACTTTTCAAAATCCTAGATCTGCCCATGGCCAAAGGAGTTTAGCTTTCTAGAAAAGGGGGAAGTGTTTGAAAAGAAATAGGAACAACTTGTCTAACACACACATTTTTTCCAAAATCCATTAAACAGTAACTGTTTCCCTCCAAGATAGTCAGGCTTATTACAGCTGCTAATTACATATCAGTCAAATACAACTGTATATTTTATTTTATTATTTTTTTAATATATATATATATTTACGATCTGTTTCAGGCTTAGCTAGACCTTACTTCATAGACCTACCCTTTTATTTATTATGTACTGTATGAAAACATTTTAGCAATTCAAGGTGTACCTCCCACCATTCTAAATATATTACTTTTGGGGTTCAGCACTAAGTTGCACATCAAATATAGAAAATTGTCAGATGATGTCAAATTAAAGTGCACAGATCTGTCTTGCTAGTTCTACTACTTCCTTTTGCCAGTGAGGCAAATATTTCCAAAAAATATATAGCTTTGCTAACAGCATATTCCTGGAAACAGGAAGTACAGTGAGACAAAGACTGGGTATGGCAGCCCCAGAAACTGGAACAAGCAGCAACAGGGAGCTCCCACTTTTACATAGAAAATCAAAGGGGTTAAGGTCACAAATCAACAGGCCAAATGAAGGAACAGGTAAAAGGTAGAAAAACATCAACACTGTGGTAACAAACTCAGCACCTTAATTTCCCCTCCACACCCCCTCCCCACAACACACACACCACCCCAAACAAGACTTTAGTACCTAAAGTGCTCAAACAGCAGCCTGAAGCTGCCCCCAAGTCTGAGTCCAGCTCTTTCAGTCCACAGTCCTTGCTGACTGAGCCAGTGAAATCTCCAACTCCACTGTGCACTACTCTGCGTAGGGCTGACCAGGTTCATTGTGCATGATGCTCTCTCTTCCCCTTACTTCAGCCTCAAGCTTCCTCCTCCTTTTTTCCCTTCACCCCAGCCCCTGGGGGTTTCTGAGAGTTGCAGTCCAAATTAAGAGACATCACAGCTCCACAGACTGCCCCTTGGTTCCACCTGCTGTTACATATATTACACTCACATTACACCAGGAAATAGACATATACAGGCATACCTCAGAAATATTGCGGGTTCGGTTCCAGACAACCGCAATAAAGCAAATATCGCAATAAAGTGAGTCACACGCATTTTTTGGTTTCCCAGTGCATATAAAAGCTATGTTTACACTATACTGTAGTCTATTAAGTGTGCAATAGCATTATGTCTAAAAAAACCAATGTACATACCTTAATTAAAAAATACTTTATTGCTAAAAAATGCTAACCATCATCTGAGCCTTCAGTGAGTCGTAATCTTTTTGCTGGTGGATGGTCTTGCCTCAATTTGTAAAAAATGCAATATCTGCAAAGCGCAATAAAGCGAAGCACAGTAAAATGAGGTATACCCACACTACACTGAAAAAGAACGCTTCTTTCTTCCCCCCTACTGACTAAATGGATGTCTGAGGGTATACTTATAGGCTAAACAGACAGTCAAAAAGCCTGAGGCTGAATCGATTCAGTCTCTGAAGGTTAGTCTAAGCTGCAAAGACTGAACCAATAAGCAAATGAACAGACTTCCACTTTTGATTCAGGAAATGCAACCACATGCCTACAGCAGCTCAAGCCAGAAGCCGGGGGGCGCTAAGAACACAGCTCTCTGGAACATAGTGAGCATGAGGTGTGTGTTTTCTTCCTCTTCCTGCTGCCCCTGAGGTCTCTAGAATTTGGAGCCCAAAATCACAATGGCAGCACTCTGCAGAGTTGCTGATCACTTCCTTTTCCTGATTCCAGGTGCCTCTGGGATTTGTAGTCCACAGTTGCAGCCAGCACTAAGTAAGCAGGGCAGGGCAGCTCCGTACTCATAGTTTCATAGTTAGTAAGGTCGGAAGGGACCTGAACAGATCATCAAGTCTGACCCCCTGCCATGGCAGGAAAGAGTACTGGGGTCAAACGACCCCAGCAAGGTGATTGTCTAGCCGGGGAGGGGAAAGGAAAGTTTAACACCCCTCGTTCGCCCCAGACCCAAGCAGGGGTTTGACTGAGGAGGCCGGTGAGCCAGCCAGTGAGACCAGTGAGCCAGTCATCACTGCTCCAGCTAGGAAGCAGAGGGGCAAGGTCAGCCCTGCTCTCTGGAGCAGACAACACAGCCCAGAACAAGACTAAAAATGCTGGGAGACTGTGATTTAACTTGAACCAGGAAGGAGTCTGGGACAGAAGTTTCATATACTAGTTTGACCCAAATCAATTAAGTCTGATACTACATTCAGCCAGGTTCATCTTAAACCAGTTTCAGCCATTTTGAAACTGGTTTATGTGCACTATT
>NW_017728995.1:20790689-20811134 GCF_001723915.1 Gavialis gangeticus | reverse complement strand
AGCTCAAGCCAGAAGCCGGGGGGCGCTAAGAACACAGCTCTCTGGAACATAGTGAGCATGAGGTGTGTGTTTTCTTCCTCTTCCTGCTGCCCCTGAGGTCTCTAGAATTTGGAGCCCAAAATCACAATGGCAGCACTCTGCAGAGTTGCTGATCACTTCCTTTTCCTGATTCCAGGTGCCTCTGGGATTTGTAGTCCACAGTTGCAGCCAGCACTAAGTAAGCAGGGCAGGGCAGCTCCGTACTCATAGTTTCATAGTTAGTAAGGTCGGAAGGGACCTGAACAGATCATCAAGTCTGACCCCCTGCCATGGCAGGAAAGAGTACTGGGGTCAAACGACCCCAGCAAGGTGATTGTCTAGCCGGGGAGGGGAAAGGAAAGTTTAACACCCCTCGTTCGCCCCAGACCCAAGCAGGGGTTTGACTGAGGAGGCCGGTGAGCCAGCCAGTGAGACCAGTGAGCCAGTCATCACTGCTCCAGCTAGGAAGCAGAGGGGCAAGGTCAGCCCTGCTCTCTGGAGCAGACAACACAGCCCAGAACAAGACTAAAAATGCTGGGAGACTGTGATTTAACTTGAACCAGGAAGGAGTCTGGGACAGAAGTTTCATATACTAGTTTGACCCAAATCAATTAAGTCTGATACTACATTCAGCCAGGTTCATCTTAAACCAGTTTCAGCCATTTTGAAACTGGTTTATGTGCACTATTCTGTTAGACTGAAACCAGTTTCTGATCACTTAAACCAAACGTTATGTGTAACGTCTGTCCCTACCTATATAGTGCAAAGTAGATAGCTTGCTTCATGCAGACTTCATAGTCAGAGCCAGCGTAGCAATGCTAGCTGTAGTAAAGCTAATAAACTGCTCTTCTCCCTAGCACCAGTCAGCCTGGGCACTCAAGAGTTAATTCAGGTCTTGTAGATCTGCTACTGTTTCCCTGTTACTGAACAGGGATCATTATTCAGGACAGCAGTAAAGCATGTGCTTAAAACACCTTACGATCAACAGGACTTAAAGACATGCTTTTCCAAATCAAGTTTTTTAACTTGGAAGCAGCAGCCTTTCAACTCAAAAGTTAAGTAACTACTTAAGTGCAGCTGTGAATAAGAACACGTTGCTGAATTGGGGTTCTGGTCCTTCCACTCAGGCATTAAATGTTCATGCTTTGATATCCAGAGATCTAAGGCTCATTACCACACAGGGCCCAGCCAGCAGGCATTACATAACCTTTTATAATATCTCAGACACATTTTAGTTCGGGTTCAGTAACACTGCAGGCAAATCTTCTTATTATTTCACCCAATATATTCACTCATCCCTAATCCAAATGGAAATTTGGGCACAGGGGATGCTTGCAGGAAATCTCAAGAGGAGCAACGCTGGTGAAAACAAATCATCAGCTTTTCACAGCTGAAAGACTGGAAACAGTTGGTGTCATCTATGAAAAATATATAGAAAGCTTCGCCAATTCAAGTCATCTATTTAAATTAGTAGCAGGTTATTTAAATTAAAATATAACTTCTTAAATTATGAAAAGTAATGATAATCAGTTTTGAAAATACAAACTTTCAGCCAGAGTTTATAAGCCTCACTACATCAGGTTCCAAAATTGTGCTAGTCACAAGTTCCATATATTTACTTTGGCTCACTCTTGCCTGTTGTTGTTGGGTACTTGTGACACAATCGAGTGAGTATGTGAAAGAAAACATGAGTACTGCAGATATATCAACGCCCTTCAGAAATGTGTGGTGGGAAAGCCTGAGTCTCTTGGATACATTGGATAAACACTATATGAACCACTGCTCTCTCTAATATTATGTTGTTAGCACACTCCTGACAAACAGAATTTTCAGTGCCAAGTCTTCAGTAGGTAGCACTGGTCAGCTGAGTTTTCATCAACAACTTCTTGTGGATAACAGACAGCTATCAATAAAAGTGACTAACAGTATAGGTTGCAGACCAGCTGTGAGCACACAGGTCCCAGACCAGAAGTGGACGTGAAGGAGCTGTGCTTCATGAGCCCGGACCACCCAGGATGAATATATTCAACCGTTTGCCCATCCCAACAGTCTACATGACCACATTACTTGGCTTCTATAATGACTCTTAGCAAGAGTTATTGTTTACAACCAGATGCCAACATTTCTGAGACAGCAGAGGTGTTAATAGTTTGCACCTTTACAGAACCACAGCATGTCAATGAAGTGACAATTAAATTCTGTCAGTCTCACCAGCTTTTGCAATATTTCTACTCTAAGATCAGTTCTAGAAGAACCAATAGCAACTTGCAGCCTCTAAGTTATACAGCATTGGAGTTATATAGCCTTATACTTTCACATTAATTTTTTTCCTGATAGTCTGAAAATTGCACACATATATTCTTCTTCATTGAATGTTAAATGAATTACTGCTGGAGAGACTGGAAAAGTTATATGGTATATAAGTCTACCTTATGCATTCTGAAGCAGTAAATTAAGATGCAGAAAGGAAAAAGGAGTAGAACTAAACAGCAACATTTACTCTTTGGTTATGGGTGACCCACAGCAACAAAGAACCAGAAAGTATCTGGGGAAGTATGTAGCTAGCTATCCCTTTCTCTTCTCCTAGGGAGGTTACAACAGAGCACAGGTTTTTTGTTTCTGTCAGAAAGGTACCTCTTAATCATGGTAGGAGGAAAAACAGACGGTCTAGTTATTGACCTTGGCTCCAAAACCAACTGAAAAAAAAGAAAACACCTGCTGTACAGACCTAAACCACTGAGATGGAAACTTGATCTGAAGAGAAAAAAAAAACCATGAAAAAAAAAAAAAAAGAATGTGGAAACACATTTTTTTCAACCTTATCTGGTAAGACAGAAGGGTATTATTTTGTTTTTAGGTAGAAAACATTTTCTTCTGAACATGCCGGCTGTTTTTGCATTTCTGTAGGTATAAAGGAACATATGGGAGCTACTGTACATGCATCCTTTTTATAGCAAATTCCTCTGAGAAATACCAACCCAACACGACAGGAAAGCTATAAAAGAATCCAGTTCCCTCAACGTAAGTTCAGTGGAGAAGACTACAGGATACACAAAGTTGAAACAAAAAGGTAAATCATCAACATCAATCTTTAGTAGAAGTGCTAAAAGGGACACAATTCAAGATGTTTCTTGAGATTGATACCATAATTTTGTCTTGCAAGGTGCCCGTAGAAACTTGTAAACTGTTTCTTTGCAACATTTATTTTTAAATTGCACATGCAAATTGGTTTGCTACAGCGGACTATTCCAAAAATAGAATATTAAATATCTGCAAATTCTAAGCATTTGTAGCATTTCCACGGCAATTCTACCAAATTATACAGACTCTGATATCTAGCCTTTTGAGTTGAAGTAATAGCTCCATTCATGACATAGTGAAATGGGTCACTGTCTTTTTAAGCCTCTGGCAAAGCTGGAAGGCAGTGAATAGGCAGAGCTGTGAAAGCTCCCATTTATTATAATTTTCATATAATACAGTAACACCCCTGGAACACAGAAGTGATGGGTTCCAGAGGCCAAGCAAACCAAGATAGGAGTTAGCTGCATTTTAAATAAACTGTAGTCTCCATATAGTTACAGTATACATTACAGTAATCCCACCTGGAGGTGATGAGGGCAGTGAGCAGTATTCCTAGACCCTTGTCTCTAAGAAACGTTAGAAAAAGGCTTTTGCCATTTCCTAAGGTTTCCTCCTGGTTAATGACAAAACTCTGAGACACTGCACAGTTTTGAAGAAAAGCAGGAAGATATCTTTTTTATAACGGTTGCATCCTTACTAGGCCTTCAGAACAATTCCTCTTCTCACAAGTATCCCTATTTCTTCACAAGAGTTCAGTTTAATCTGTACCTGTTCTCTATTCACAAGCTGATCTCTGTAAGCAGGATGTCATCTTCATGATGGTGTTTCATTATACACGTGGACAAGGAGACCTACACGGAGGTCACTAGGATGTGGCTAGCAGCAGGACTATCATCTCTTCAACTCTCCAGGAAGGTTCATTTATGTATGAAAGAGAGTAACCCCTCCACAACTCACAGATGAGGATTTTTGGTAATTACCCATTGCAACTCTCTGGGTTCTTCTGACGAGCAAGTACAGCCACCGGAGGCTTAACTAAGCAGCTGATGTGGGAGACCCAGATTCAATCCTCTCCTCTACTAAGGGAATTTAGGAATAGCCCCAAGAGGGCCCAACCTCTCTAGAAGTTTGAGAAGCATTCTTAATCCCTCTGCTTGACACTGTGACAATTTGCATGAGATAATTTAACATTCATTGGCCCAAAAACTAAAGCAAAAGTGAGCATTCCTAGTGTTCCTGAAAACAGAGAAAGTCCTGGCATCCAGTCTCTGCTCCAAGGTCTCTTTATTCAATGGTTGTGTCTACTAACAAACAGAAGGAAGCCAGAAGTCTAGATTTAATGCATCCAGTTAAGACACTGGGCACATGAGGGCAAGGTTTAGTCTAAGTTTTATGTCTGTGTTGCAAGACACAATATAGACCTAATAAATAATAATCTAATTTCCCCTACAATTTCAACCAGAAGAATGATTTTAATTTACTTCTTGTTATAAACCAATATGGTGTCATGTTGCTTGGCATTTATATCAGCTGCCTCGTTGCAGGGGCAATTGAGGTGACTCCTCCATCTAACTATATAAATGGTAAGGTAAAAAAAAGTTTTCTTATAACGTGGAGATTGTTCTGGACAAAATTACTGTACAGAGATACTGGTTTACGGTCATGTTTGAAGAATAATAGTAACCACCTCCAGGTTTTCCAGACCTTTTGGTTAATTAATTCCTGGGTCAACTGAACAAAAATAAAAAGCTACTCTGCCAGAATAAAAAGCACATTTCCATATATAACTTTACAAGAAGTTTAACTTTCAGACCTAAATATCTTGACAGTATCCATTAAAATCAAATCCATTTCAACTAGTTCTGAAAAAATGGAATTACCTTTGATATATTTTTTACACTGACATTTTTTATGCCATCTCAGGACATCAGTGATTTTCAGATATTTGAATCAGAACTAAAAATAGTTAAGCTTTAAAGGTCAGAAAAGAAATTTTCTCCTCTCCTTTTTGGTAATATTTCTTTTATCCCCTCTTTCTGAAAAGTGTCATTAATTAGTGCCTTTCAACCAAAAAAGTATTAGAAGTGTCTCTATTAAGCAAACATACATTTCAAAACTGAAATCACAGAAAGTGTCCATTAAATTCAAAGGCGATAAATTGCCTTGCTTGGCCACTCAGAGTCTTTCATACCAATTAGAAGGACATTTTATATCACATAAAGCAGTGAGCCACAGAAAGAACACCCAGAAATACTTGAGACTTTTGTATTAGCATCATTTCCCAAGGATTCTCTCCAGCCTCAGAAAGAGGGAGCGAGATTTTTTTAAACATCTTTTAAATCTCCCACTCAGATTTGAACATAGCAGGATTTTCTTTTCATACTAATTTGATATATGCTTCTCAATAAATGTTTTTTTTGTTGAGACTATACTAATTCAGTAAGGCAAGGAAGGGGCCTTAAGCATGTAGACAGGTTCCATTGTTAATGAGACCTAAAAACATCCTTAAAACTATAGCAATGTTTGCAGTGCATACCCAGGACACAGGGACTGGTTTCAACAAGTAAAGGGGCTTAGTTTAAATACATCTTTTTGACATAATTGGAAATAAAAATACATGTAGTTTAGAGCCATTCTAAGCTATTAAGGAAAGCAAGTTTGACAAGGACCATTTCTGCAAGATCATAGAACAAACTAAACATCAATTTACAAGATAACTTCAATCTTTAGAACTGCTTTAACGACACAGATTCCACGTTATCATAGTAGTATATTTCAAAATAATGTTATGTGTGCAAAATTTAAAGAATAATATCAAATAGCAGTAACCCAGTATTAATGCTAATCAGGTAAACATTTAAAAATCAGGGCAGGGTGGGGAGGACCCTTAAAAGTTTTCTTTTAGAATTAAGTTTGTCACTGTAGTACTTAGAAATTGAACAGTATCTGGTATACCTCTGTTTTCTATTCCTAAACCCAAGAGACCTCTACCTCAGCAGAAGTACTCACATGTGGCTAGATCTTACAGGTTTATAATCAGAATAAAAGAAAAAAAAACAGTTACTACAAATTCAGCTACGCCCACATGATTCTTCATACACTTAAAACTGTTAAAAAGCAAAGATATAACCTTGTATTCCAGGCCACTTTATTGACCAGTGAAGTCAATAAAGCTACATTAATGTATACTAATTATGAAACATATCCTCCCTGTTCTCAACAAGCATGAAATAGTTATATTTTAATATAGAGGAAGAGGAATAGAAAATACAGTGTACAAGTACTATGTTTAAAATTAACTTAGTGAGAGAAACTGCATCTCTTGGGAATTTTTGACTTCCATGCATTTGCTTTCTCAACCTTAACTCTGCATTAATAAAACATTTTGTATTTAAATATTTCATGTTTATTTTGGTTTTTAAATGTCCTGCACATCCTGTCTACATTGGAAGAGTGGGGTATTACAATGTATATTACATGGGATTCGGATTTTAGATACGTGCTAAATCAGTAGCTTTAAACATTCATAACTTCAAAGCTAATGATCCACTTCACTTCAGATTTAGATTGTTGAAGTGCTGGCATAGGATTACAAAACAAGCCAAGTGTCTACTTTAAGCCACTTTTGAGTTATATAGCTTCACAAATCACAGTATTTTCATTATATTTAGTATGGAAAATTTCATCAAGGCCACACAAAAACTATGCATTTTCCACATCCTTCCAATCCAATGTCCAAACATGGAAAACTCGAGTGCAAAAGGAAGTGTTTTGAGAACTGGGGGAATGATGAAGGGGCTATAGCAGCAGTATGGCTAGGGACAGAAGTTACACATAAACCAGTTTAAGTGATCAGAAACTGGTTTAAACCTGTAACAGAACAGAAGTTCAGTACACATAAACCAGTTTCAAAATGGATGAAAATGGTTTAAGATAAACCTGGTTGGATGTAGCACCAGACATAACTGATTTGGGTCAAACCAGTTTATGAAACTTCTGTCCTAAACCCCTTCCTGTTTCAAAGTAAATTAGAGTCTCTCAGCATCCCAGCATGCTTTACAGCCCTAGGCTGGGATTTGCTGTCTGCTCCAGCAGAGAAGGGTTGGGGTGAGGGGGCAGAGGGAGGCAGGGACTGCCCCCCCAGGCAAACCCTGACTGAGGTATGGGGCCATGGAGGGGGTTAAAGCCCTCTTCCCCCAGTTAAATCCCCTTCCCCTGAGTACAGAGCCGCCCTGCCCTGCTAAACTTACTGAAACTTAGTGCTGGCTGTGACTGTGGACTACAAATTCCAGAGGCACCTAGAAGCAGGAAAAGGAAGTGATGAACATCCCTGCAACATCCCGCTGCTGTGTTTCTGGACTGCAAATTCCAGAGACCTCAGGGGCAGCAGAAAGAGGCATCAAACACACAGCACATGCTGGCTACATGCGAGAGAGCCATGCTCTAGCACCCCCCACATTCTAGCCTGAGCCACTGCAGGCATGTGCCTGCATTTCCTGAACCAAAGTAAATTCATGTCCAGTTGTTTCTCTGTTTAGTCTCTGCATCTTAGACAAACCTGCAAAGACTGATTGATTCAGCCTTGGGTTTTTTGACTGTCTGTATACTTAGCCTAGGAGTTCAATGACAGTGACAAGCTGCTATAATGAAAATGTTGAAAGTCTGAAATTGACGTGCACCAAAAAGAGAAAGGAGTCAACTTTGTCTCTCTGGGACCCAGCTCAGAATCAGGGAAAGCAGAAATGTGAACTTGGAATCCTACATGCTAGGCAAATGCCCTCATCACTGAGCTACAACATCCAACATTATCTGGCTCACTTGATATAATGTCTAGCAGCTCCAACAGAGTACAATAAGTAGAAAAAGAGAGAATGACCCTAATATTCTAATGGTTAGGGTATTCATCTGGCACATGAGATTCCAATAAAATCGGGGTCTTGAAGCTGGACATCTCATATCCCCTCACCTTCTCCACATCATCTCATCTCAGCTGCATCCTGCCATCATAATCCTTCCCAATGAATGAACTCCTTTTTCTACAACTCTGTTGACTGCATTTGGACTTAAGATTCTACATCAGCAACCCCAATTCACCATGTAGGACAAAATATTGTGCACTCTTACTTCCTCCCACCTTACTGCCCAATTTAGCTAAAATACTTAGACCATAAGAACCACCACAGAATTCTCCACAGCAGATAGATGGCAAGAGATATTTAAAATGACTAAGAATGGTTTCATTCTCATCTCTGCATTTGCACACTATTCCCTTTAGGAACAGGAATTGCAGTTCTGTTACTGCTCCTATTGAAGTCATAGAAAAAGATGCACGTGCACTCAATGACAAAATACAGATTCCTTTGTATAGTCAGTACACAAATAAGAGGGTTTCTTTCTTTCAGGAGGTAAATGGAGTTGAGTCAGCCCTGTTCCTGTAACACGGGACCAGCTTCCAGATGTGTATGTCAACTTCCCCCATGAGGTAAACATGCGTTGTTAGAAGAAACTGAGGTATGAAAAAATAAAATGACTTTTTACCCAAGGCAACTGTAGCACAACCATTAACTGAACTCAGACCCATTGAGTCCACAGTGCTGCTATGTCTTAGCCAAATAGCAAGACCATCCTTCATTGCATATATCAGTATCTTACTTACTCTAGATAAACAGATAACCATCTTTTACCTATAAACATTTATATAATTATTTAGTGATGTTTATCCTTGTTTGGTATTGTATTACTACAAATAGAACAGAGGCAATAGCTTTTCTTACTAATGTGAATACGGGCACAGGGTACACATGTATCTTCTGTACTTTCTTCAGAATTTTGTATTTCTTCTCATATATACCATTTCAGGATATGAGCAAGCGAACCCCTAATATCCAGTGTCAGTTATATTTTCTATGCAACTTGCTGAACACTTTCTGTCATCTGATGCACAGGATGGCAAATAAGGGCATTTTGCATAGCAACAAGCTTTACTATAGCAAGCACGCCTCTTAATCATGTCAATTACTTTCTGTTGACATTTTCAAAGCTCCCTAAATGATCTGGTCTACAAATATTTGAATAGGCTTCCAAAAAGATCAGTCTTAGATACTATTTAGTACATCAGGCAGAAGTAGGAAAAAATATAGCTAGATAGATAGATAGATAGATAGATAGATAGATAGATAGATACTGGATCCCATAGGTATGTTTTCTCCTCAAAACAAAGTTCTTTCATATTGTAGTTCCTCTGTAATGGTTCCCATAGCAATAGTTCATGGTAACAATGAGACTGCAATACTCTAGAGAAGTCCCTAACACAATTCTTCCTCTATTCTCGACAGCAACCAAAAATGTATCACACTTCAAAATTCTCCTTCTCCCTCCAGTTTTATTATCTCTAGCATGAATATTTGTGAGGGCAACTTTAGTGATAGGGATTCACACAGATTTGTTCTATGTTAATAATGGCTGTGAAGCTAAGTTATTCAAAACAAATCTCTGCATCGGAAGCAAGTTCTTAAATAAGCTGGAAATGTTGTTATTCCAAAGCCAAATTAAACAAGGGGTACCACAGAAACCCAATTAACTAATTTAGACAGCAACACAATATAAATCATTGCCCTTATTCTCACCCAGCATGATGTTCTGTGACTCATAGATGCCACTTTGTTAGCGTATGTTTCAAGAAAAGGCCTATTTAATACTGGTAGCATTTAAAGACAGCATGTAGTTCCCATGTCTGAATTCCAACAGGATCTTGTAACCAAAGTATTATTTTGTCCACAATTAGCATGCATTAAATTCAGTGTTTCCAAACTCACCTTGAAAATCCACAACAACAAAAAATTCTGAAATTTTCGATCAAGTTGTCAGAATAATAGCAGAGAATGGGTATAAGTAGACACAACACTGGCACAAGGACAGACTGGAGGGAATTAGGAACAGCTTAACATGTGCTCTAGTATTTTCTCCTCTCCAAACTGGCATGGGAACAAGGGTTCTGAGGTCTCAGTGTTCCTCTGCTGTCAAAGATCTGCAAAACTTACTAAGAAAAAATGCCTCATACCCCATTACTGGCCAGTCCAGGTACAGATTAACAGTTACACCGAAAGCTCAAAATAGCAGATGCCATGTTCTTAATTGAACAATTCCAATACATCCACACCAATGACCTATTTATGGGTCACTATGTGACCCCAAAGAAGTTGAAGTGGGCCAAGATCAATTCAAATTTTCCAGTGTTCCAGATCTCAGGTATCAAGGTATCAAGACTGCATGTAGAAAAGTCCTAATTCTAAAAAGAACAAATTAAGCCAGGGATCCTATGGGTCAAACAGGACTTATATTTACACAGACATAGGTCCAATAATATCAACAAATGCCCTTAGTTCTTCAAATACTGATCATTTTACATTGGGCCTAATTTTCCTCTCACACTGCCATACAACTGGTGAAACTCCACAAACTGTCTGAGAATTCTTCTGGTGTCAACCAATGTAAGCAAACAGAAAAACTGGGTTTTCAAGTCAATAGTTAGACCTCTGTAATATCTGATGTAAATGAATCATGAATGGGGATACTCAATATATAAGGAAAACATTACTTTTAAACAACTTCCCCTGGGCTACACCAGTTTCACCACATTTAGGACAGGAAAACTTTCACCCTCCTCTACATTTTAGGGAAGGATGCAGAATGTTTCCCACTTCAGACAGATTACTTCAACAAATTTTCTTTCCTTTAAAAAAAATTACCAGTTTAAACAGTTTAAATTCACTGGGGATATAGATTCAATCATTTCCATCAGGTTTCCTTCCTTATTTAAATTAGCATTTTCCTACATATGTTCATGTCAGCTTTAATAAACCTATTTCAGCTTGCAATGTGCATATCTGACCTTAGACACTGCCTCTCTAGGCTCCTAAAAGAGTCATGTTGCATTAAGTAAAAGGCTTCTTGGAAGAGGTCCTTAATTTTTTTTTTCCCAATCAAGAAACAGGTGAATTATTTAGATTCCAATTTTTGTAATTAGATTAGATGCTTGATTTATTTCTTTGTCTTTCTGCCAAAGTACCATGTACCCAGCAAATTTTAAAGCAAGCATCACTTCTTCCATCCACACTAGGGACCCAACTATATTATGCGAAACTAGTATCATTAAAAAAAAAACAGGAAAAAGTTTTCAAAAAAGTCAGTAAGATGTTAATATACATTTGTTGATTTTAAACATGCTGGCATCAACTGTAATGCAACCTGGTACATTCAGGGAGATCTAAAATCACTAATTTCTTTTACTCAATCTGGAGGAATGTTGTAGCTTCAGCAGAATGGAAAACTTACTTGAAGCCCTATATACAAACACCATCTGCTCTCTTGCAAAAGGTATAATGTTTGAAATAACAACATTCCTTTCTCTTCTCCTCACCACCAAACAGTCACACTCTTGGTGGAACAGAATGATTCTATTTATATGAAGAGCCTGCAAAATAAACCACTATAAAAACAGAAGCATATGGCCAAATAACTCTGCAGTATTTAGCATGTTCACCTGTAGAGCAAGAGCTATAAAACAAGCAACTAAATATACACAGGTCCACCTGGAAACTGCCAATAAGTGCATGGTGTTCTTCAAATGAAAATCCTATTCCTCACTGATTATGTTATATAGATGCCTTGTTACAGGTTTGCCAGAGCAACTCTTCATACCACTGACCCTGCCTTTACTATCTAATATCGTGTGCAGCCATACTTACGGTAACCCTCAATATGTCCACCCAGTTGCAAGAATTTAATTACCTTACCTGCTAAATTTAATTAATTACCTTACCTGCTAAAATTTACAGGTCAAGTTTAACTGACCCCTGAAAAACCACTGTAAAAATTTCAAATAAGTTTAGGATTCCCTGACTTTTTCATTGACAACCATGTGCCTACCATCCACTGTCTTTAAGGCTATCATGTTTTTCATTAGGCAGCTTCTTTTCAGGAGACGGCTTACAGGTCTTGCACTTCAGTTTGTTTGCTGTTTGTTCTCTATGTTGCAACAAAAAACACACCTGTTCTCAAATCCTTTCCTGCTTTTTTTCTTATGACCAGCGCAACAGAAATGGGCACTGACTGAGAAAGAATGCTTCAGCGTTACCAAAAGCTTTATCAGGCAGGGAAGAACCATAGAATTCTTGAATCTTGTGAAATTTCTCCTTCTATCCTCAAGTCTTCTTTTCACTTCAAACTGTTAAAAAAAAGTTCCAACAAACAGCTGGCTTTTGTCAAATACACTACAAAACACCTTTCCACAGTATTATTTTGGCCTCCTGATTAATGTTCCTCTGTGGTCAGTTCTCTAATCATTGCTTTGAGGTCATTAAGGCTTTGCACAAAAACGTCAGTTCCACTTACCAATTAAAGGATTGCCCATGTCCTTTTATCAGGATGCCTCTCTCTGGAGAAGAACTAAAACCATCCTGAAACGGAAAGAGAAGAAAAAGAGTTTACATGAAGGCAAACCTTATTTGACTTTCCACTTCTACTTGATTTCTGATCTTCTTGTCAAACTTGTGTGTCAAGAACAGGATTCACAATTCTTATTTATGGCTCCTTCATGGCTTCCTACACTGCTTCTATTTCCACCATGTCAGAGACTTTTTCATAGTTTGCTAAAGGCAGGTAAAAGCTGAGAAAGCCAAAAACTGCAGAGTATTCCTGCTGATTTTCCATTACAGAAGAAAGTGTAATGTAGAATTTCCTCAAGTCTCTGAAGGGTCTTCAAATTTCTCCTAACAAATATTACAATTATGTTATTTTTCAATTGCTGAATGCAACAAGCTATATTACAGTAGAGTCTTCCAAAGAAGTTGATTTGTCCTGCTTTCAATTCCACCCCTTACTAACAGACGACTGAGGTCTATTTCTGCAAGCGTCTTTGTTAAAATTTTGTAGAAACTTGACAACAGATATGAATCTAGCTTTTGTGTTCCTTATTTTAAGCAAGGAATTAATACCATCATTGCAGTAACTGAGTCTGGCAGCATTCTCCCATTTTCAAGAACTTGACTTAGGAACACAGCATAACAATTCTTCAATATTTAGCATGCAATCTACAAATTAAGTCATCTTTTGCTTATCTGCAAGTTTTTAGAGGGTCATTCAGCTTCACCTGCTCCAGTTTCAGCAGTAGGAAGAATAAAGAATCACTTTCTGTCTTTTTTTTTTTTTTAAATTATTGACCACTGGGATACAGGGAGGCCAGGATAGATAATACAGATCATGAGTTTTTCCTGAATTATGTCCGTTTCAACTACAGTGTACCTTAATTTAAATATTTCTCATGATGAAGAACCCTATGACACTATGCAACTTTTCCCAAATGTCCTATACCCTTGCCATTGAAAATATTACTTATTTCTAGTCTTTTTTTTTAAATACAGATTTAAATCTTTATTGGTGAATGTTCTACATTCCATTTCCAGTCATTAGCTCCTGTTAAAACCACGTCTACTAACGAATCCCTTGATTGTCAAATTTCTGTTGCCCATGTAGATGCTTACACAGAGCTCTCAAGTCATCCCTTAATTTTCTCTTTTATAATTTAATATAGTCAAGCTCCCAGAATTTCTCACTGAAAGGCATGCTTTTTAATCCGTTAATGATTTTTGTGAATCTTCTCTGAAGCCTCTCCAAGTTTTCAACATCTCCCTTGAAGGTTTGGCATCACAACTTGACACAACATTCCGACAGTGGCTGCACCAGTGCCAAATACAGGGTTACACAACCCTCCTACTCGTTTAAATTTTCAACAGTTTAGTTCCCGTTCAAATCCTTCCTTCAACATCCCCTACAACAGAATCATTCCCTAATAACAAATGCAAACACTTTTCAAATCACTGATACTTCTATGAGCTTTGCAATATGCCCTTTTTTCTCCCAGGCTTATGTTCTAGATGGTTAACTCTGTAGGACACAGGCTATCTTAATTTTTTGCTTTGCACTGCATTAAGCACACAGTTGATGGTAAATAACAAGAACAATAATGATATATTTTAGTGTTTATATTGTTAAAATCTCTTGTTGTCTTTATTTACATTAGCAGTTATAATGACTGTTCACATAGAAATTTCTGTTTTGGAAACAGTTTTGTACAAACTTATCTTTAAAGACAGTTGCAATGCTGAATTTGCCATTAACGGAGAAGACAGACCTTTATAATGCATTTGCTATAATGTAACCTTGTTTCACATAAATACTTTAAATATCATTTTAACAACTGTGAAGATCGATCTTGCAACGGGTTGACCACTACAGCACTAGTTCACCAACCATTCAAGAATCTACTTAACTTTTAACTGATTAGGCTCAGCAGAGCTAATAAGTGCTTTTCAAAATGGAATCCAGGCTGCTCAACCCCTTCCAGAACTGAGTTTTACGGGGTGCGGCTACATGTGCGCCTGTATTAGGGCACAGTAAATTCATTAACTCTGCCATAGGATAATACTGTCCATGACAAGAACTACTTACAGTAGAGTAATTTACACCCAGCTCAACACATGTGTAGACAGTGACCGGGGCTGGCTGGGACACCAGAATGCTACCGTGCAAGGACCACCTGCAGCTTCAGGGGGCCACATGCAGGCCCCAGCCAGCCCTTCCACTGACTGATGCCACAGTCCAGAGCCCAGGGCTGACCCCCCCAAACCTGCTGCCAGCTTGGGGCTGCTCCGCCCCAGCTCAAATTGCTGTGGTCCTGGACACACACGTATACACTGTGCCCGGGAGCTACTGACTCTGGCACAAAGTGTCAGCTAATTGCACACTGTGTACTAACACAAATACGGTATTTTTTTTTTAAAGTAAATGCATATGAGTTTGATATTAAACTTATTTTTATGCAACAGAAACATTTTCTTTCACAAGTTTTCTACAGGAATCCAGAAACATGGGAGGAGCGAGAAAGAATTCTGTTTGTGACACCTACCCAAACTTATGTTAAATCAATTCTAATTTACATACTGTACTTTTTTTTTCTTCCAAAGCAATACCTACCCTTGAACAGAACCCAAATATGGTCCATAGGGCCAATGGCCCAGTTAACTGTTACAACAGTGTAAACTATACAAAAAAAAAAAATCAATATTTAATACATGTGGCAATCAGTATATTGAAGTAAAACTTCATTTTGCACACCACCGAGGTAGAAAGTTAAATTTAAAATAATGAAACATTAGTCTACAAAGCAAGTTAATTCCCCAAACCAAGAAACATGGCAGTTCTAACTATTATTCTTTATGCAGTTCAAGATCAATTCCTGCAGTCCTAATTTAGGTAAAAGCCATAGAGAGTTTTATCCCAGTAAAGACAGAAACAGTGATCTCTACTCACCTAAACCAGAGGCACTGCGATACCACTGTACAAGAATGGATTTCATATTAAATATATACTTGGAGATTAATATTTCCATTTATTTTCAAACAGAAATCTCAAAAAAAATACTGTGTGGGTCAAATTCTTTGCCTGCTATACATGGGAAACATATTACATCTAGCAGGAAAGAGTTCAGAAGAGAAAATTTGAATACATTATTGAACATTTACCATTGTTTTGGCCTTGCTTACCAAAACAATTGCAAACATATTTCCCAACCCTTTCTCTTTAGACTGATGTACAAAGTTGGGGGGGGGGTTTCATTTTATACTACAATAGTTAACAGTAGTGAAAATCCTTATGCATATCTTGGAAACCAGCTCTGAAAACAAAAACAAAAAAACTCTTAATTTTTCAACACACACACACACTTCCCACGTACCACATAAGCAGTATTGTGAGATGTGAAGAAAGAAAGAAATCAAGTCTGATAGTTTCAACCCAGGGAAGGTATAAGCAAAGGGCCTTAAACAGAAATTCTTCTGCAGATTTAAAAATGGGAGGTATTGTGTTCAGTAGTGCTTTACTGTATCTTAAAAAGCAGCACTCCATGCATAGACAGTTTCCCCAAATGCTTCCCTTGATGTACCTAAGGTATAATCATAAAATTGCCAGAGATTTCATTCTCTGCTTCTGAAGCTGATTCCATTCTCTCTACAGTGATCTTTGATTTCAACACTTCATTGCACAAAAACCTAATGATCAACTAAGCAAGATAGCTGCAAAAATTGGTAGCCAATATAGCAGTTTTATGAGACACTGTTGTGTATACTCCTTGGAAGCACTATTTGTAAAGTGTATGGATACAAAAAGGTTTATTTCCTTGCACCAGGACAAAATAGCAGTCCATGATGCTAAGGTCCATCATCCTCCATAAATAGCTCCACTACTTGCTGGATTACAAAGAATATGCATCTTATCCGTATAAAATTACAAACATGGAGTTAATACTGTGTATACACAGTACATAAAAGAAAGGGTACATAACAAGAATGAATACAATGCACCTTATCTTCCTGTCAGCAGAGAACTATAATTTTGTATTCTGTGCTGTACCATGCAAGGCATACGGGAATATCAGGCAGATACTTGCTTCTATAGATCCTAAAACTTCCCCGATGCAATTCCTATCTTAAAGCAGAAATATAAACCAGGATAGCTACAGATGACAGGAAAGATAAATCTTTTTCTTTATAAATTAGTTTAAATTGAATAAAAATACACTCCATGCTTCACACCTTCAGAGCACTGCACAGAGGCACAAAGTTCACAGTTCATTAATACTCACAACCTCCCTGAGGTAGCTGAGTGTTATAATCATTATTTTACTCATTGGGAACCTGACACAGAGTTGAAGTGATTTGCCCAGAGCAATGGTTCTCAACCTTTTTAGACTCAAACCACCTTTCATTAGACCCAAGGTGCCTGCTGGAAAATGCCAGCTCTTAGCTTTCACTCATTTTTTTACTACAAAAAAATAACAGAGCAATTACTCTGTTTCAAAGCACTCACAAAAACCACAACCAGTCAGAAAAGTTTTTGGAATTCCTGTTTGAAATCTCTGGATTTCATCTTGCACATGGTGTAGGTAACTACACACATAGCAGTGCTAATATTGCATGGCACCTTGCAGCACCCCTTAAAAGGCTCTTGCACCACGCCATGGCCCCCTGACTGGGAATCACTGGTCCAGAGCTTCATAACAATTCAGTAGGAATACAACATAAAAAGTTCTTGATCCATATCCTACAGCTAGTGCAATACCTCAGTCTGCATCTTCTGATGCATTATACCACCAGCATCAAATGCATAACTGTATCTGAAATACAAACTTCAGTCATTTATTTTTCACTAATGATATTACTCTGATTACCTCATCCTAGCAAACATAAAATGACAATAGATGATGACCGACATACCAACAGAACAGCCACTAAGCACCAAAAATGCAGGTGCTTCTGCAGATAAGAACTAGGAAACCAAGCTGGGGCTGCAGAAGACTTTTATATCCCAAGGACCAGGCATAGAGCAGCCAGCTGTACATATTCAGCAGCAGCTCACAGACAAACAAGCACCAAAAGGATATAATCACACAGATACTTTCTTTGAAAACAATTTTTCTTGCTGAGGAAGGAAGTTCATGCTTAAACCATGCAAAGCCATTGTTTTGTTTTGTAGTTTATTCCTGCCCAAAGAGTATTTGAAAAGAACAAGATGCAGGTGGCTGCATGTACCAGAACATAACTGATAGGAGTCTAGACATGGACTGCTATTATTTGAAAGCTTGTGAGACACCACTGAAACTGGAAGCGGGGACTACAATGAATCCGAGACCCATCATATGAGCCACCACAAGTACCCTTTTACTGAATTAAGCATAACTGGTTATTTTTTACTATTCATAAAACGGGGATAGATGAACACTATGGCAACATTTTATTTTCTTTATTCTGGGTGGGGGAAGATAAGGAGGGAGCCATCAAATGCAGTTTGTGCTGAACTATAGTATTTGATCCCTGCGCTGTTTAAAAGAATTTCTAGATTCAGCAAAACAGTTTTCACCCTGACTACTGAAACTAAAATATAGAGGTTACCATGAAGGAGCCTGGCAAAGAACATGGGATAAGAAGGGGCCCTCTGGACCAAAGTCCAGTCCCCTGAATTCAGAGGCAACATTTACCCAGAATCACCACTCCAAGCTCTCATGCACAGCTAAAAGACAGCACCTGAAACACCAGCAAAACCCTACATCATACAATAAGTAAACACAGTGAAGATGAGGGAACTGCCAATGCCCTGCCTCTGTAATGATATATTAATTGGTTAATATATATGCAACCTTATACTAATTGATCAACATACACCTGAAGATCCTGGTGGGGAAAAAAAAAAGGCCAGGCCCCACAATATAGGAACTCTCTCCTGTTGGGAACCTGTGGCTTTTCTAAATTGCTGCAGAAGCACCAAAACAGCCTCATCAAATGTCCTGGTCTTCACTGTTTACGTTGCACAG
Organism: Gavialis gangeticus; assembly: GCF_001723915.1. Taxonomy (NCBI): domain Eukaryota; kingdom Metazoa; phylum Chordata; order Crocodylia; family Gavialidae; genus Gavialis; species Gavialis gangeticus. Next base: position 20,792,611 of record NW_017728995.1, on the reverse strand, counting down.
AGATCACATCATTTTCAATAAAACCAAATTTGACCATAAAACCAAACACATTAAAATCACCACTGCAGCCATTTCTGGTAGAATACATATAAATCACACTCCTAGACTTTTCTCTACAATACTGTGAGCTCAAGGCAACAGTAAAACTGGGAGGGAGAGAGGGAGGCTTTGATGCCTTCATTTTGTTGATGCTGGGAATAAATGCTGGATTAGGTATGCATTTGGTCTCTTCCAAGAGCTAGGTAGATTAAGAATCTAAAAATAGTACTGCTTGATAAACAGTACTTCGGCATTGTTACAATGCATACTCTCAACTGCCCTCCATACACCAAATCAATTTGCTTGCCAGTTCTAAGTCAATACTAAACAATAAACAAGCCCACCTCCAGCAGGATGTCCACACCATTACATGACTTTTAAGAAAGATTCAAATTATTTCCATACTAAGAATTCTCTCTGTTTCGATAACTCAACTATAGAATTGTTGGTAAAGAAAAAGCCCTTACCGGACCCTACCTACTGCCTCTCATATGGTTGTGAATTTACAAACAGAAGGCAAGCTCAACACCTGTTTGAAATCCTGCTGTAGGGGTCCACATCAGCGCAGATCACATTGCAGAATTCTTAACCTGCTGTGCACGGTGTGAAAGTACTTGCATGGAATTCATATAATTTGAATAAGTCCAAACTGAACGACCACTGCAGACAGCGAAGGGAGGAGGCAAAAGTTTGGGTACATTTGTGTTTTGCATCTGTGGACACTTCCTGGAAAGGTTTGTATAAACTACTATTTCAATGGCTTTTCTGGAAAGTTTTTAAAATATTACTGAAAGAAGAAAGTCAAACTTTTTTCTCCTTGGTTCTCTAGAACTTTCAGGACACCTTTCAAGCCTCATAATAATACAAAACTGTTCTCTTTCTCTATATCCAAAAGGCCTAATTTTTTTAACCAAGTCAATACTGTCTCACTTATAAATTGAGCAAAGTTAATCTGTAACTGCACAAAAAAAAAAAATCAATAAACTTAAAGTTTGGATAGTTCAGGGCAATAGATAGCAATTTGAAATTTTAAAAAAAGGCAACTAAAGCATATTTATGTAAGGAATGTTTGCTCTGCAGACTGCCTGTTCTAGCACAAAAGTGCACAGCGTGTTCAAGATAACACCTCAGAACTAGTTAAAAAGGTGAAAACATGCCGCGCTAAAAATACAATGTTTGCACGTAGTACAAATCACCTTTTAAATTCACAATCTGCAGATATGTGTCAAATCAATTCATTTCCATTTCTGTCTGACTCCTAAAGCGCTGCGTGCAGCGTGAAAGAGGATGCCGGCCTTCCCAACATCTGCCAACCTCTTGTCACAGGCGAGCAAAGTTGCCAGGTAACCTAGCCCTGCTTCACACACGAGCTACTGCGACAGAGGTCCCATCAAATCTTCTTCCCCGTACTCGAAATGTCTCATTACTCATGGCTTTCTTTTGTCGTTGCTTTTAAAGCCTGGCCTTGCTAGTTTCAACGCTTTGTGTGTGACATATGTTTAAATGACCAAAGAGTGAGTGTGTGTGTGTCTGTGTCACATGTAAATGACCAGTAGGTGAGACTGACCAGATGCAGGCTGCAGGTGTCACCCCCTTCCCTGGCCCCATCACTAACCCTGATGGCCACAGAGGACAGCTGAGCTCTTGCCAAAGCCACTCCGAGCTGGCCAGGGCCAGCACACCTGGCGTCGTTCCCCCGCTTCCTGCTGCTGCATTGCTCCCACATGGCCCAAAGGCAGGGACCCACCCCCAGCAGCCCAGCCCTGTGTTTCCTGGAGCAGCTGGCTCAGCCCATCCACTGGGGGCAGGGGGAGACTAGAGGAGACAAGCAGAGGGAGGGAGGGAGCTGCAGCTGCAAACAGCTGGAGCAGCCACCACCCCTG
>NW_017728995.1:20775399-20785689 GCF_001723915.1 Gavialis gangeticus | reverse complement strand
CAGCCCATCCACTGGGGGCAGGGGGAGACTAGAGGAGACAAGCAGAGGGAGGGAGGGAGCTGCAGCTGCAAACAGCTGGAGCAGCCACCCCCCCTGCCACTTCACAAGCTTCCCCCCAGCCGTGGCCCCACACCTCTACCTGGAGAGGACGCGACAGACATTGCATAGCAGCACGGAACTCCCCACAGAGGTTTTCAGCAGCCATAAAGTGGGGGAGCGCTTGCCCTGAACCGCCTTGCGCACTTTAGCTGGGATCAACCCATCTGGCAGCCCCGCCAAGAGCCGCAGTGAGTGGCTGAGTCAGAGCCAAGGTGACATGTCTGCATGCACAGGTCGTGTGTCAGGGGGGAACCAGAGCAGGGCAGAGTGGAGTCCCCAGGAAAGACAAGGAAGGAGCCAGGGATGAGCCAGGCCCCTAGATGTGCCAGCAAACCACCCCACCGAGGCACAAGCAAGAGCACTGTCTTTGCCTCAACCGCAGCCCTCAACTGGGATGAGAGGCAAATACTTCTCGAGCCCATGCCTGTTATTGGGATGGTTAACAGTGTCACCCTGAGAAACCCTGACATCTTGCATCCACGCCGGACCATTACACCTTCAGCTTCACCAGGGTTCGAAATACAGGGGGAGGGTTCAGGGGACCTGAGCCCTCCCCATAAGAAACAAGAGCCCCCAGCCTGCCCTGCACCTTTCTCAGACAGCAGTGGTGATGGCAGTTTCTTCTAGTTTCCAGCTGTCACAGCCACAGACCCAGCAAGAGTCAGAGTGCAATTCAACCTGGAGCATCACAATGGTGCCACATATGCTTGGGCAGCAACATGAGGCTTCCTCTCTAGGCCTGGCCCTCTGCCCTCAGGAAAGACCTCTAGCATCTGAAGGCATAATCCCCGCAGGAGGGAAATGGAGACCTGGAGTACATTAAGGACCGGGGCCAGGGTTATAACAGAAGGCAGGGGCAAAGACTGAAGCCAGGGCTGAGGCCTCTCTGTGAGGCAATCTGTCCTCTCAGCGGGGAGCAGGACCAGAACAGGCTGTACAAGCTCCGGATAGAGCAACCCTATTGCCTGAAGGCATGGAGATCTTCAGCAGCAGAGCAGGAATTTTCTGAGCCTTGTGGGTTGCAATCGTGACAAGCAATTCTAGTTCCCATGCTTTTAACAAATACGCGGCATTCCCATCTGTACCTGCCAAGGTACCTACCCTGTGATACCTCTGAGTGATGCATGCCTAGATGCACATACAAATTACATGGTTATGTATAGAGACCTACAGAAATCAAGGTAGCAGACAGGCAATTTTGCAAGCCAGTCTCAATTCTGACTGCCATTTTTGCAGTATTAGTGCCAGGGCCCTGGCAGCCCTGCTCTTTGCTGCTGATTGGCAGAGAGGGGTGGAGCCGTATGAAAGGCAGCCCCCTCCGCCAATCAGCAGAAGAGGGAGAGGGAACGGCGGCTTCCACGCCCCAGTGAGTTGCGAGGCCAGGCCGCAGCAGCCCCTGGTTCCCACTGGGGAGCCAGCTTTTTATTATTACTAAGTTTTTTTCCCCAGCAATTCTGTACAAAATCACAGAAAACCCCATTTTTTGCAGCGTTCATGGAAACCACCTTTTTACATGGTTCCTGCAAAAATTACTCAAATTGCAATATGAGTAGGTTCCTAGTTATATAGAGAGCATATAATTTAGAAAGCCTGTAAGGTCAGCTGTTTGGAAGTGGGTGAAGTGAGATGGACAAGTAAACGTTAGCCAGGAATCCTTGACTCTTGAGTTTGCTCCACAATAATAGATGAATTAGTAGGTTGAACAGTTACAAAGGACATTCTGCAAACTCTTAAACTTAGCATGTATCAATACCAATTAATTCAGCAATGAGAGCGGTCAGTTTCCCAATGCCCATTATATATTATATGGCTTTATAATGGTCTGAACCACAGTAATTTTATGGCATTGTTGAACCCCCTTGATGACAATAGGTAAATTTTGATCTTGAATGCAGTTCTATAGTAATATAGTCTGCTTGTAAAAAAAAAGGAGTTTCCTCAGGGCAGATTAATGATTTAGTTCTGCTTGGAAGCATTTTTCTGGTCATTCAGTCCAAAGTCAGCAATTTGTCCTGGATTCCATGATTCTAACATACAGGCTCTAGTACTCAGCAGCCCATAGCAAATGCTGGAGAAAAAAGAAATTGTTGAATTTCATTCTCTAAAATCAGGGTTAAGAAAGTATTGCTTATCATAAGTGAAGCAGTATCTTAAAAAGCCAGGAAGTATTTACAAAAATAGCTGTTATAACATCCATTCCCCCAGCCCAGATGATTAAAAGTAGATGATTAAAAAGTACTTTCTGATTTCTAGACTTCTCCAGGGAAGGTAGCTTTTGCACTCAGAGTATTAGTGGTAGGTCTAAAACAACTCATATAGCTCTGAAGGCAATTTCAGAATGGTGCAGAAAGAAGCACTCTAAGGAGCAGGAGAGAGAGAGAAGCTAATCTACAGTATTAGTTACTAAAGCAGGTTGTTTTTTTTTTTGACAGGAAGATAGAAGTAGGAAAGGCTTGCTACATTAGACTTAAGATGATAACCAAGGCAGAACCGGACAGCGCCTCCCAGAGAGTTGTTATTAGGTGATCCACACTTATCAGTATTGAAGTGTACAAGTAAATGTAGTCACAAGTTGTCCCTCTTACCCTTAATCGATCCCTTGCTCCTTTAATAGTTACTGTATTAATTTATCCTTTCTATTTCCTTAAAATCTACCTTCACCCCTCACTGAAATACTTGCCTACAACTTCATCATTTTAACTTTGACTACTACAATCTCCTTTAGCTTTCTAGTATGTCATTTAACCTGCAACATGCCTACTGTAAGTGATCCCTTCTTATCATCAACAGCAAGTAAAACAGCCTGACCTTTCAGACCCTGCCACTCCTAAGTCTCCACTCATACTCCGCCTGTAGGCCAGTAGCAGATTTGGGAACAAAATCCATTTTCCTGACATCCAAATCCAGTATGATGGATTAGCCCATACCACCTTCAGCATCAAACTTTATTAAGCAATAATACAGCCCTTTTCTGAGCTATCTAAGCTGTATCTGGGGTCCAATGTCATGTAGCACATAGATCCCTTCTTTGGGCAAGTTCCCTTATGGGAGCTTCTTAATAACTGTGTACCATGCTGGTCTATCTGAAGCAATGGAAAGTTGTAATGCAGAGGTCTGGAATTGAAAACAAAATGCTTGCATAGATCCCTCTAATTTTTTTTCTTTATTTTACTTGTCCAATGGCATCTCTTCAGCCCAGTCAGTGTGTGGGACCTGCCAGTTCTACTGGGATGAGAGAAGCAAAATTTCTGCTTCCCACAGTATTCAGAATATTGCCAAAGGGAAAAGTCTGCGTCCATTGGCAAAGCAAATACATTAATTTGGTTTGTCTGGAATTCTTAGAGATGAGTCACAAAAGCACCTGATGCATCAGCATCCAGAACCTTGGGTGTGAAGAAGGGATTACATATGAATAATGTTAATATAGGGCAAGTAAAAAAAGAAAGGAAAAAAAGGAAGTACAAGACAATCAAATTTAATGTCTAACGTTCCCAGGAAAGCTTTGTTTAGAAAAAGAAAGTGTATTCTGAGCAATAAATCCATTTTCATAGTCAAATTTTCATTTATCTGACTACAAGAGTGGTCAAGCATTGGAACAATCTACCTAGAGGATCTCCAGGAATCTCCATCCTTGGAAATGTTCAAAAGCAGATGGGATAGAGAGTTGGCCGGGACGGTTTAGTCATATTCATAGAATGTAGGCTGGAATGGACCTCAGAAGATCATCGGGTCCAGCCCCCCTACACAAAGCAGGAAAGATAACTGGGGTCAAGTGAAGGCAGTTCAGGAGGATGCAGGCCAGAATCTTACCTGCAATGGACAGGAGGGAAATCCCCCTGTAGTTCCCACGGTCAGATTTGAAGATGGTCATGATGGTCGTGTTCTTGAGATCCCTGGGGATTTCCTCTTCATCCCAAAGGCGGAGGATAAGCTGGCGGAGTTGTAATGTGAGTCAGAAGCTGCCAGCATGAGAGACCTCTGGGGGTATACCATCTGGCCTGCAGGCTTTGTTGGTTTTCATCTGTTGGATGGCCTGCTTCAGCTCTCTGATGGTTGGTGGATTGCTGAGGGAATCCACCACAGGGCATTGTGGGACAGCATGGAGAGTCTCCTCCAATACGGTGGACTCCCAGTTAAGGAGGAGTTCAAAATTCTCCTTCTAACACAGATGGACAGCATCACTGTCCTTGAGGAGCTGGGAGCCATCCTGTGATCGGAGGGGGTTTTGTCCAATGGAGCGGTGTCCGTAAATTGTCTTAGTAACCTGGATAAAGTTACACATGTCATTCTGGTTGGTGCAGGCCTGAATCACGCGCACCTTCTCCACCCACCAGTTATTCTTCATGTCACAGATGTATCACTGAACCTCAGCCTTCAGCTGGTGGTACGCTGCCATCTTTCACTGAGTTCATGGATGGCTTTGCCAAGCGATGAAGGCTGCATGCTTCCACTCGAGCAGATTGCAAATCTGAGCATCACTGGCATCAAACCAGTCCTGGTTCCATCACGATGCGAACCCTATAGTCTGGACACAGGTGTCTTGGACAGCAGACTTGAGTTGCTCTCAGTGTGCCTGGATGGAGCTGTCATCAGCAGTGGAGACTTGCTCCACTGCACTACACAACTGGGCCTGGAACTCCTTCCACTGCCCAGCTTCCTTCATAGCTGCTACGTTCAGCCATCTCAGAGCAGGCTTCTGGGTCTTCTGACATCTTGGGGCCAGGCGGATGTTCACGACTGAGCGCACAAGTCAGTGGTCCATCCAGCAGTCCTCATATCCCTTCATGGCCCTTGTGACAAGCCCCTCCCTCAAGTCTCTACCTTGGATAATAATGTAGTCGAAGAAGTGCCAGTGCTCCAACCTTGGATGACTCCACGTGGTCTTAAGCTAGTCTTTCTGGCAGAAGATGGTGTTCGTCACAATCAGGCCGTGTTGGGCGCATTTGGTAAGGAGCAAGATACCGTTGGCACTGACCTTCCCCACACCATTCTTGCTGACAGTTCCCCTCCAGATTTCATGGTCACATCCAACCCAGGCATTGAAGTCACCCAGGAGAATGACCTTGTCATCCCTGGGGATGGAGGCAAGGGTGCTGTCAAATTCGGAGTAGAACCTTCCCTTGACTTCCTCATCGGAATCCAGAGTTGGAGCGTTATAATGTGCTGAGAATAGTGATGTGCTAATTTCAGCTGAGGTGCAGGCAAATGGTCATCAGCCTTTCATTGACACCCAAAGGGAATTCAGGGAGCACATCAGCGATCTTGTTCCTGACAGTGAAACCAACTCCGTGGATATGGAGTCACAGTCTGGTTTCCCTTTCTAGAAGGTGTACCCTCCGCTGACCTCCCTCAGCTGTCCCTCCCCGGGGAGCCAGGTTTCACTGAGAACAGCAATGTTCATGTTATGCCTCGCCAACTCGTGAGCCAGTGGCAGTTAATCTTTCCAGGCGATTGTTCTTTGGGTTGTCGATGAGCATTCCCACATTCCAGGTTGAGAAGTTTAGCTTTTTCTTATTTTGACCGCAGGAATGGTTATCCCGCTGGGTGAGGTTTCCCAGCCAGGAGCGATAGGACAGCCTACTTCAGGGGCACCTTTTTTAGCCCTTTCCCCGCTGGGGTGAAAAGAGGGTATCCGAAAAAGGGCTGCTCAGTCACGGATGCAGCTGCTGAAGGACACCCCTGTCCTGACACAGGTGCCCAACAACCAATGCACATCCGCCACCTGTGTGAAGATTCTTGGCTGGGGGCCTCCAGGTATCACAACCCTGCCCCATCGCCAATCCTCCATTGCCACAGGGCTTTTGGACCTGACGGAAGCCTGTGCATGGCATGTTTAGTGTGGGGACTCCAGTGCGCAATCGGGTCCACACCGTCTCGGTGATTGGTGGCCAGGTTCAGTGGCATAGCAAGCCACGAAGACTGGAGCCACTTCTCCATTGCAGCCTTCTTCCACCTTCACAGCTGTTGAGGCCACAGCCTTCCTCTGCCATCACACCATCTACAGGAGGGGGGAACAGCCCCTCACACAGTCTCCAGACCAGGGTAACCCTGGGCAGCAACCTCTAACTATTAACCTGGTCTCAGTCATCCTCATTAACCAGCTTGCTTGTTCTTATGTGGTTAGCTGTTTTTTTAATTATTTATTTAAACAGCCTGGCAAATGATTCTTCTGCAGTATTTTTGTGGACCAACAATGACATCCAGCGATTTGTGTTATTAACTTCCTGGTGTCAATTCTACATTGTGAAGATGCATTAGGAATAAGGGCAATAGCATGAATTGTAATTAGGAACGTAAGACTGGAAGGGATTGCCCATTGTCACCAAGTCTCCTTCCCTGGGAGCACTGGCAACCCAAACATTTGTCCTAAAGAGCTCACAAGAGCCCCATCTCTAATCTCTCTCTCACACTAAAGCCACAAAAAAAATAATAATAATGTTAAAAGACAGATAGTACCACCACCAAGCTTAGACCACTGAAACAGCAGGCAATTTGTTAAGTAAAACAAAACCACATGCTCTCAGGAGATGGGACGCAACCCAGAGGTAAGCAAAAAGAACCCCAAAAAAACCCCCAAAACCCCTAATCTTGCCTATGTGAGCACAGGGGAAATTCCTTCCTGACCTGGAATGAGGTAATCAATTCAACCCTAAGTATGTGAGTAAGACCTATAAGCCAAGCACCTGAGAGATCTTTCAGGGTCATTAAGAGCCCCACCACAGCTGACACAGTATCCAATGCTTCAGAGGAAGAGGAAATTAGAGAAAAATAATATATTCAAAATAAGGGATGGGAATCTTCCTGACCCCTTCACATAACCAGCAGAAACCCTGAAACACAGGATTATAGGACACCTCCTGAAAACCAGTTTGGTTTATCCATAGCAAATCATATCCTTTGCTCATATCCTTTGCTTGCAAGGAATGAAGAAAATTCAACTTATGCAATTCACACATTTCTGCCCTCATGATTCAATGAGCTCCATGTTGGCAAACATCTTCTCTGTTAGTTTTAATGGGACTTCGCACGGTCAGAGAGGCCCTCAAGCTAGGATGTCACTACAGGCCTTAGAGCCAAGTCTTTAACCTATCTCTTTTTAACAAATTGTCCTTAATGTCTACTCTTGTATTACTTAATCAAACAAGTGACTCCATAGAAATCTATAGGACTTTTGGCTGTGCCTGGAATGCAGTATCAGGCTTTTAAGCACATACGTGAAAAAGCAATACCTATTTAAATAATAGAAACCCCAGCTGTGGAACTAAGAAATGAAATGTGATTAAAGGACCTGCCAAAGGCAGTTTGGAAGGCCTAAAATTGCTTTTTATGAACAGCCTCTGCTCTTTACACTAAAGGGATTAATTGGATGTATGCATTTTGTTGAACTGATCCATGATTCAGCAAGAAAAATTAATGAAATGAGTAGACAGCCAGTTAGGACAGCTGCCAAGGATGGTCATTTTAGCCCTACCAACCTTGGAAATGACCTTTTAAATAATGAACCCTGGAAAAAATGTGGTACAAACCCATTAAAGTGAATCTTATCTACCTAGAAGTCTACTGATAGGAATAGCTGATAAGGGACTAAGACATTAAATAAATGTTCCATATTATGTGCTAGGGCCATTTTTTGTTCTTTGTGTGGCACCAAAAGAATCTTCTTGACATTCCTGCCTCAATGAGTCTATGATTGATAGCTCCAATTTGGCCAATATTTATTCACATCTATTACATATGATGTGCTTATCATACAGGGAGGCCGTAGTACTCTCACATCCCCACACGAACAGATGGGGCTTCAGGTCTGTGTAGCACTACACATGTGAGGAACAAGTTGTACAATGACAACTTGTAAAATTGTTAGGTGGGGTTTTACTTCCATACAAATCGCCAAACAAAAAGCAGTGCAGTATATTCAGATAATGTTCTTTGTGCTAAAATAGCTACTGAAGGTATAGATGACTATATCCATTTCAATGGGATTCATTTCAATTTCCTTTTAGAATACCCTCATTTCTCTGAACACCACTAGAGAATCCCCTGCCCGTAATATATACAATGTGTCCATATAGGAAATGTCTGTCATATAACATAACAGCAAAAATAAAGAGGGACAGAAAAAAAAGTCATACACAACAGCCCAGAAACATTTTAGTATCAAAGAAAAACAGTGCTGGAAAGGACTTCATCAGGTCATGTAGTTCAGCCCCCTGCTGACGGCAGGTTTATCCCCTGGCTGAACAATTCCAGCCAAATGTCTGCTCTTGAAAGCTTCTAAGGATGGAGATTGCACAACCTCCCTAAATAGCCTGTTTCAATGCTTTACCACCTTCATAAGGAGAAAGTTTGTCTGAATCTCAAATTTTGCTGCAGTTTCAGGCCATTGTTCCTAGTCCTGTTCCCTACAGCCACAGAAAAAAGTCTAATCTCCATCTCTTTCTGTTCCACATACTGTTGACTCATATTCAGCTTATGAGCCACTGTGTAATAATATTATTACTAAATCAGTGCAAAAACCTGTACACACATGCATTTACTTTGCTTTATTTTCAGTAACACAGTTGAGTGTTCCTATATTACAGCATACATGTAAAAGGAGCTCAGATAAGTGAGGCTCTACTGTACTCAATTAAGCACTTGGTATTATAGAAGATCTTGCCATGAATTCCAGAAATTGGTTCCAACTTTCCTGAGTGTTAATCCAAAGCAACTCCTTTGAAGTTTTACAATGCCCAACTTATCTGCGAGAGTGGCATCTTTCTTGAATAGAAACACATCCATTCACTTTGAATGGGAAGGGCGTAACCTTAAATGCATCGCTCACCAACAGTGTTGCCAACTCCTGTGATTTTTGGCATTCTTAAAGTCTATGCTTCAGGAATGTGAAAAACTTAGCTCTTTTTTATATAGATATAGGTATCCAGATCTAGATATAGCAGGGGGGGTTGTGAAACTGTACCTCAAACTGAGAGAAAGATCTAGATATATCTATATCTAGATATATACATAAAAGAAAGAGCTAAATTTGGCAGATCCCATGATTTTTGGCATTGTTCTAAAAGTCTACACTTCCGGAATGTGAAAACCTTAGCTCTTTCATATACATATGATGAAAGATACAGGATGAAACCCACGTCAAAACAGGGCGTCAATTTATAAATGTCCTGACGTTCATCGCAACTCAAACTCATAAGTCAAGGACTGCCTGTATTTATGCGCATGTGTGGAGCCGCCACCTGACATCCCTCCCTGCACCCACCTGGCCCCCGCTGGGCGGCTCTTGCCCCAGCCCCAGTCCCTCCCTCACCATGGGGTGCATTGATCTGCCCCCCCAGACTGGCGACACATAGAAGGTGCACGTGCACCCCAAGTGTGGCGGCGCACCCCCTGCAAAAAGGCACTGCTGATACTGTCAGCAGTGCTTGTGGGTGGTTGCTGCTCGCCACACACCCCACCCTGCCTTCCTTCCAACACCGCCGAAGGCATCTGCAGGCAGTCTGCAATTGCTCCTGGCCACCGCCAATGCCACTGGTAATGTCTGTGGGTGGCCACAGCACAGACCACTGGTTGGCGCTCACAACACTCGCCCCCGCCACGCTCCCGCTGGCAGCAGTGCCACCGCCACTTGCAGGAACTCACCACGTCACCCCAGGTGCCGCTCATACCCATCACACTCCTTCCCTTCCGCTCCCTACCAGCTGCACACGGCGTCCACCCTCCTAAAGGGACCCATCCCCCATTCGGAACTCTGCTCCTCTGGGAAAAGCGGTTCCGAGTGACCACGTTTGGCCTTAAAAGGCACTGCTCTCGGGAACCAATGGCGTCGTTAAGTCCGAGGAATGTGTGTGTGTGTGTGCATGTGCATGTGCGTGCATATATACGTGCATGAGCGTGCACATGCACACGCACACACACACACAAGAGATGCGAGGTGTTCACGGTCCTCAAACATGCAGACTTCTAAGAACGACGCCAAAAAACCACGCGACTTGCCCGCCCCGCACCGCATCCAAACTCCTTTTCAAGTCCGCTGGCTCCCTCCGCCCTTCACTCCCCTGAGGCGCCTGCCCCCTCGCGCGCCAGCCCAGCCCGGCCCGGCCCCCGCCTCGCCTAGCCTCGCCCCCGCAGTCCCCCAGGGAAGACGCCCTGAGGCGGCGCCACAGCGGCCCCTCCCAACCCGGCTCGGCTCGG
>NW_017728995.1:20756763-20775274 GCF_001723915.1 Gavialis gangeticus | reverse complement strand
CGGGCCGGGCCGGGCCGGGGCGGGGGTGGGCGGAGCCTCCCGCGCGGGGCAGGGGCAGGGGCGCGGGCTGAGGGTGTCTGTTCCCTGCTGTGGGGGCAACACCACACTCATCCACCAAACTCTGTGCCCAGTGGAAGGCTGTGGGCTCCCTGCTGTTCTTGAGCTGTGCCGAGACAGCCCTAACTTTCTTTTCAGTGACAAGGTCAAGTGTGAAGTCTTCCAGCTCCCTCCATAGCAAGAGGCATGTGTTGCCCATGTTACGGCACCTCGCTAGTGCTGACGGTCGTTGCTTGGGACTGCCCGTGTCACGAGGGGTCCCGTCCTGCCCCCTTGCCGTGGGTGAACGCCACGTTGGGAATGTGCTTTTTAAAAGATTCGTGCGGACAAATTGCTAAAGCAATAAATAAGCGCATGCTAGCCCGAGTATGCCGGTGCCTGATTGTCAAGCTATGTTACAAGTAAATCAGTTCTTATAATGACTATTGTAGGTAGTTATTATCAACAGAAAGACAACAGTCCCTCTGCGATTCTTTGCAGGCGAACCTAAAACTGTTTTAATGCAGGGTTTTATACTATAAGAGGGGGAAACCTGAGTTACTGTTCCCTAATCCTCTGTTTTAATTTCCCTTCATCTTAGTAACAGAAAACAACCCGCCCAAACCACTTTTCCCTCGGAGCAGTGCTGGGTCCTCGTGTGTTGGTTTACTGTGAAGGGCGCACGTGTTTCCGTCCTCCAGTGACACGATCCGTTTCACTTCTTCCACTTCGTGTCTGACACGCAGCGGCCTGGCTGAGGATCCAGCATGACTAATACCATCAAAATAAAACAGATAGAAAAGTTACAACACTGGAAGCGGTCATTTGACACCCTGCGGGGATCACACTCACCGCAAATGCACAGTGGGATGGCTTACACAGCATCAGGACTAAATAAAACGCCAGCTGACAGTCGCCCCCTTTGAGAACTGAAAGTGGGATCGGTAATTTGTTCCACGTAGAAAATGAGCGCTACAGATATTAGGACTCCAGGCATTTTCTGGGTCCTTATCATTTTGCTTCTCGTGATTTCTTCACACAACCTGGCCTCCAGTTGTTTTTGAACAAGAAGATAAACACTACAAAAACATGAACTGCGTAATTGCTTTATTTCATCATGAGTCTCATTAGGTGATACTAGCAGAGGCAAAGCATTTCTTTATTTTAAAACCATATGTGGTCCTGTTGTTGTTTGTGTTGGTTTGCTTTATTATTAGCTAAAGCTTTTTATTTTATAATACAACTGGCAGAATAAGGGAGAACCTAGAAAAGACCAATGGTTCAGGCTCCCTTTGGTGTGTTAAAAGACAAAGCCCCCCACAGCCCTGAGGGTGTAATTTGCTTCAGAGGACAGTTGCTTAGAGCCTGTGATTTTAATGATTGTCCTATACCTGATCATTTTGTCAAGTACTAAAGAAAGTGCAGTTAAACTAAACATTATCCTCTTATTCTCTGGGAGAAAAGCATTTTGTTTAAGCCATTCAGACAAAGATCATTGTCACATTTGGGGGCTTGGAGTTGAATTTGGGCACTCCAGTAGATATTTTAACTCTTGAAGACTTGGGAGTATTTGGATCATGTCATGCTTTCTTTAAGAAGAATATTCAAATACTTCGTTTTTTTTTAAAAAAAAACATAAATCCTGAATTTGCTGCAAATAATCTGTTGTTGGGCCCTATTTTGATCCCAGGGAGTCCCTCCACTGATGAACTATCTCTGCTGTTAATCAGAAATATAGTTGACAGGGGAGTTGCACACAGGAAAAAAGATTAAAAATCAAATCCTGTTCTCTCTTTTCTCCCTCTCATCTTTCATGGCCTGATCTTACAGCCTTAAAAATATTGGGAGTTTTATCACTGCTTTCAATGGAAAGAGGATTGGATCCTTATTACGGTTACCACCACACCTTCCCTCCCCAAACAACAAACAATATAGTGTTTTGCACATCTAGAACTTTTTGCAGGATCATGTGTAGACAAACAAGGGGCATGTGTACACGACACTTTAAAGTGGGCTAATTGCTTTTGCACCGCTTTAATGGTGTTGGTGTTTGCATGCCTCCACGGTGTATTGCGCATTAATTCCAGCCGCTGTAGGAAATTTGGCGGCATAGTGTGCCTTAAATGACTTGGGACGCAGGAAACTAAAACTCCTCGAAGGAGTTTTAGTTTGCTGCCCCTACAGCTATGGAGTGAAGCACCGGGCTCTGCCGCAACTCTGCAGGAAGCCCTTCAGGCAGCCTGGCGGCAGTTTGGGAAAGTAGCTCCACCCAAGAAAGCAGGGAGCCTGATTTCTGCCCCCTGCAGCCTTGGAGCCTGCCTGCCTGCCTGAACTGTATGGGGGCCCGGTGCTTCTCTCTGCAGCTGCAGTGCGCCCTGGGACTGCCTAAGCTGGATGGCTGTGGGAGGGTGCCACCTAGGGAGCACCAGTCCTCCCCCGGCAGCCCAGGCACTGCTTCACCCACCGGCAGCTCACCCTACCCTCCCCGCCACCGGAGAGGCAGATAAGTGCAGGGCGTGTGCCCAATACAGGGGTTTAAAAACCCACCACTTCAATTTAGAGGCCCCATTTCATCTATGCACGACCTACAAGAGCTCGCTCTGTTTCTCAAGGCTTACTTCCCTGCTCCACTGAAATTAAATAATGGAAGCATTTACAAAATAACTGCATCTTGACAAACAGAAATAATTTTTTTGCCAATAAATATGTTGCTTCTCTTAATAGTCCCACAATCATGGTGCCACAGTATATTCAGCGCCACAGATACTGCCTTTCAAAGACTCTGTCAGAGTGTCAAGTAGTAAAGATAGCATTGTCTAGCAGTTTAAGCAGAGTCAGGAGGTGCAAATGTGGAGGAAGGATATCTGGTATGATTATTGATACTATTAGTATAGTATGCAAGTGCTTCAGTCTTTGCTTTCTCCCTGTGAAATAGGAAAATGTACTTTTCCTAGACCCCACTCTCCAGCTGCAGTACAGGTGCACCTTCCTGCCCAAGAGGAGCTGTGCCTATGCCATTACTGCCTCTCTCCAACCCCTCGCCTTGGCTGCACCACAGGCACAGATTCCAGCGGGCAGGGAAATTAGCTGGAGCCAGACAACTACAGCTGCGTTCACACTAGGGCTGTGCGAAACAGCACCATTTCATTTTGATTTCCATTTTGCCATTTCGAAAGGACTGTTTCATTTCGCTGTTTCGAAGCACTGTTTCATTTCGTTTTGTCGAAACTGTTTTGCTCTTTCAATGCATTACGACATTTCGCCCATAGGCTATAATGGGGAATCATAAAAATGCCTACAACTTTGTCATTTTTTGCATGGTTCAGATGAAAATTTCAGGGATGGTAGCCCCTTCTGAGGGCATGAAGCCTACCAAGTTTCAAGGAAATAGGTGCAAGGGTTTTTGTTATACTGCACCTCAAACCATTCAAAGCAAAACTAGTATCACTTGCTGGCTGCAGCAGCTGGCTGCAGCAGCCTGCTGTCATCCCGCATCAGATCCGGGGGCCCACTCCCTCCAGGAGGAGTCTGGCACAGCCCCACAGCCCTCCCGGGGGGGCATGGGCCCCCAGATGTGTGTGTGTGGGATGACAGCAGGCTGCCGCTGCCAGCTAGGGCCAGCACCAGCACTGGGTTCTTCTTGGCACTCGGCACGGGCTGTGACAGGCAGACTTGGGTGCTGGTGCTGGCCCCAGCTGGCAGCATACTGTCATCTGCATAGACATTAGGGCTGAAAGAGACCTCGGAAGATCATTGAGTCCAGCCTCCTGCCCCAGGGGGAGTCCAGCTTCCTGCCCCAGGAGATGCTCTGCAGCTCTGCATCCAGTGAGTGCAAGGCTTTTTTTTTAAAAAAAAAGGAAATGCCTGCTCTGGCAGCATCAATTGGCATGTTTGAGGGGTCATGGCAGAGCCCCGCTGCACAGCGCGGGGCAGCAGGGAAAGCTTCCCCCTGCCTGGCACCCACACAGCAGCTGCACCACTGCATGGGTGTAGCATGGCTCAGCAGGGTGCCGTGTGCTGTCCTAGAGCTGGGGCGGCTCCACCTGCCAGCCAGAGCTCCCAGTTCGATTCCCCAGCTCTATGATGACTCCCCCAGCTCTTTCTTGGCTGCTGCTGCCAGTTGGGCAAATAGCCCAGAGCCACCAAGCGACCCCAGCAGGCATGGAATCATGGACGCATAGAAAATTAGGGTAGGAAGAGACTTCAGGAGGTCATCTAGTCCAACCCCCTGTTCAAAGCAGGACCTTTCCTTGCTACATCATCCCAGCCAAAGCTTTGTCTAGCTGGGTCTTAGAAACCTCTAAGGATAGAGAATTGACAACCTCTCTGGGTATCTGTTGCAGAGTTTTACTACCCTCCTAATGAGAAAATTCTTCCTAATATCTAATCTAAACATCTCTTGCTGGAACTTGAGACCGTTGCTTGTTCTGTCATCTGCCACCACTGAGAACAATCCAGCTCCATCTTCTTTTGAACCCCCATTCAGGTAGTTGAAGGCTGCTATTAATTCCCCTCTCAGTTTATTTTCTCTAGACTAAATAAGCCCAGTTCGCTTAGCTTGTCCTCATAAGTCATGTGTCCCAGCCCCGAAACATTTTTGTTACCCTCCACTGGACTCTCTCCAATTTTTCCACAGCCTTTCCATAGTGGGGGACCCAAAACTGAACACAGTGATCCAGATGTGGCCTCACCAGTGCTGAATAGAGGAGAATTATCATTTCACTTGACCTGCTGGCAACACTTCTACCAATGAAGCCCAGCATGCTGTTAGCCTACTTGGCAACAAGGGCACGCTGTTAGCTCATATTCAGTTTATTGTCCACTATAACCCTTAGGGCCTTTTCTGCAGAGCTGCTCCCTAGCCAGTCAGCCCCCAGCCTGTGCTGGTGCATAGGATTGTTCCGTCCTAAGTGCAGGGCTTGGCACTTGTCCTTGTTGAACCACATGAGATTTCTTTTGGCCCAAACCTCCAATTTGTCTAGATCAGTCTGAATCCTGCCCCAGGGGATGCTCTGCAGCTCTGCATCCAGTGAGTGCAGGGCTTTTTTTTTTAAAAAAAAGGAAATGCCTGCTCTGGCAGCATCAATTGGCATATCTGAGGGCTCGTGGCAGAACCCCACTGCGCAGCGTGGGGCAGCAGAGAAAGCCTCCCCCTGCCTGGCACCCACACAGCAGCTGCACCATTGCATGGGTGCAGCATGGCTCAGCAGGGTGCTGTGTACTGTCCCAGAGCTGGGGCAGCTCCACCTGCCAGCCAGAGCTCCCAGTTCAATTCCCCAGCTCTATGATGACTCCCCCAGCTCTTTCTGGGCTCCTGCTGCCAGTTGGGCAAATAGCCCAGAGCCACCATCGGGGTATAGGGATGCATGGTATCATTGTTACCCACTGTCACAGCGCGGGATCCTAGGGGCAGCCATGATCTCCCCTAGCGCCCCCTACCATGTGAAGTTTGCATTAAAGCACCCTTGTTCTCACCCACCACATCTTGATCTTTTATATGTATAAGGGAGGCTGCCTTTTGTCCCCTTGGACACGGTGCTCTGATGTATCCTGGGCCCTGTTCTGTATTGTGTGACTCGGTGCACCCCAGCCTTATGGACTATGAGTGACTCCAACCGCCCCTTTACCACACCAAGCCTCGCTGATATCACAGATGTTGTTTGGTCCGTCTGGCTCCCTGCTTCCTCCCTGGCGCTTGGGTTCTCTGCGGCCCTCGACTTGCAACCCTGTGCCCCACAGGTGCTCCTTGCATCGGCCCCTTTGCTCTGGGGCTACTGCAGCCTTGGGGCTCAGCTGGCCATAGCTGTGCCTGGCCCCAACTCCCCTCCTCGGGGTCTCAAACCCCCGCAGGGCTCAGGCGGCCTCAGCCTTACCTGGCCTCCAATTCTCCGCTCCCCTTCTCAGGGCTGGGGTCAATGCACCCCCAAATGCTGTACCCTCTCTGGCACCAGGGTCCCCACACTCCCAGGAAAACCCTATGAGGCCTCCTCCAACCCCTAATAGACTCACCCAGTCCTCCAGTTGTAAACAGTAAACCATCAACACAAACTCAAAGCCCCTTGGCTGCAACACAAACTAAGCCATCCAGCTATAACCACATTCAAGCCTGTCACAGGGTCTCTCCCTCTCTCACCCATAACAACTGCCCATGCATCCTGGCCTCTTCCCTTTCCTCACTCCAGCAGAGTTCCCACCCCTATGGCTGCTGGCAGGGAACTGCCTCCCTGGCCTCAGCCTGGGTTTATGTATAGGTCAGGCCCTGCCCTTTCCGGTCAGCTGACTCACCATTTCCCTGGGCAACCCATAGCTGTGCTTCTTTATTACTACTGTGGCTGCCCTGGTAACCAGCAGCAGAGCTTCCCACTCCCAGCTAGGGCCCTCTACCTAGCTGTTTCCACCCTAAGGAGCAGGGCACTTGCGTGCTCTGCGACACACCTCCCCTCTTTATAGGAGCAGAGCACTGAGGTACTCTGTGGCACCCACATTTGGCACTATGGAAAGTATCATGGACCAAGAACCAATCGACATTTCAAAATTATAAATGGATGCTAGGGGACAGCTCCTGCTACCCATACGGAGTACTGAAGACATATATATCAATTGTATGCCTCATGGGCTGGATACAGTCTGTGGAGCTGCTCCATCTGGCTTGTGGGGTCCTTGACAGGCCAGGGAATGTGGAAGCGGGACTAGTGGGGACTGCCACAGGATCTGGGGCTCAATGACCCTATTGGCCATGAGTGTCAGTATGAGGGGGGTGAGCAAAGCCTGTGCTGGCACAGCTTCTCTTGCTCTGCTTGGCTTTTGCCCCACTCCCAGCCTATTGCTCTGACTCTGCTGCTGCTTGCCTCACTGACTGTATAGATTGTCCTGTCCAGGAATGTCTCCTTGCCAAAAAGGAGGCTTACTCCCAATGGAAAGGAGGGGTCATCACTAAGGAGGACTATTCAGCAGTTGCTCGGGGTTGTAGGGAGATGGTTAGGAAGGCCAAGGCAGAGATGGAACAGGGGCTGGCTTCCCGGATTAAGGACAACAAGAAGTCCTTTTTTAAGTACATAGGGAGAAGAAAGAAGGCCCCAGGAAATGTGGGGCCCTTGCAGGACAAGACGGGGAATCTGGTTGTCACGCCAGACGACAAAGCCAACATATTTAATAACTTCTTTGCCTCTGTCTTCCTCAGTAAGGACCAGAACTGCCACCTCCCTGCTGGGCCCCCTTTGGGCCCCGGGGGAGGCTCACCTGGGCCTAGAGTGAGTGAGGATTTAGTTAGGGAGCTTCTGGAGGGGCTGGACATTTTTAAGTCAGCCGGCCCGGATGATCTTCACCCTAGAGTCCTGAAGGAACTCGCTGGGGTCATTGCAAGTCCCCTGGCACGGCTTTATGAACACTCGTGGTGCTCTGGAGAGGTGCCGGAGGACTGGAAGAGGGCCAACGTGGTTCCCATCTTCAAAAAGGGGAGGAAAGAGGACCCGGGGAACTACAGGCCAGTCAGCCTTACCTCGATCCTGGGCAAGCTGTTCGAGAAAATTATTCTGGCACACATCCAGGAGGGGCCAGCAGGGAACTGCATGCTCAGGGGCAACCAGCACGGGTTCATCAGCGGCAGGTCCTGTCAGACCAACCTGGTGGCCTTTTACGACCAGGTCACTAAATCATTGGATGCAGGGGTGGCAGTGGATATAGTTTTCCTAGACTTCAGGAAGGCTTTTGATACTGTCTCTCACCCCATTCTCATTAGGAAGCTGGGGGACTGTGGCGTAGACACCCATACAGTCCAATGGGTCGCCAACTGGTTAGAGAGTCGCACCCAGAGGGTGGTAGTGGATGGGTCCTTCTCGACCTGGAAGGACGTGGGAAGTGGGGTCCCACAGGGCTCGGTCCTTGGGCCCGCCCTGTTCAACATCTTCATCAGTGATTTGGATGAGGGGGTGCAAAGCACCCTGTTCAAGTTTGCTGATGACACTAAGATGTGGGGGGATGTGGGCACAATAGAGGGGAGCAACAGGCTACAGTTGGACCTAGATAGGTTACAAGGATGGGCGGAGGAGAACAGGATGGGGTTTAACACAGACAAGTGTAAGGTGATGCACCTGGGGAGGAACAATCGGCACCATACATACAGGCTGGGGAACTCCCCTCTTGTCAGCACAGAGGTGGAAAAGGATCTGGGAGTCATTACTGACTCCAAGATGAACATGAGTCGGCAATGTGGGGAGGCGGCTAGGAAGGCCAACTGCACCTTGTCGTGCATCCACAGATGCATCTCGAGCAGGTCCAAGGAGGTGATCCTCCCCCTCTATGCGGCACTGGTCAGGCCGCAGCTGGAGTACTGCGTCCAGTTCTGGGCGCCGCACTTTAAGAGGGATGTGGACAGCATCGAGAGGGTCCAGAGGAGGGCCACTCGTATGATCAAGGGACAGCAGGGTAGGTCCTATGAGGAAAGGTTGCGGGACCTGAACCTGTTCAGCCTTCAAAAGAGAAGGCTGAGGGGGGATCTTGTGGCCTGTTATAAACTGGTTAGGGGGGATCAGCAGGCGCTGGGGGAGTCCCTGTTCCCCCGAGCGCCGCAAGGAGTGACCAGGAACAATGGTCACAAGCTGGCGGAGGGAAGGTTTAAGTTGGACATCAGGAGGCGCTACTTCACGGTCAGGGCGGCTAGGGTCTGGAACCAGCTTCCAAGTGAGGTGGTGCAGGCTCCCACCCTGGGGGTTTTTAAGAGGAGGTTGGATGACCACCTTACTGGGGTCATTTGACCCCAGTGCTCTTCCTGCCATGGCAGGGGGTCGGACTAGATGATCTGCTCAGGTCCCTTCCGACCCTAGAAACTATGAAACTATGAAACTGTAAATTCAACTTCATGGTCCAGATCCAGCCTGAGGTACAGGATGAGTTTGATACCCTTGTACTACTGCATGAGTAGGGACCTACTTAAATTGTGGTGAGACAAAGGGATTTTTTTCTGGCCTGCTCACAGTATGCAGAGCCAATTTCATGGGCATTTTGTGGCAGCCTCGCTCTTTGGCACTGATTGGCAGAGGCTCTGCCCTGTAGCGCTAATTGGCAGAGAGTCCTTGGTGTGGGGGGAGGGGGATGAGAGGGTGACTGCTATCTTGATTGTCTCCTGCTGTTTGTGCCGCCCCACCAGCTGGCGTTTCCCCTACTGGTAGCAAGGACCCCTGGCTCCCACGGGGGAGTCAGCATTTTATTTTTATTAAGTTTTGTTGTTGTTTTTGATTTTGTGGATTTTGCGGACAATCTCAGATTTCGCCGTTTCCACGAAACTGCGATTTAAGTAGGTCCCTATGCATCAGCGATGTCAGCAGAGCTCATAGGGTGAGCAAACTGCTTTCCAGTGCCACTAAATGTTTCCAATCTGGCCCTGCCCCTATCACTACAAAATACAATATTACATTGATAATGATGCTTTGTAAATCCTATTTCATGTTACGTACACACCAGCCTCAGAGTGAGTTAAATTTAGATGTCCTTGATTCTGCTGATTTATGTGAGAACTGTAACACCATTTTATCAGTTTTTAGATTTAATTAGCCTGCTTCAGGGAGAGGATTAACATAATAAGCAGAGTCCAATTTGTGTGTACCCAATATTGTATAATAGGGGAACGAGTGCCAAAGAAACAAGTAGGCCCTGCCCAGAAGAGCTTACACTCTAATGGGACAAACAGCAATATACAACACAATGCAAACACAGAAGGGTGTCTTGCCATTACAGCTGGGATGAGACGGAGAAGGATTACATACTTCAATTTCTGTGATTTTGTTTAGACAGTTCACATGCCCCAAGGTTTCAAAGATTTGATTCAAAAACATTTTGTTTCCATGGATACCCCTTAATTCTCTTCCCTCCTGCATGTGGCTCATACTGGAATGTGCAGGAAGTTTGGCAAACGTGTCTCTTGTTACCATAACTCTTTCACTTGCCTTGCCTGCTTCAGAAATCTGTCTCGTGATGGTTTTTTTGCTGCCAAGTCATGGCATCTCTCCACCACTGACTTTCCATGTGGTCATTTAATTCAAGTGGTTCGCTTAATTAGATAGCTCTATGGAGGAGGCACCACACAGTGCATGGGCTCTGATAGCGCTGCAGGATGAACGTGGAGGAAAGATTTTGACTCGTTAAAACAGTGATTGCAATATTTTTTATAATTATGCTTCTGAAAAGCATTCATTGTGATTTTACTGCAAAACACTGGTAAGTCTTATCTGGTCTTTTTAAAAACAAGATTTAAGAGAACACAGGAATTAAAAAAAAAGACTAAAACAGAAGAATGCCTATCCAAACTACAGATGCCTCTTTGCTGCTGCTGAGAAGCATGGCCTGACATACGCTGCCACTCAGTATGCAACAAAGCCTGGAAATTAGGCAATGTCACAAGTTTAGTGCAATCCCGGGCAGTGACAAGAAGCATAGCTGAGACAGAAGGCCTGGGAACAGCTCTAGGCATGTGCCTAAGTCTGCCTTAAGTGAGCCACACTTCCTAATTTCTGGAGTTTGACTCAGTGGTAGTCCCAGGCTCGCCACAGAGTCAGGGCAGACATATTTTATCTGGGCCTATGCTGGGTAAGAATGAAAGTAAGTAGCTTCCTCTTGGCCTTGTGATAGTTCGATAAGAATTTTACGTTTTTGGACGGTGCTCCCTGATGCTGTGGCACTCAGCTTTCTCACAACAATGTAACACTGTTCAGGTTTCTTTTATGTATACGATCAGAGCAAAGTCGAGTCTCTGGATGCTGCCACTCATGGTGTGGTGGTTAGAACACTTTGCTGGGAAGCAGGAAATGCAGGATTAAGCCCTTTCTGGATGAGAGCTTCCCACTATCTGAGCCCCTAAATTATTAGGCTGGAAGGGAAGAAGGTCCTCCTTTTCCATGTTACTTCTGGCAGGTACACATACAAGGCAATCCAGTTTTGCCACAGGGGGGGAACAGAATCCATACTGTGCAAAAATGACAAAAATTACCCTTGCATGGCTATTGAAGTGCCATTTAGGCATGCAGGTGAAATCAGTTTTAGTTCATTGCATTTAGTTTTTAACATAAGCCTTGTCTACCAGACAACTATAACACTTAAATTAAATCGAATTGCAGTTGCACCAGGATAGAGGATCTCATAGTTGTGTAGCTTGTTCCTGTATAGGAAAGATATGCATTATACCAGAATATGACATTTTGAAATGCGAAAGGATGTCCATACTGATATAACTGTCTGATATAACTATCTAATGGTATAACACCTCTACTTGGGAGTGTTATACCAGTGTAAAAATTGCAGAAACAGCCTCAAATTATAAACACTTTTAAGCCTTTGGGCACTATGAAGCTCTTAGATGTCACGGAAAATTATATAAACAATATATTTTCCTCCACCACGTTAGATGAGGGTTGGACAACATATGGCCCATGGGCCAGATCTAGCCTGCAGCGCCACTGGAGCTTGGAAGGCTTTGCTTCTGTGTGCACCCTTGCTGAGGCTGAGCAGGAAGGATCTGTATTGGGGCTGGGCAGCTGGAAGATGAATGAATCAGGCTGGATGAATGGACTGTAAGGTGGACAGAAAAGTGGCTGGAGCATCAGGCTAAAAGGGTAGTAATCAATGACTTGCTGTCTAGTTGGCAACCGGTATCAAGTGGAGTGCCACAGGAGTTGGTCCTGGGGCTGGTTTTGTTCAATATTTTCATCAACGACTTGGAAGATGGCATAGAGTGCACCTTCAGCAAGTTTAAGGATGATACCAAGCTTGGATGGAGTAGTAGATATGCTGGCGGCTACCCAAGCATATCTTTCCGAGGGGCGCGGGCTCCCAGATGATGTGGGATACTGTTTTCCATCTCAGGACCTCAAAGTCCATTTCAAATGATAACTACATGACGTGCCAGGTACTCAAGAGCTCCATACTGAGCTTGAATTACTGATGCCTTGTACCTGTTCTGGTACAAGGGAGGCACTTTGGATGCCCACTGTCAACTGCCTTCAGGAACCTATGACTGCCCAAACTTAGGTATATTCTTCAAAATGTTAGACATGTTGGAATCCACCCCAGCCACACCCTGTCCTACTCCCTTTGTCCTCTTCCCCCTACTCCTCTTTGCCACAGCATGCCTGCTGGATTCACAGCATTTGCAAAGGTGGCACTGAGCTGACCAAAACTGGTTCTGCACTATATGTAGGAGCCTCTGATTAAGAACTATCCCATTACCTTATGTTGCACCTTTGTTTAGCGTAATGATGAATTGGGCCCCCTGTCTAGTCACAGACAACAGTGCAAAGGGTTGTACAAATCAGATAGCACGATACAGTCTTTATCTGATGTTTGAAGTGACTATATAAGATGGAACACAATGCTACAGTGACTGATTTCAAAGGGAGTTTAGGGTGTGCAGCAAGTACATGAAACTAATTTTTTGTTTATAGTCCTGCAGGTAAATTTGCTTCTTGGTTGGTGAATATTGCTGTCACTCATTTCACTATGAGCCCTGGGTCCACAAGCAGACTCTGTAACTGGCCCCTGGAGTTTACTGGCTCCTGGAGTTTACAACTGGGTGATTGTCTTGTATAAGCAATGTGTAAGAGGCTGCAACTCTATTGATTTCATCAGAGTTGCATCTGTTTCCATCACGCCTCAATTAAACTCTTGACTTTTTAAATCACAATTAAAAGACAGCTTAACTAAATTAATCTGTGTTTAAAAAAAAAGTCAGCAGCCTGACTTACCCATCCTAATGCTGTCCAGTGCAAGTGAGATGTGATTAAACCCTTATCATTTTGAACATACTTCTGTAATTGTGATCTATATAGAATCATAGAAAATTAAGGTTGGAAGGGACCTCAGGAGGTCATCTAGTCCAACCCCACTCTCAAAGCAGGACCATCCCCAACTAGGTTATTTCAATCAAGGCTTTGTCAAGCCAGGCCTTAAAAACCTTCAAGGATAGAGAGTCCACCTCCTCTCTAGGTAACCTGTTTCAGTGCTTCACTAACTTCCTAGAGAGAAGTTTTATCCTAATATCCAACTTAAACCTCCCTTGCTGCAACTTGAGCCCATTGCTCCTTGTTCTGTCATCTGCCACCACTGAGAACAGTCCAGCTCCATCCTCTTTGCAACCCCTCTTCAGGGAATTGAAGCCTGTTATTAAAAACCCCTCTTGGTTTTCTCTTCTGCAGACGAAATAAGCCCAGTTCTCTCAGCCTCTCTTCACAAGCCGTGTGCCCCAGCCCCCGAACCATTTTTGTTGCCCTCCACTGGGTCTCTCCAACTTGTCCACATTCTTTCGATAGTGGGGGGTCCAAACTTGGACACAGTACTCCAGATGCGGCCTCACCAGTGCAGAATAGAGGGGAATAATTACTTCTTTTGATCTGCTGTCAGCGCTCCTACAAATGAAGCCCAGTATACTGTTAGCCTACTTGGCAACAAGGGCACACTGTTGGCTTATATCCACCTTACTGTCCACTGTAACCCCCAGGTCCTTTTCTGCAGAGCTGTTGCTTAGCCAATCAGTCCCCAGACTGTAGTGGTATATGGGATTCTTCTATCCTAAGTGCAGGACTTAGCACTTATCCTTGTTGAACCTCATGGGATTTCTTTTGGCTCAATCCTTCAATTTGTCTAGGTCAGTCTGAATCGTTGCCCTACCCTCCAGTGTATCTACTACACCCTCCCCCAGCTTGTTGCCATCCCCAAACGTGCTGAGGATGTAATCCATCCCATCTTCCAGATCATTAATGAAGTTATTGAACAAAACAGGCCCCAGAACTGACCCCTGGGGCATGCTACTTGATATCAGCTGCCAGCTAGACATTGAGCCATTGATTACTACCTGTTGAGCTCAACAATCCAGCCAGCTTTCTATCCACCGTACAGTCCATTCATCCAACCCATACTCCTTCAGCTTGCTTGCAAGAATGCTGTGGGAGATGGTATCAAAAGCCTTGCTAATATCAAGGTATATTATGTCCATTGCTTTCCCCACATCCACAGTCAGTTATCTCATTAAAGAAGGCAATCGAATTAATCAGCCATGATGTGCCCTTGGTGAATTCATGCTGACTCCTCCTAATCACCTTCTTCTCCTCCAAGTGCTTAGAAATAGATTATTTGAAGACCTGCTCCATGATTTTTCCAGGGACTGAGATGAGGCTGACTGGTCTGTAGTTCCATGGATCCTCCTACTTCCCCTTCTTAAAGTTGGTAACTATGTTTGCCCTTGTCCAGTCATCTGAGTCCTCCCCTGATCACCACAAGTTTTCCAAGATAATGGCCAGCGGCTATGCAATAATATCAGCCAGCTCAAGAAAATGAATGACTTTGAATTTCCCTTGATCTCTTCATGCTTTCTTTGGCAACACATGAACCTTAATGTTAACCATGATTGGGAAGGGAAAGGTTATTGGTACGCAAAAGGAGAAGAAGAAAGCTGGTAACTGGAGACCCAGGCCCACTGCATCTCCAGATGGCAAGAAGGAAAGTAGGCAAAGAGATGAAGGGCAAAGAGATGAAGAAGTTGAAGAGATACTAATAAAAATAAAAGCATGGGTAAGATTATATAATTTCAATACTTTTGTCAGCAGATAGAAAAAGATTCGTATAGTAGTTTTACTGATTCCTATTCCATTTAAGTATTACTTGGCATATCAATATTTTTCTTTCATTTAGCCAAAGTTTTGAAAGCTAAACATGATGGGCTTGGCTTTTACAATTGTTCCCCCATTAGCAGTTTGCCTGCTCTTTGTTTTAAGTAGAATGAAAAATCTTGTTTGCATAATACACGGTATCCTGCAATGGCTGTTTTTTTAAATGGATTAGCTCATTTTTATATTGAATGACATTGCACCAAGCACAACAACAATTCAGCACTGCACAGATGACTGTTTGAAGCATGATGGTCTAGTTAGTTTCAACACTAGTGAGGGTATGAAGAGCTGTCAGAAAGCAGTGGGCTTATCAACAAGGATGTCATTTCTAGGAATCAGGATGGATTCTTTTTTAAAATATATTTACAGCCCCAAGGGAAAAATCACAGCTTTTTAAAGAACTGGTATGTAAAAGTAGCAAGGGCAATGAAAGTCATCTTACAACAGATGCACTGGTTGGTGGGTCATTTAAATTTTGCCTGAAGGGTGATAGCAGCAGGATGGGCATTTGGACTTCGTTTAGCAGTGTCCCCAGCAGGGATAAGGACGTCTTATCACTTTATTAGAATAACAAAGTCATTAAAGGAAGATTTGGGAAGGGGGGAAGAAGTATTTTTAGACAGATTCAGTTGGATAGTTTTGCAATAGCATCAAGTCTCAGTGACCAGCTTGAGGTTGCAGCTGTTTATAGCTGCATCAAGAGGCATTCCAGCTGTGCTCCTGGTGGGTAAAAAAGTTGGCCTGCTAAACAGAAGGCAAAGGAAATAATACTGAGAATGAAACAATGACAACACATGCAAGTATTCTAGCTAAAGATCACATCCTGTTGCACCTAAAAATATAGACATCTGAAAAAAATATATTAATACAGCCAGTATCCGTCTCATAAATCTTTGGTTTCTGGAGTAGCAGAGTCTAGTTGACTCGTCTCCTAATTGTAAATGCCTTCCATTTAAAATCCTTGTCTTCAGTGTCCCAGTCATGCCATGAGCCCAATGCAGACAGACCTCTGCTAGTACTGAACCCCATTGTTTCCATAACGTATGAGTTTGGGATGTAGGTAACTAAGCTATAGTGTTTTCACATATGGCTATATCCTCTGACAGAGAATTGCAATAAAGTGTTCCAAACAAGCAGAAACATGGTACTAATTAACTCAACGTCAGCTTTTATGTAGCCTTTAGCCTCTCTTACCACTTAGGCATCTACATTTGTTACTGAACACAATGTCACTTCTCTCATTTTCAACAAGTTGCATCTTACATTACACGTACACTGTCCAATGCTGAATAAGAGGAGGCAGTACAGCACCATTTTGAAGCACTGCAGTGCTAGCCAGAAGAATTTTCCTCTAATTATTTCTGCTAAGTGATCAGAACATCTTGGGATCAGGAGCCCAAATGTCATGAAATCTGTCCTCATTTTTATTCTGGGCTACATGCCATTTTTTTATATTGTTAGTTCATAACACAGTTTTGGAGAACAAGAAATTGTGTAGAAGCTTGGAGACACATTAAGGTGAGAAGCATTGTTCTTAAAGGGTTGAGAGTAATGAACTTTTTTTCCCCCTGCATTCTAGCTATGTATGAGCATCAATGCAAACAGCTGTTTGGGCAGCTGAACCTTGTTTGTCCCTGTGCCTCTTGCCTATTCCTGGGCAATCTCATAACATGTGTAAATAGCCTGGTCCTTCGTTGCCACATGTCTTGCAGGATCAGGATGCATCAGAATTGTAGTCTAACAACAGATCAGTAGAACAAAAGTGTTCCCCTAGTGCCTATGAATAAAGGCTAGTGTTAAAAATCACAGGGGCGTGGCGGAGCAGGAAGGAATTGCAGTATGCAGAGCATTTTATGTAAAAACATGTAACATTTATGGGGAAAGTGCCTACAGACTTGTCATGAAGTACAAGAAAAGATGATCCAGTGGTTGCAGTAGACTGGGAACTGGGAAACCTGGGCTCCAGTCCATTCCACATGTGCCCTGCATGACTTTTGCCAGAGTGCACATAGTCCTCCTGCTCCTTGTGGTGGTGGTGATGCAGAGCAGGCAGCAGGGAAAGCTAGTTGCAGACATGTGGAGCCATGATCAATATACCTGGATGCTATGTCCGAGTGCAAGAGTACATCTAGATACTGACTGACCAAGAAGCCAAATGGAGCCATTGCTCTTCAGTCTTAGTGGGAATGATCTCTCCAGCCCTTGTGTCGTGTGGCTGCTGTACGTAGGGAATTCTCCACCTCGGTTCTGACCGTTTGAACTGCTGCAAGCCCATTTCAATGACAAGCAGTAGCTAATGTTAAAGCTTGTGCTCAAGTGACCCCATTCAGCAGAACAGTGAGGAACTTTAATAAACTGCAGCTAAAGTCAGTTGAATTTTAGCTTGTGCCTCAGGGCTTGGTTGAATGGGAATCTAAATGTACAGTGAAAACAAGCTCTGAATGCAAATATCACAACATAAAACAATAAATTCAGTTTTTGCCATTAGACCAGATTAGTCTGAACCTGTATTGGGTCAAAGGGCCACATCTGGAGTACTGTGTTCAGTTTTGGGCCCCCAATACAGAAAGGATGTAGACAAATTGGAGAGTCTAGCAGAGAGTGAAAAAAATGGTAATCAGGCTGGAGCACATGACTTATGAGGAAAGACTGAGGGAACTGGGCTTATTTAGTCTAGAGAAAAGAGGACTGAGAGGGAATTTAATAGCAGCCTTCAACTACCCGAAGGGTGGTTCAAAGGAGGATGGAGCTGGACTGTTCTCAGTGGTGGCAGATGACAGAACAAGGAGCAACGGGCTCAAGTTGCAGCAAGGGAAGTTTAGGTTAGCTATTAGGAAGAAGTTTCTTTCTAGGAGGGTAGTAGAAAACTGAAAGAGATTACCCAGAGAGATGGTGGAATCTCTACCCTGGGAGGTTTTTAAGACCTGGCTAGACAAAGCTTTGGCTGGGTTGATCTACTTGGGGATGGTCCTGTTTTGAGCAGGGGGTTGGACTACATGACCACCTGAGGTCCCTTCCAACCCTAATTTTCTATGATTCTATGAAAAGGGAGTGTACAAATCCTTAGATCAGCATATCTTCTAGGACAAATCTTCTTTTTGCCCTTGCCAAGCTGCCTCCCCAGATGGTAATCTTATTTTATTCCCAACTATGTATATGTGTGCCTGTACAAAGTGCTACCCCTTTCTCTGGCATGGTGCAGGCCTTGTGCTCCACATACAAAACAGAACTTCCTTTCACTCCCAGTTTCCCTGTTTGATTCTCCTGCCATACCTTGATGTTAAATCAGTGGATGGGTCCTGGGGGGAGAAGGCCTTGCTGTCAGGGTGTAGCACTCCTCACAGTCTGATGTGCTACAGATTCTTAACAGCCAGTCCACCCCTTCCAATGTCATTCATGATTTGCTACCTACCCATCCCTGTAGGACTCATTCCTGCGTTCCCATAGTCTCTGTCAGGTCTTTCCAAGCACGGGCCTTTTCCTAAGCCTCCCTTTAAATCCTTCAAATAAGCCCTAATTAGTCCTGGCTCTCCTTTGGCCTGCTTGGCCTAGCCAGGTATCTCTTTTTCCCTTGTTTTTCCCCAAAACTATACTCAGTGTCAACTTTTTTCCACTACCCTTCTCTGGCAGAAGCTCTGATCTTTTCTGCTGGCACACTTTACTGATATTCCTGGAGGGCAGGATCTTACAGTCTGTTCTGTCCATCTTAAATGGCTCTTCCCCTTCATCTTTGTAATAGGGACCAGAAGGGGCCCTGTAAAAACATGGAAATGTGTTAGTATATGATAAGTGTTCTAAGTATCATATCACTTCATATTTTTTTT
>NW_017728995.1:20729373-20756503 GCF_001723915.1 Gavialis gangeticus | reverse complement strand
TATATATATATATATATATATATATATATATATATGGCTTTTCCTCACATATAGCCATATAAAATGTAGCTATAGATGTAACTGTTTTAAATAATTTATAACTTAATGTGGGACTATAAGTTATCTTTGAACATGTAACACACAGAAGAGAACCATGTTTTGAAAACCATTTATTTATTTTATATACGCTTGTTCATCAGTGCGACTCTAAGAATAGATTTAGCTACCATTTCTTTTTAATGATGCTAAAATTAGCAATAGTCACTGGAAAAACAAACAAACAGTTTAACTATTTCAAATCCAACCTTACTGTAAAATTCTCCAGTACTTGCAAGGCTGTAATTGATGGACTTTTTACTTCCCATCATAATGGGCACTCTTTACACATCTCACAAGTATCAGACCCTTTGAACATTATCCTTCCTATAGCCAATTGTATCATGTCTAAAATGTACAACAAAACTTTTAATTAATCTCATGATGTTTTAGCTGGCTTTGGGCCAATGCCACTCTACAGTAGACTGACTAAATGTACAGGAAATGGTCTGTGGGCTTCAGTATTCATTACAGCTCCTCATAGTCCGTCAGTTAAACTTGGATAGCAATTAAAAGATTATGGACAAACTTTTTTGCCGATTCTCCTGTTTCTCTTTTCTCCATTTTCATGGACTTGCTCAGTAACGTTTCTTGTTCAAGGTTCCTACTCTAAGAAAGACCTTTTAAAACCCAATTCATTCACACATTAAGATTAACAAGGGCAGCCAGAATAATACTATAGATACAGATACTAAGATATAGATCTAATAATATTACTAGATATATATACTAAGATATAGATCCTTATGTCCAATATCTCTAAGGTATGGTCTCCCAGAGAAGCTCCTTCCAGCATTGCAATTATTTAGATTTGCATTCCCTGGAAAGGGGGAAAGGAAATGAATCCTGCTTTTGATGTGCGTGCCCCTACAAGTGCACACCTGGTGCAAATTGTGCCTGTGCACCAGTGGAGGTAAATCAGTCCTTGAATCTAATGTCAACCTATTCACCTGTTCTTACCATAACTAGCTGTGCTAAAAATGAGATCTACTGCCTTCATTTCACAGGCTTTTAAGCACCCCAGTGTTAGTGATGATACTTGCATGTATCTCATAAAAAAAAAGAAAGAAAACATTTTACAGTCAAATTCATTTCACATCCCCAGATACCTGCAGCTGGGGACAGCTCAGAAGTAAAGCAGGCCAAGCAATCACAGTTCATCTCATTGTTTCATAAATCCAAGTTTCTTTCATCTAGAGTCTCACATTCCCCACTGCCCCAATCTCATAATGGATTAAAGAGTCTTCCCTGCCTCTCCTTAACAAAGTAATCTACGGTCTTCTTTTTATATTTACAATGTGACTCACACACAGTGCATTTGGCATACAATTGATAGCACTCACGGCAGCAATAATAAAAATATATACAGTCATTCACTATACATGGAGTGAGGGAACAACTGTGGAGGCTAGAAATAGGACAAATAAACAGGACTCTATATTATGCTACAAGTATAATGACTGAGAAAGTTTGTTATCTTTCAACAGTCTAATGGTAGGATGAACTTATGCAGATCTAGGTTCATAGCTGTTAAGGTCAGAAGGGACCTCAATAGGGCATTGAGTCTGACCCCCTGCCCTGGGCAAGAAAGAGCACTGGGGTCAGATAACCCTAGCTAGGTGCTTGTCCAGTATAAAGTATAATTAACTTTAACTGTGGCTTTGCTAATAATTTTTTTGAGATGGCAGGTAGTGAACTTAGAATTTATCTATGAAGCTCCAAATGTAAATTTAGTATTCTGTTAAAATACCAAGTTTAGTACTTTGCATTTATAGCACCTACCTCACAGGAAGGTCAAAACAAGCCAGGTCACTCAGGCTTTTATCCTACAACTTTTTCTATACCTGCTAAATTTGAGCTAAAGTTTGAAGCAAAGAAGCCTGAGGTGCTCAGTGAAGCATTTCCAAAAATCAGTTTTGAGTTGCCGATAACTGAAAAACGTCAGGTATTTGAATTTCTTGCAAACTTGCATATTCTTCCAGAAAGCAAACTCTAAACCTAATTTTCCATCACAAAACAGTTCAGATGAAAATATTTTGTTCAGCCCTGTGTAGCACAAAATGCTCAGGCAATGCTGGGACAAGAACCCAAGTTTCCTTGATACCCAACTACAAGTTAGTGACTGAGAATCACAGACATAAAAATCAGTAGTGATGACTCTGGAATCATTTATCTAACACTGGAAAATAATGTATATTCCATAATAAGGAATGGCAAAAACAAACTGACAAAAAGGTTTGATATAGTAGATTCAATCTTGTTTGCTTGTTATATTGCAAACACCTCGTACTAAAAAAACCTACAATTTGCTGACAGCAATCTGAATGTGTTAAAGAAGGGCACATGTATAGAACATCTTATTTGCTAAATCAGAATTATTTTTTAAAAAAAGCTGAGTACAGAACAAGCTATGTCTTGTTTTAATTTACAGCTGAGCTTCCTGTTTACATATTGTTATTTGTTTTGTGCAACCAAAAGCAGTTCTGAAAGATTTCAATGTGTTTCCCATCATCCTGCATATTATTTTATTATACTTCCTTCAGAAACAATGGCTTACGGTCAAATTAACTCATGCAGAGACATTTAAGATGTGTCAAGTTAGTGAGTAATAGTGACATCATTAATTTATGTCGCTGCTCTGTGTGACAAATGTCATCTAAAAAACCTCACTACAATAGCTTTCTTTTTTTTTTGGCCAGGCATTTCTGCCCAGTCTGTCTTTATGAAATATGTACAACTTCCTTCTGGCTCTTGAACATCAGAATATTGTCCAAATGAATTTTAACTCTGATGCTTAAATCTTTTTCAGGGTTTGGGCACACTACATGTTTTAGTTGAGGTAACATATCATTACATCAGTATAAATGAGCAATGGACATGTGATGTATAGCTGCATATCAGTGTGACTTACTAGAATCCAATTTAGAATTAGCTCAGGAAAAAATCAGGGTAAGCCACACTGGTGTAAGTACTGTATACTGATGCCAGTGTCACATATCTGCTTCTGTGCAGGGGTAGCTATCCCCTCAATGCAAATAGGCTGTTACTGGGTTCTCCATCACCTGCTGATAAGGTACTTCATTAGTACCTCCCACAACACCAACCCTGAGACAGCTAGTCATCTGCCCATTTTGTTTGCCAATATAACTTGTACATCAGCATGTGTCAAATGCCTAGGTCTTCAGTCCCTTATCTTTTATGCATAAAATTGTTGACTCTTACACAATATCTACCCTCTATCTCATAGTTGTAGCACTGATATTCATTTAAGTCTTACTCCTACAAGATAGGTAAATGCATACATAAAAATAAGATCATGCTTGGCCCCCACAAGAAAAAGATAAAGCAAGGCCAGCCCCATTGGTGGACCGGTGCTCTGCTCAGTACAGAGGAGTTAACCCTCGGTTTTCCCCCCAAAATGCTCCAGAAGCGAGTGCAAGTGCCATCTCTTTCAAAAGCTCATTCAACTGTTCCTGCTCACGGCTGACATTACATATCTCACTGCATTAACACACCACATATGGGGCACATATACACGAGACATTTACTGTGGAGTTGCCTAATTAGCTCTGCAGTAAAATCTCAGTAAGCGTGTCTACACGAGATGCTAAATGCTCAGTAGACTAATTCTACTGTGCATTAGTGCACCAGGCAAAAACCATGCTAATGTGCAAACATACAGCAGAATTAGTCTACTGTGCATTATAATCACCTAAAAAAAACGTGTGCTGGCACAACTGTGCAGCGGCACTGATTACAGCACATTAAGTTAGTACTTGTCATTACAGGTACTAAACTTAATGCACCATAATTACAGAGCATTAATGAACAGGTAGATGTGCCCAGTGTGTACACATGCAGACCTATTAGGCCATGGTAAATTAATAAATGCCACTGTAGGTTAGTACTTGTCAGCATAAGTACTATCCTGTGGCAGCATTATTTAGCACATTACTATGCACATGTAGACACTGATGGGGCTAGCTGGGGCACATGGGTGCTTCAGTGTCGGGGCTGCCTGCTGGCTAGCCCCACACTGGAACACCTTCACGTCCCAGCCAGCCCCTCCACAACACATTGATTTGGGTCAGAGCAGCCTGCTGACCCCCCAAACCCTTGTCAGCCAGGGTTTCTCTGACTCAGCTTAATGTGGTGCAGTCCCAGGTGCACATGTAAACGTGGCTCCCGGGAGCAATAAACTCTTGTGAAGACTGTGCCACAGTTTATTCAGTCAAATTCATTGCATGTGTAGATGCACCCATGGAGTAGGGAAATAATGCTGCAGCATTTCATAGAGTTCTAAAGTCCTGTGCCTACTGAAGCTCTGCCAGGGTTGATGCAGTGCCTCCTTGTCCTCAAAACAGGTCTGTTCCAGGACTTGGGAAAATATTAATTCAATATTGACTATAGCGCTATACTGTGGGTAAGCAAATGAAATGGTCTTGATCTCTCACTTCTTCAGCTCCTTTCTTCACAAGTAACATATTTCAAGTAGTAGCTGAAGGGAGGCCTTATGGCAAAAAAAGAAGCATGAAGCAGTTACAAGCACAGGGAAAACCATGAAGACCAGAAGGAGAGAACAGAAGGACACAAAAAGAGTGAAAATTTCAGGTTGCAACACAGAGGTCTCACAATTACTAAAACGGGGACTGAAGTAGTATATGGGCCTTGTTGTTTTTGTCTCTCTGCAGAAAGCAAATTTCACACAGATGACACTACTATTTGGTAGCTTTACTTATGAGTAATGATAGAAGTAGAAAGCATATCATAGATTTTTCCATCGTAAATAGCAAGTATGTGTACAGGAGCATTGCAAAGCCTTATAGCTAGGACTGGGTAAATTTGCTATTCTGTCTGTGTGCACTAGGACTCACTCTGTCCTCCCATTATCACTCTTTGCCTATCCTGAGTTGTGATTCACATCAGAGGTACTGCACAGTGGCACAATAGCATTTCATGTGAAAATTCTTTAAAATACAAGGTTATGTTGGGGGGGGCGACCACTTTCTTCACCTCAGGGGCAAAATTGGAGTTCACATGTGCGATGGACTGAATAACACTTCATATCAAGAGCCAATTTTCTTCCAGCCCCCTACAGCAATCAAAACATGGATTTTTAGTTTTGTACCTGATTTGCTAAATAGCTTTTTCTCTCTTTTCCTTTTTTTTCCTTTCAGGCAAATATAGAATTGTGATTTGCTGCACTCATCAGAAACTAGTTCTTTTTAGCCAAAACTGTTGTTCTCTATGAAGACAGGCAGCTGACTGATTAATTAATTCCTCTTATGTGTGAAGTAGTATTCTTTCCTTAGTTGAAATAAGAGGCCAAAAGGAAAGAAAACTTTAATTGTTGTGGTTTGTGTGGTAGAAGCATTGAGGAACC
The DNA here is from genome assembly GCF_001723915.1 of Gavialis gangeticus. NCBI lineage: Eukaryota > Metazoa > Chordata > Crocodylia > Gavialidae > Gavialis > Gavialis gangeticus. The sequence continues at coordinate 20,751,024 of NW_017728995.1, read as the reverse complement.
CATTGTGGTCAATGCTCAATAAAATACTGGGTGTACGCAAGAGAGTGTGTTGTTGTCTGTAGGAACTTAATTTGTATAGGAAATGGCAAGCAGAGACATGGAGGAGAAAAAGAAAAAAAAGGAGACGAAGAACTGGAAAGCCCAAATATCTGGAATGTTCTTAATCATGTGCCTAATCTCATGGACTCCATCACTTGATTGGGGGAGTGCAGCTATACACAAATGTAGGAGCTTGAAAACATTTTCCTATTGTGGACTATTCCTTCAGAAAGAGACTCCTATGGCTTCATAACAGACCTACTCCCCACTCACGAATGAACCTCCACTTCCACTTGTAGCACCTATACTGCTTGGTTGGTTGGAGAAATAATATCACAAACATGCTGACAAAGTGAACATGAACTTGTTTTAATACTAATAGGTGTGGCTGCATTCATGTAGTTGTAGGGGTTTTTTTTCTCCTGAGTAATATCAAAGCTACCATGAGCATTTATGACAGAAATCTTAAGAGTTTCACTCATGCATTAATACCACATAACTTAGACTACCAAACACCGCATTTCTAATTTTAAGTTGTAAGCCATAGACTAAGTGGGTGTTATAGTCTATAATAATATTTATCATAATAATAGGCTTATTACTTAATATTTATAATAATAATAGGCCAATCACAATGCTTACTGAAACAACCACTCAGAGTGCTCTGGACAGACAGAATAAGCCTATTATTATTCTAACAGATATTCCTAAGCCTGTGTTTACACCTGAACAGCTTTATGTAGCCTTTTCAAGGGTGAGAAGTTTAGATTCTGTTAAAGTATTTGGTCAAAGGATAACTAAGAATCCTGTATTTAATGAAATACTTTTGCAATAAAAATTTAATCACAAATGTTTTGTGGGTTTCAGCTAGTCAATTCATAATTTCAAATAGTGAATATATTCAACAGTATCTTGACTCATTTGTGGGTATACCATGAACAAAAAGAGGCAAAATTAATCATGTTATTTGTGATGAAATATTTGTTATTCATCATATTTATAATCTTTGGGCAAAATGGTCAAACTGCAGTGGCTAATATTTGGTTCTTAAATTTGTAACGATGCACCCAAATTAAATTGGTTTGATTTTCAGAACTGCTGACAAACGGCCACAGGCTTGCAGAACAGAGGAAGTCATATTCAAGTTCAGCTAGAGTCATGCATGAGATTTTTCAATGAACTGTTTGCAGTCTGGCCCACTGTCCTTTCATGAGCAAAGACAAGCAATATTTGTGTAAGAAGTCCCCGTTCTCAGCCATGCCCTTTCCTGGGAGCTGAGGTTTGAAGGTCTTTTTACCTCCTAGAGCCACTGCTCTTCATTTACAGTATATTTGCCTGTTGCAAGGCAGCACCATGCAGGAATACCCCCAGATTAGCTCAGGAAGTGCTAGTCTTAGAAGGTGAAGCAGTATAGTCATGTTAACATGGGGGAGCATTGAGCTAATTAGCTCTGCAGTTGGGAAGCAGAGTAAATTATCTGAGATTCATTTCTTTGCTAATGCAGTTGCCTTGCATTTATCTGTGTCTTTAGATCCCTTCTCCAAGTTGGACATGCTTTGCGGACATAATGGGGCAGTCATAGGCAGAGGGAGAAAAAATTATTTGTGGGGGCTGAATACATGGATGCATGCACGTGCCCTCCTCCAGTAAGTAAGTCTATGGGGGAAGGGCCATGGTGGGTGGGCAGATCAAGGCCCCATCAGTGAAGGAGGAAGCGGGGCACAGGCAGGGGCTGGGGTGAGTGGGGTCCCGGCCTGGCTGGGTAGTGGGACAAGTGGAGGCCCAGAGGGGCACATCCCACCCCAATCTGTGTGCAGGGCAGAGTCAGCTGCTGTTGTGCACTGGGCTTTGAGCCCTGCTGCCCCGAGAGCCACACAACGTAATGTGTGTCCCACTGCTAGGCAGCCCAGTGCTCAGTGGCTGCCACCACCATCCTGCACAGAGATGGACAGGGCATGGGCACATGGCCCCTGGGCCTCTGCTTGTCCCACTACCAGGCCGGCTGGTGCTCCACTCATTCCCAGCCCCTGCCCCTGCCTGTGCCCATGTCTGTGCCCCGCTCTCTGCCTCACTGCTGGGGCTTCAATCTGCTGTCCCACCACAATGGTGAGGGACGGAGTGGGACTGGAACTGGGGCAGGCCCTGCACAGCCCAGGTGTGTATGGGACCGAGCTGCGAGTGGCTTGTCCAGGGGGCCCCCAGTGTGGAGAGGGGGTGGCGGCTTCTGCTGCTGGATGTGCCCTGGGAGGCTTGGGGGCATATGCCCATAGATCTGTGCAGGGCCAGGGCAGACTGTTGCTGTGGGCTGGGGCTGCTCTGGGCTCTTCCCAGCAGGGTGTTGGGTTGGGCTGCACTTGGGGCTGGGAGGGAGGTTGAGGGGGCCTACAGCAAATTTTGGGGTGGCTGCAGCTCCTCCCACCCTGTAGCCCTTTTCCCAGCACCACCGCCACCCACCCTGAGCACAGCCTGGCCCACTCCCTCCCCCTCCCTCTCCCTGCCATGCCGGGAAGTGCCCAGTGCTGCCCCAGCCCCAGCCTGCAGTGGCAGCCTGTCCTTGCCCCATGCAGATCCAGGGCACTTGCCCCCATACTTCCCAGGGTGCACATAGCAGCAGAAGCCATGCCCACTGGATGAGCCACTTGCTGCTCCAGCCCTCACCCTGCCCCAGCTGTGTAGCCCCAGTCCCACTCCCTCCTTCACTGCTGTGTGCGCACCCCTCTCCACTCCTGCTGCACCCACCAGAAGCCCTCAGCCAAGCTGCTTTGCAGCCCTACCATTGACCCGTATTTGGGGGTGTAAGCCCCATTAGCCCCATCCTTCCACCACCTATGGCAGAGCTCCTATGGCATAAAACAGTTCATTATAGCATTTGTCTGGATAGTCATTTGGTATTTACATACTCTTTCTCAAAACAGGAACCAGGTTTCTTGTCAACTGAACTTAACTCCACTCGTGCCCAAAGACACCTTGGTCTGCCTTCCCAACCAGATGCTTCAGCTGATAGTTGTATGGTTGGAAGGACTAGTGACAGTATAGTACATGGGCCAGAAAGAGTAAGCCAATAACCAGCTAGTGCTGTCTCTCTATATATGTTCAGTGTACAATATGGCAAAGGACCTCCCAGTATTGCCAACGAACCTTACAGTTCCATCAGACCCTCCATCATGGAAAAAAATCTACTTACCTTCAGCTTATTTTCTGAATTCTAAGTAAGGATCACTTTTATATTTGCTGCAGCTAAATGATCATATTGCTCAGTGTCTGATCATGTCAATGCTCCTAAAAAAATCAATGTCTTAGATCAGCACATCAAGTCCTGGTGATGAAGAAAGCTCCATTCTATTCCATGTTACACTTAACATGTGACTAGTTAATCATGTCTTAAGTAGTAACCCAGCCACACATTCATGCAATTAATGATGCAATAAAATAGGGAATAAGCCACAAATGTATTACACCAAATTAAATTAAATGTGTGGCCAGCACTAATCAGCCGATTTGTGCTCCCAGCCTCAGGATCACACTAGCGAGAAAGGCTGGGTGCTCCCAAGGCTGGGAAAGCAGATCAGCTGACTGGTGCTCCCAGCACTGGGGACACACTGAAGCTAAGGGCCAATGTGCCCCAAGGCTGGAAGCACCGATCAGCTTGCCAGTGCAGTGGAAGACTGGGATCATGATGCTGGGGTCACCCTGCTGCACCAATAGGGCACTATTGGGAGTGATCATGGCTCAAATCCTGTTTCACCTTTAACTGAGCATTTGCTAGGGGCTTTGGATGCTTCCTTATGCTGAGTTCTCTGTAAAAACCTGTGGCTGAGTCCCAGAAGCCCTTCTGCTCCAACCTTTAATAGAGGCTACCTTTATACAGATCAGAGTGGATCTGGTGGGCTTCGGAAAAGTGTAAAGCGATACCAGTACACTGTGGTCCTTCTTGATTATGCTACTAAGACTCAAAAGGCAATTACACTGAATTCCACAGGAACCATAACATCAGAAGTGATTACACTTTTTGCTTACATGGAAGTACTATGGGAAACACTGAGAGGTCAAAGTACTAATTTCATGTCCCATGGAATTAAAGAAAGATGTAGTCAGTTGGAGACAGTTAATTCAAAAGTCACTCTACCATCTCCAAATGGGGGGGTCTGGTCGAAACAATTTCATCAGACCATAAAGGTAACATTGAAGTTTGTGGCCTTGGACTCCAGACACCCGGACTGGTTGCAGTCCTCCCTCATCCCTGACGCTGGGACTGGGTGCATGCCTCAATATTTCTGAATGCCATTTGAGAGGTGCCACAAGCTTCTAGTGACTTTTTACACTGTTGAACTCCTTTATGGGAAATGTCCCAAGGACTTTTATATCTCCCATTAGAGCTCCAAGAGGAACAAGGCTCTCAGGCAGCCAGTGTCAAGATTCCTGAAGGGGCTTAAAAACAATGGACTTGCTTTGCTCAGGAAACTTACCCTAACGAACAATAGGCCCAGGAACAGGTATGTAATCCAACACTTCTGGGTATTTTAGCCTGAAGATCGGGTACTATTGTTGGTGTCTAGCACAGAGCCCAAATTGTTGGATCTTTTGTCAGGATCCTCTTCTGCTAGGTTCATGGGCTAATTCTGTTATAAGGTCTCCAACATGCTTTAATGGTCATCTCTTCTTGTATCTCGCTATCAAAGTAGATTTTCATATTGTACCCTGTTTTTAGGAAAGTGGTCTGCTTAAGAAGAAAAGGGGAGGGACTTCCCCAACCTCAGAGTGACCAGCTTTTCTTAGGTACTTGTTTGTTCCCTGAGTCTATGAGATGACCCCTTCTTTGTCTTATATATCTGGATGGGGACAGTCAGCTTGGCCAAGCTCTGTTTAAATAACCATGCTCCCTAAAGACTATGCCTGACCCTATCTATACTCCATAAAGGGGAAGTCCTAGCAGAAGTTACCAGGGTGTTCACATAAAAATCAAATTGCTGGAAGGGAGTGTCTCTTATCCACTGAAGAAACCCATGTCCTACCAGTCAAGTGGTTCCTTGTGTGGACTGCAGCATGTTTAAGATTTTCTGTACTGACTCCACCTCAAATTGTCCATGCTTCTTGGTTGAGTCTACCCAAGGAGATTGTGAAATATCCATCCTAAATGTTGCTGCTGGTCCTGGTCCTGGTCTTACTCCTGGATGACTTGTTTCCACATCATCTTTTGCTACCAGTTGCTGTGCTGTTGCTGCATGACCTGCTGTTCTGTCTGTTTTAGAAATGTATCCAGATCCATCAAGAATCAAGACTCTCACCCACCCCCTCCACATACAAAATGTGGTTTTCACAAAATCTACACTTCCACAGCACTGGGAAACTGGCTGCATGCTTTATCCAATTTCTGAGGCTGGTTTCCTGCAGGAGCCTTGTTTTCACTCAATCTCCAAGGATTTGGTAGCACAGGTGCAGGTAGAATAGAATTAGTTTTCCGAATGGCTATTTAGGGACTACTGAAGGACCCGAAAGAAAAAAGCAAACTTCCAGCAGCTGCCAACAGACCTTCCTTCCTTTCAAGTGCCCTCAGGCAAGTCATTTATGAGAATTCTCTTCTCAGCTATTTAAGGTCTGGCCCTCCTCCCTCTTAGGGCACCCAAACAAGCAGCAGTTGTGTGATCACTCACTGTTCTCCGCCTAACCCTTCTCCAGAAGCTTACGTTCAGAGATCTGTTCCTTTCTGTCAGCTCCAATGTTAATTGAGCAGTGCTTCTCTCTTTTACGTCCTTTGGCAGTCTAGGCTTAACAAGCCTTTCAGATGTGTCTGGGCAGTGGTACTTGGGCTGTTAGCAGTACTTTAACTCTTACCTGGCCACTGTGACATTTGAATGCTCTATTACCACCTCACTGAAGCCACCACCTTTGAGCACAGACCATTTTTATTTAGGTGCCCAGATACAATTCAAGAGCCTATGTTTGAGTACTCACATTTGAATTATTTGCCCATTACCATAACTCCATAACTCCACCTTCCAAGGGAGGTGGTGCTCGCCCCATCCTTGGGGGTCTTCAGGAGGAGACTGGACAGGCACCTGGCTGGGATCATATGATCCCAGGTTTGGTGAACCTTTTCTTGCCTGCCAGGGGCAGGGGAGCAGACTAGATAGGCCACTGAGGTCCCTTTCAACCCTAGAATCTATGAATCTATGAATGAACCTATAACCAAGTAATATGTTCCTGAGATTCCTTTTATGCTATAATGGGTAAAACTTCTGCAAGAACTTATAAATTTCATAGATTTCATAGACGTTAGGGCTGGAAGGGACCTTGCGAGATCATCGGGTCCTGCCCTCGGCCCAAAGGGCAGGAAAGCCAGCTGGCAGCAGATGACCCCAGCAAAGTGAGCATCCAACTTTACATTCATCACAGGTCTTCCTGTGCTACCCTGCATGCTGAGGGGTCTTTTCTAGAATCTAAAAAGAGGTCACAATGGAATTTTTTCTTCCTTGTAGTTTAATACAGATTAACTCTGTCTTAACTGTATTGTTTTGCTGCGTCCTTCAGCCCAAAGCTCCAGGGCACTTTTGTCTTCTATTACTACACAAATACAAAGGTGATAAAAACCAGAGTTGTTTTGAGTTCCATACACTTTGCTATCTGTGATTTACTGGGTATGTCTTGAATTCTCTGAGAAGGAAGAAGTAGAGGGAATACAGAAAGAAAAAATGCTACTGAGTCTGTGAGCATACTGCTTGACTCTGGGGATCTACTTTTGAAATAGGATGCTGCCGTTTATTTTGTGGAATCATAGTCATTAAATAAAAAGGACTCAGTCTAACTACCAATATAATCAGTGAGAATCTTACCATTACAGTCCATTGGATAAATCAGGCTTTTACTGTGGAAAGTTTCAAACAACGTATTTCTTGTAACACGATAGCCGTGCACTTTTTTTGACTAGGGACAGACATTCAAAAAGCCTGAGCCTGCATTGATTCAATCTTTGCACATTAATTTAACCTGGCTATGCTGAACTGGTTTGAAACCGGACAGACATTCTCTCTGGACTGAGGAAATTCAGGCCCCTACCTGCAATGGCTCAGGCTAGAAGCCAGGGGGCACTAGAGCAGCCCTCCCTCCCCTTCTGCAGGGAGCTGAGATGAGGTGGGTGGGGTAGTCAGGCCCGGGCAGGACTCTCTTGTTAGGGAGGCCTGCCTGCATGGTCCTAGTCTTTTCCCCACTGGCGGCACAAGGGGTGGGACTGTTGCCAGCTACCAGCCCCAGGGTAGCACTCTGAGGCAAGGGATGGGTGTGGAGTGCAGGCATCTGTTGATGATGCAGAGCTTTTCCATTTCCCTCCCTGCTTTGTCATACTGTCTGCAGCACACTGACCTTCAAGCAAGCTGGGGGCTGATAGTGATAACAGTCTTTATCACCCAATTAGCAAAACAATGGCCTCTCCCCATTACTTCAAATTTCTTAGATAGCTTACCAGATGACCTGTTGATTAGCTCCAAACAGCCCTAAGCAATCACAGTTCTGTATGCCTGTCCCAGTGAAATTGGAGAGATGCACACAGACATCTCTCGGCACTAGCAAGGATATCACATGCCTAGAATCTGTGGGGCTGGGGTCCATGCTGTGGGAGGTGGGAGAGAGAGAGGGAGGGAGGGAGTGGGGGGATTTCCTGCTTGACCAGCGAGGTGGAGTAGGGCAGGGGGAAGCCAAGCAGACCCTGCTGCATCTGTAGTCTCTGCTGGAGCCTTATACAGCATTAGCTAGCATATTGCTTGCTGGCTATGGTCTGTGCTGTGGCAAAGAAGAGGAAGGGATGCCTGCCTCAGCAGTGAGTGCTGGGGGGAGTGGGGCACGGGGAATCCAGCAGACTCTGCTGTGCCTGCAAGCCTCTGCTGGAGCTCTGGCCAGGAAGAAGAGGGGAGGGGCCAGCTCTGCTGTGTAGCAGAGAGCTCTGCCAAGCCCAGGATGCTGGGGGGCTCTGCTTTAATTTAAACCAGCAAAGGGTCTGGGACAGACATTGCATAAACCCAAATCATAGTTTCATAGTCGGTAGGGTCAGAACAGACCTGAGCAGATCATCAAGTCTAAGCTCCTGCCATGGCAGGAAAGAGTACTGGGGTCAAATGACCCCGGCCAGGTATTCATCCAGCCTTCTTTTAAAAAACCCCAGGGTAGGAGCCAGCACCACTTCTCATGGAAGTTGGTTCCAGATCCTAGCTGCCCTGACAGTGAAGTAGCACCTCCTGATATCTAGCCTAAATCTACCCTCTGCTAGCTTGTGACTGTTATTTGTAGTCACTCCTGGTAGTGCTCAGGGCAACAGGGACTCCCCCAATGCCTGCTGGTCCCCTCTGACTAGTTTGTAAACAGCCACCAGGTCCCCCCTCAGCCTTCTCTTGTGGACGCTGAACAGGTTCAGGTCCCGTAGCCTCCCCTCGTAAGTCCTGCCCTGCTGCCCCCTGATCATGTGAGTGGCCCTCCTCTGGACCCTCTCCATGTTGTCCACATCCCTCCTGAAGTGCGGCGCCCAGAACTGGACGCAGTACTCCAACCGTGGCCTGACCAATGTCGCACAGAGGGGGAGGATCACCTCCTTGAACCTGCTTGTGATGCATCTGTGTATGCATGACTAGGTGCAGATGGCCTTCCTGACTGTGTCCCCACACACACTGCTGGCCCATGTTCATTTTGGCATCAATAATGACTCCAAGATCCTTCTCTGCCTCTGCACTGATGAGAAGGGAGTTCCCCAGCCTGTAGATATGCTGCTGGTTCTTCCTCCCCAGATGCAGCACCTTGCACTTGTCAGTGTTGAAACCCATCCTGTTCTCATCTGCCCACCCCTGTAACCTGTCCAGAACTGATTGCAGCCTATTCCTCCCTTCTAGCATGCCCACTTCTCCCCACATCTTAGTGTCATCTGCAAATTTGAACAGGGAGTATTTTACCCCTGTCCGTTAAGTCTGATACTACATTCAACCAGATTTATCTCAAACTGGTTTCAGCCATTTTCAAACTGTTTTATGTGCACTGAACATCTGTTCTGTTACAGGTTTAAACCAGTTTCTGATCACTTAAACCAGTTTGTGTGTAATGTCTGTCCCTAGCCTTTGAGTTTGGTAGCATGTTATGGGAAAAGCCCATCTGCCACACTCCTTCATAGGTCACAGCAGGCCTTCTTTTACAAATTCAGGAGCACTGCTGGCTGTTATGTGGGGGACAGAAGAGGACAGAACCATAGGCCTGCCTCATTTGGGCCCACTTTGGGACACCTTTGCCTCCAGGAGAGTTGAACAGGATCAAGGTCTGGAGTTGAACAGAATCAAGGATAGCCCTGTTGATCATTTTTGGATAGTGTCCAGAAAGTCACAGACAACTAAATGGATCCCAAGGATTTTACCAAACTTCTGATAACTTTAATAATTTGTGTAGTAATACCAAAAGGACTAATAGCACTCTATTGTGCAAGAATTTATGTAGTAAAAGATAGTTTCTTCCCATAGATTTCAAAAACTAATTCCAATGGAAACATTTAATAGAGACATTAGTTGCCTGATCTGCAAATCTCAGACATGAAAAAGACATTAACTCAGGCTGAAGAAGTCTCAGACAGGCAACAAACTGAGCATATTGAAATAGCTGCGAGTCCCAGGATGTAATGCAGGCAGAAACAATGGACTTCCCAGCACCTGTCAAGAGACTGATGCCCATGCAGAAACCTCCAAGTCAGCATTACAGTGCAACGCACATCAGAGATGAATCAAACATCATTAATTAATTATGTATATGTTTTTGAAATGCGACATTATGTTAATATCTAGTCATATTTTCATCTGCCATATGTTTTATTGTTTTAATAACATCTCCAAGGTTGCAGCTGAAGGATACTAGTAAATAATACCCCCAAAAATTAAGCAACAGAGGAAACATAATATATCTACAGTTCCCACTGGGCAGCATCAGAGATGGTGAAGCCAGGATTTAGTGACTGCTGGATAAGCTGGTTTGCAGAATTATGCTATATCAAAAAAATAACATAGGTTTAGTACAATGTTTTATACTTATGAATAGAGACAGGGATGTACTGATTGATGGAAGCTTCAGATCCAACCCATTATCTTCAAAACAGAAAAGTATCTTGTCAGATCAGTATATTTCCCCCGATGGTTGACAGAGTCGACATTCAGCGATATTTAGGATTCGTCATCTATTCTGAAAATCACATCAAGGAATCCTGAAAATTCCTACTTGCTCTATTTCTAATGCATCTGTTACCATGGTTACATGGTGTCAACTGGGTCTGGTTATACATTTGCTGCCATTTATTTCTTCCTTTTGTTCCCTTTTTAGAATAGCTTTTTGATATTTTTATATTGGATTACTTCAATGTGCTTTATATGGTGCTACACTTCAAAAGCATTTGGAGGGTACAGGCTATCTGAAAGGCAGCTGCCTGCCTGCGAGGTGGCTGCAGCAACAAGGAATATAGCATAACATATACATTAACTTCCTGTTTATTTCTGGATACAACTTGTGTCTGGATTTTGACTGGTGTGAATTCTGAATTGTAGTTAGATTGCCTTTGTGCCTTAGAGCTTCTGTGGCAGCTGTGGCCTTGGCCTAACAGACTACATGTAATAGTCTTGGGGTCAATGTCAAAGTATTCAATTTGGAGTAGGTAGTAGAATCCAACTGGAAACTATACTCTCCAGTTAGTTCAGCAATGCTTCTAAGTCAGAGACCCCCCCCTGCTTTCACTGTAGTCAGCCAATCTGTTGAACTTGTTGAGAAATACTGGCAAGCCACTAGCCACAAGCCCGTTTGTGAACATTATCAGCACAACAACACACTTAGCACTGCTGCTAATTGACATGCACAAAGATCAGACGATGAAGAGTATCCCTACCAAGTTACTATGGACCTCACGAGAGGTAGGAAAATATTTTGAGGACATCTACAAGACTGTGCTGTTCCACTTTTCTCCTTCAGGCTCATCATGGAAGGTATTAGGATCCACAGCTCTTCAGTTAGGTAGGTGTGTGTGTGGTTTCATACTCAGTCTACATAAGTATTTCTGCTATGATTGATATTTAAATAACTGATGGGCCAAATAGAGCCACATCTCCATGCCATAAAGTTACATGGCAGAAAAGCCATTCAAACTTTCTCTGTCCAAGTTGTTGCAAAAGCAGGTGTCTTTGAGCAGCAAGCTTCAAAGGCACATTTCAGAGACTCATACCTCTCTTGTCCGAGTACTAATAATTGCATCCACTGGGAGAACGGCACTGCATTCAGTATGTTATTTTTGCAAGACTTAAAATGGAGCTATTCAGACTTTATGCCTTCCTCTACATATACAGTCCACAGTCATCAAGTCGCTGTTTATCAAGAGACCTCAAAAAAAGACCGCGTATATAGTTACGCTATAATGCCCCCCACTGGGAAGCTATGTATCATAAACAACCCTTTTGACATACTCGAGAAAGCAAAAATAAACAAGAAACAACCTTTTTATGGATTTATTATATTATATTAAAGTCTATACAATATATTCATCGGTATACATACTTTAACATTAATCCTTTATGGTATAGGTACTACAATTTCTATTTGTCAATCATAATTACCACCTATGAATTGACAACTTCATTAAAGATCTTTGCTACTGGATTTGTAATTTTGTGTGCTAGTTTTTTGAATATTTTGGGACCGAGATTATCTGTATTTGTGTTGTCATTGTAAACAACCTAAGCTTTACTTCTGTCTTTAAACTGGCATATAACTAACTGTCTCAGTTCTTGCTTTCTATAATTTTTTTCCTTTTGCTGTCTAGTTTCATCATGTTTATGAGCTCATATGCTTGCTTAGTTGCCATATTCTCATGCTGCAGGGCTCCTCTGGATGAGAAGTCAGGTTAGATACAGCTCAACCTCTTGTAGCATACGCCTGTGTTATATCAGAACATATCGCAGTTCCAGCAATATGTACTGAAGGTGTTTTGGAGCAACTAGCAGCAGCTTTTAAAAAATGCTCTCAATACATTTATGAACAGTTAAAGGGTTTGGCATCCTTGGACACACTGTTTCAAGCAACTGTTTTGTCATATAGGCATATCTTTCTTCTTTCCATTATAGTAACTTTAATGAAAGGGACTACCGGCTGTTGTCCTCTCACCCATTGTGTTTGGTGGTGGTGGCAAGACAACATCCCACCATATAGGAGCATGGGCACTTTGCAGTCATGGTGGCAAGGCAGCCAGATATAGCTGGTTGCCACCAGTGTAACAACGGCTTCCATAGAATCCCTTTGATTGTCACCTACAGCTCCCAGCTTGAACACCTGAGACATCATTAATGACCTCCAGTCCCTCCTGAAAAATGAAAACTATCTCAAGGTAGCCATGCAGGACAAAACTGTCTGGGCTTGCAGACAGCTACCTAACCTCAAACAGCATTTCTCTAGCAACAGACTACCTAATTCCTGTTCAGCTCCAGGCCTTGACCTGGACCCAGATGCCAGCTGTGCCCCCTCAGCAACGCAGACCACATCATCACTGCATTACACAAATAACCTGGATTATAACACCTGAGGTTCATTTACGCGCATTTCTATCGAAATCATGTATGCTACCACCTACTTATGGTTCCCCTCTGCTGCCTACGTGGCACATCTTCATGTGCCCCTGTGGCATCATTGCTTCTGCGCCGTTATTTTGCCAGTATAGTAACAGCCTGTACTGTGCCATGCCAATGACGCATGATTATTGTTAGCCGCTATGTCGCCATAGTAACATTATAGCAAGGGAGTGCATTGCTACAGTGACGTAGCTGCGGCATCATGGTGTGCATTGGCGATGCGTAGGGGGTACAAATGGATGCACGTGCACTCCCTGAGCATGGTGGTGCACACCCTGTGAAAAGGTGTGCCTGAGGGCGGTTGCCACTCACCACCCCCCTCACCACCAACACCACCAGCAGCATCTGCGGGCGGTCCGTGATTGTCACTGGTGACCGCTGATGATACCGGCGGTGTCTGTGGGTGGTCACCGACCATTGGCTGGCACTCGCCATCCCCCACCTGGCTGCCAACAGTGCTGTGGCTGCCTGTGGGAGCTCCCGACTTGCCTCCGCCATGTTCCGACCACCGACAGCACCGCCGCCACTTGTGGGACCTCACTGTTCCCCTTCCAGGGCACACGGCGTTCATGATGGTTTGTGCCCACTGATGTTATGGCGCCATAGTACATTGCTACAGTGACATAGTGTCTTGTGCAGACATAGACATGCCCACAGTGTACAAATGGGTGATCCCTATATGTAAGAGTGAATGAACCCTGTCTGACATCAGTTCTAGAAAGACAAACAAGCTTGTGGCAGAACAATTTATCCTCCCTGGACATTTAATTACTGACCTCTGGGTGGCTGTTCTTAAACATCAAAACTTTAAAAATTAACCTGAAAGGGGAAATTATGGAACAAAAAACTCATCCACAGACTGCATAGTGTTAAGTACTGTTTAAACCAAGACTACCAATTCTTATGCCATTACTTGGATTAGCTTTCATGAGCTGTGTGTCCCTCACTGGGTTAACTGCTTATTTTCTCTCCTAGCCACTTTGCCTCTCTCAGGAGTGCCCCCTATTTTTCCCCTTCTCCTTGCCTTGCTCTTTGTAGTCTACTTACTGCTTTCTGTTTAACAGCTCTGTCTCCTGTAGTCCTTCCACAGCATCTGATAAATTAAGCCCTTTCCTGATGAAAGCTTATTCTATATGTTGCTGATTTAGAATTCTATAAAGTGGAAATCTACCCTGCCTTCTTCATATAGCCAGCAGAAGGGGAAAGTGGGATAAGTACCCTCTGCTTCCATATCAAGAGGTAGGCCCAAGTGGGCAATATTCCAAGTTGAAGGCAGTCTTCCAGTCAGGAGGAATGGCAGTTCCTAGGAATCCTAAAGAGCTTTCAGTTTCCACCACGCTGCACAAAGAGCAAGGGAAGAGACATGCTAAAAATGATTACAGCACACTGCCTTTCCATGTTTGCTCTACTGCTTACCACTACAAAGACAGCAGAGAGTGAAAGGCCTTGGCTACTCATCCATTACACCACACCACACCACACCACACCAAAATGCTTTTGGACAGATTGCTGTTTTCCAAAACCACACATGCAATGCATGACTGTGCTCATGCATGCTGCCACTGCTGCTGCTGGTCATTCTGCAGCTGCCCTCACAGACAATAATAAGCACGTGCTCAGTTGTCTGTCCACTAGTCCATGTGTCTGTGGTCATGTGCACAATCCAGACCCCACCGTACTGCAATTCTATGACACTACCTTTTTAGCAAAATGGACACAGCCAAGGAGTGGCCTCCTGGGAACTGCTGTAGCCACCAATTCTCTAAAGCCTTCATTCTCCACCCCCATGGCTGTGACCATAGCCAACATCTTCACAAGCTACAGAATACTTGGCATCATATTTTTGCCTAGTCTGAAGAAATCCTGCTGAAGTCTGTGGAATGGTACTGCAGAACTTGCTGAAAACACAGAAAGCATCAATGGTGTCACCAATTCACAGAAGTTTAGGGCTGGAAGGGACCTTGTGAGATCTCTGGGGTCAAATAGCCCCAGTAAGGTATGTATCCGGTCTCCTTTTGAAGATCTCCAGGGTAGTTGCCTGCAACACTCCCACTGGGAGTCTATTCCTGTTTTCCTTTGTGATAGACCAAATGTTGTTTGTTTTCCTCTTGAACTTTTTCCAGCACATTTGCTCGGTGATTGTGTGCTGTGTAGTTTACCATTCCTCATTTACCAGGCTGTTTGAAGTTCTGACACAGACTGAGTCTATGTCTGCCCAGCTGGCAAACAGTCAAGGCAGAGCCCGCAGCATCAAGTTCAAACTGGTTCCAAACTCAGGAACTTACCTGCTTGTCTTTGCCAGGAAAGGATTATGGGGGTGGGAAAGCTGGCAGCATTTTTTTTTTTTTTAACTGCAGAGTGGGAACATGGTGTTGTTTCTACCATGTCCAGCAGAGATGAAGGCAATGCCTTTTCCCCTACCTGTGACTAACTACAGGCTTTGTAGAAATGAAAACTAAACCAAGCACAGTGGTGGAGTGAGCTGACAGATTCTGGACAGACGCCTGCTGTTGTGACATGGTACACCACCTCACGTGGTGCTGGACTAACCAGACACAGGCCACGACATTCCTTCTTAGCATCTTCGTGAACATCGCCATCTCACTCAGAGTGGTCAGTTGTTCTCAAGGGTCCTCTTCAGTGAATCCATCTTACTTGATAGTTTCCCACTTGCATTTCCCAAGACCATGCTTCAGAACTTACCCAATCTCCTTTTTCATTGGCAAGCTTCTAGGAGGGATCCTCCCTCTTTCCTCTCTCCCGCACCTCCCAACTATAAAGTTTCATAGTTTCATAGTTTGTAGGGTCAGAAGGGACCTGAGCAGATCATCGAGTCCAACCCCCTGCCATGGCAGGAAAGAGTACTGGGGTCAAACGACCCCAGCAAGGTGTTCATCTAACCTCTTCTTAAAAACCCCCAGGGTAGGAGCCAGCACCACTTTACTTGGAAGTTGGTTTCAGATCCTAGCCGCCCTGACAGTGAAGCAGCGCCTCCTGATATCTAGCCTAAATCTACCCTCTGCCAGCTTGTGACCGTTATTCCTAGTCACTCCTGGTAGTGCTCGGGGGAACAGGGACTCCCCCAATGCCTGCTGATCCCCTCTGACTAGTTTGTAAGTGCTCTACTGAAGGATAAATCTTGCAAGTGATTCCATGTTCTGCTCCCCCAGGTCTACCAACATAGCCCTAAGACTAGAGTCTTTGGGCAATATGCCTACTTGACCTGGCAGCACTGTCAGAAAATAACTTATTTTTCTGTGACTGAGAAAATTTCTGCCTGATAGCCCCCTTTTCATCCTAAGTATAGGGCAGAGGACAGAATAACTTCACAGGCATATGGCAACAATGAATATTTTTTGCTTCACTTAGCATGGGTACAGAGGAAGAGAGTATCTTCAGAACTTACACTTACTGTCCTGTCATGAGTGACTGGTGCCTCCTGAGACTGGGGGGAGGGCACAAGTTGTGGGCAGCGTCGTTGGTGGCATTGGCAGCGGTGTGGTGACCACCCACAGAAGCTGGCAGCAGAGCAGGGTGGCAGTGGGGGGGTTGTGAGCAGCAGGTGGCAGTGGGCAGTTGTGCGCAGTGATAGGTTGTGAGAAGCTGGTGGTAGCAGGGGTTTGTGAGCAGCGACTGCCCACAGAAGCTGGTGGCAGTGTGGGGGGCGGTGGCAAACAGTGACCACCTGTAGAAGCTGGTGGCGGTGGCAGGCAATTTCATGGGGGGGCATGTGCCCCCCCCCCCCCGTGTCTCCCTTATGAGTCACCTATATGTCCTATTATGCTAGGAAGATTCTCTCAAAAATTACCATTTCTTATGTGTTTTTCACCAGGACTGTAGTCACCTCTGCTGTAGGCACATTTTCAAACAAACATACCCTCCAGCCCAAAAAGGAGGGTGAATTCAAGCAGCTCTTCAAAGCTAGCTCCCTCCCCAGTCAGAAATAACATACACCCCTCCAATGAAAGCATGCATCTACCAATATGAGACAAGCTATTTTCAGGTGAGACATGGAAATAGAGACCTGAGACAGAGCATTTTTCAGATGGCAAATCTAAACAAAATGGGAACTTAGAGGCAAAAGGGCAGAGTCAAAATAAAAACAAAACAAAACAAAACAAAAATCAGGACTCGTAGTAGAGTTGATAAACTTGAAGCGGTAACGTGAAATGAAGCCAAAATACTTGGAAGAAAAGTAAGGTTCCAAATTAAATGGAGGCTCAAGAGGAAATGTCACCAATCAAAACAAACCCAATCAGTGAAACAGAAAAAAATTGTAAAGCTTGAATGAAACAAAAATGGTAAAGCTGAAGCAAAGTAAAATAGTCAGTTTTTGTTGAACTGCTCCCAACATGTTTAAGTAATACTTTTTTATGATTTGATGAAAATGTTCAGTTTTGATGAATTGGTATTTTATAAGTAAAAAAATCCTTGTCAGAAAATTCCTGACAATCTCTAATAATCTCACCTATTGGGAAGTTATTTGTCTTAGAAATTTGAGCTCTGTAACCAGGTATTGTAGTAATGGATGTTGCCTCTCTAATACGAGAGTTACTGGTTTCTTCCTTTTCGCACATGTCCTACCTTTTGCATGGGGCTCATTTTGGAATTGATTAGACTGTGCACCAGTGGGCCTGACTTTCATGTCACCTCTTATTCTTTTCTTCTACACTACAGCCTTTTCTCCATCTTCCTGTATCTCGTCATGAACACAGAAGCCCCTTTTTTCTGTTTCATTCCTTGAGCATGTCACTGTCCCATTCATTATCATGCTGCTTCTCAAGGGAACGCCTGGCCCTCTCTTAGGATGTCACCAAATGGAGACAACTACTATAAAGTTATTTTTTTGTACAAGTCAAACCCTGGAGGGTCTTTTTTTTTCTGCTGCTGCTGCTGTGCATTTTATTTCCATTGCAGGTGTAAATGTCCTTGTTGTGTTCTCCACTAGTGGAGGAAGGGCAAATGTCATATTCACAGAAGCCAAGAGCTTGCTTTGAAGAGCTATTGATTTTCCCTTTTCATTCTGAAGCTTTGCCAAACTACACTAAAGCCTGTCTCTTGTTCAGAGGCTCTTTGGATCGAGAGACAACAGTGAAAGCAGTGACAGCAGGGTGCAAAGGACAGCAGCAATTATGGAGTCTAGTTGGGAATGAGGAAAAGAGTGCCTTGATGTTTTTTCTGTAAAAGCTCAGCTACTTTTATTTTGATCCTAATAGGGCTGTTGAGGACTCTCTGTGACCAGAACAAAAGAGAGGAAAGACGCACAATTTGCTTCATGATCTTATTTACACCTGTCCATGTTTTCCCTCTTTACTTTTGACTTGGAATGATTTTGGTTTGCTTGATTTATTCTAGGGCAGTAAGTCAACTGGAGTGAGCAGGGGTCATTCTGTGATGATCCTTCTAGAAAGACAGCTACCTTTGGTGGTAATTGCATGTATTAACTGTGCTAGTTTAGTTATAATACACATCAGTACAAAAGTTCAGAATGCCTTCACCATTCCCCATTGAAATCTAGGTGTTTCTGGCCTCCTCCAAACCCTTACACAACTCTGATATATATGGACTGACAAATATAAAGCCAATAGACTACGTCTTATCACTGCTCCAAATACCAATGCCACTTCTTGCAGCACCTGTGTGTTTCCTGGAGGAAGTGAACTCCTCCACCCAGCCCTATGTAGATGAATTTCTGGTCATCACAATACAAAGTGCGATACAAGGAGGGCATGTAAGACCACGTAGTCTTACGACGAAGTTCAAAAATATCTGAGATTTGTTATTGGCTTTTGTAAGAATGATTGCCTACGACAGCCTTTCCCAGCTTTTTGGGTTTAAACCCCACCAGAGTAAAGTCAGCTCCTATTCAGCAGCTGATTGCTTCTGATCTCTCCTGCTGATTGCTGATCATTCCCTCTACTGTTCCTGCTGCTGATTTCCTTGCTGCCTTTAGGAACCTGTTGCACCCTTCTCCCTCCCCCCGGCCCCCCAAGAAGGCACACCCCACAGCTTGGTAACCACTAACATACCATACTATTCGATGAGCAGGGCAGAGAAAGAAACAGATACAAAGAAGAAAAGCTCCGAATGTGACCGACTTGGCTCTCTAGGCCCCATCCGCCTGCACCCATTACACTTGCAAGAAACAATACCCAAAGCACTCTCCTTTATTCCTTTTCCTTCATTCAGACATGTTTACAGAAACCTAGAAATGCACACAATGCCTTTCAACCTCTTAGCCCTTAAGATTACAACAGGGAAGGGTGAATGGCAGGGCAGAGGCTTCTTTTGCTGTCTTTGAAAAATGGTTTTTATCAAAAATAATAAAAGGGATGAGCTGATTAAAGGCTCTTTTGAACAATTCAGAATGCATAAAAAGAAAACATCTTTGGTCAATAAGAATAAGAGGAATAGCTTCCCTCTGAGTTTGACATTTTGTCTACTGACCTATATTTTCTTCATCAATACTGCTCCAGCTGGCAATAGCACTTGCCAAAGCACTTCAACATAGCATAGCATAGTCCTATCTTCTTTTTTTCCCCTTCCCACCAGCTGTACCTGTCAGTGCAATTTTACAGTCTCTTTCTCAGAGGGTAGGAGGTAGCTAAAAACCATAACACGCTGCATGAGGGAAGGAAAACATTACTGATCCTGTTGGCCTCATCAGGACCCAAGCACAGCAAGCAGTAAATACATAGTAGCTTTTTCAGTGTCCTGGGTCAGACTTGACTTTACACAGTCTCTTGAGATATAGATGAGGGCATGTCACACTATCCAGCGGCGCTTCCGTGTCACCTGTCCAGTTGTCAAGGTGCATTTGTTTTCATTACCGCTGCCCCCTGCTGTTTTCCTTGACAAGCTTGGGATTTGAAAGCTGCATTGCTACACCTTTAAGTCACAGATGATCACCAGCTACAGTGCATATGGAGAGCTGCAGCATGGATTTGTTTCCGCAAAAGGCACATAGATGATCTGCCTAATCAGCAGTTACCTAGTTTCCTCATGCCAGATAGAGTCAATGTACACACCAGGCCTGCTGCTCCTTCCTGCTTGCTCTGGCTTATTTCAATCAGTCTCCATTAACTGAAATTAAAAGTTAGTATCTTTAATGCCTGCTTTATACATGTCCTTGTTGGCTTCAATATTCAGTTCCTCGTGCACCTATAACCATCTCAAAGGAGAATAGGAGGGCTTGGAAATAAAGAGCCAGATCCTGGTACCTAGTAAAGCTGCTCTGTGCCACACTGAAGACATATACATAGGGAGTTTACTGGAACTGGAGTATACTGGAGAAACCTCCACCTGCCTGTGCCATCTCTGCCTCATTCCCAGGAAACCTTGTGTCCAAGCATCCCCAGCTGCTGGAATGATGCCCTGTGAGATTGTTGCAGCCATCACAAAAAGGCTGCACTAGATCTCACCTTGGGGCTATAAGAGTTCCCAGAACCCCTAAGGCAGGTGTGTCAAACTCATTTGCCCCGTGTGCTGAATGAGTGGCGCAGGGATAGTCTTCCAGCCAGATCAGACGCACAGGCCAGCCCTGCATGCCAGATGCAGCATGTGCCCTGGAGTGGGCACCGTGCGCAGCTGCTCTGGAGCTGTGCTGCATACAGTGGCTGCTCCACTACTCTGGGTCTGTGCTGCACAGTCTCCAAGCAGCCACTGTTGTATTATTGCAGTAACTATAATTGCTTTGATTGCTTATATTGTTATTTTTCTTTGTATATAATGAAATATTTAACCATTAAGATAAAGTTAATCCTGTTATGATTTTCTTTTTATAATATTTTGATCAGACACTATTAGTGTTCTGGAATTAACCATCTATTTTAAATTTCCTATTGCTTAACATAAGCGTATTTGACATATTGGTCTCCTGATTTTAGATATATTTGACCTGTTGGCCTCATTATTTTAGAACTTAAATTTAGTATAAGGAAAATGCTTATGCAAGGTTTGTGGCACGTCTGGTGTATGTGGAAAGAGGTAACGAAAAGGTCAATGATGTATGTATGTGACAAAGTGAAGGAAGACAGTCCCCTTGCAGAAAGTGAAAATAGCCTTCTGTGGTTTAACGGTTAAAGGCTGCAGGAACATCAAATCAGCAGTTAAGGATTACCAAATACTAGACTATACTTCACCCTGATGGCTGAAGACTTCAAGCAACAACGCCTGTGAAGATTGCAGACCACAAAGCCAGAAGATCATGTCCTACCAATCCCAGCCTGCCAACAGGACAAGAAGGATGACCTTTGCATCTGACTCAGTGGAATCCATAGGCTTGTATGGACAGCTATCACTAAAGAATAAACACAAAAGACAAGGCTTTGGATCTTTTCCACCTGCAAGGAGGAGTTTTGGGCGCGTCCAACAAGACCTGACTCCAGCCCTTGTGGTCAGTCTGGCTGGCCATCAGACTGACCTGAGCAACTTTAAAACTTGGTAACACCTTAACCTTTGCAGGACTATCGAACTATCTGTGTGTGTGCTTGTCTCTTTTGTATGAATGAATGAATGAATATGCATGGTACTAAGTGACACAGACAACTTTCCTGTTCCCTAGTCTTTTCATGTTGCATGTTTTATGTCTTATGTTCCAATAAATGCGGCATTGTGCCTTATCCTGATAAGATTCCTGCTTGTTTTTAATTCACACTGTACGCCCTATGCGCACAACACCGTGTCCAAAGCAGACCCAGAGTGGCGGAGCAACACATGGCTCCTCTGGAGCCATGCTATATGCAGCTGCTGCTCTGGAGCTGTGCTGCGTGCAGCAGCTGCTCCACCACTCTGGAACAGGGAGTGGGTACGACATGTGGCGCTGTCTTGGAGCGCCTAAAGCAGGCAGTCTATGCAGTAGGGCTGTGCGAGGCTTCGGACAGAGCTTTGGATCCAGAGAAGCTTTGGACGCTTCAGGGTCCAAAGCAGCATGTCCGGGTCAAAGCGCCAGCCTCGTTCGGCTTCCTGAAGCACTTCGGAGCCGCCTCAGAGCCAC
>NW_017728995.1:20723860-20724373 GCF_001723915.1 Gavialis gangeticus | reverse complement strand
TCTTTAGGCTTCCCAAAGCAGTTTGGAGCTGCCTCGGAGCCACCTCTGAGATCCGGCCATAGGGTATAATGGGGAAACAATAAAATACCTATAACTTTGTTGTTTTTTGTCCAATTGGGATGACATTTTCAGGGGTGGCAGACTCTGCAGAGAGGATGAAGCCTGCCAAGTTTCAAGAAGGTCGGTACAGGGGTTTGGGGGAACTGCCCCTCAAGCTGCAGACAAGCAAAACCGGTGCCATGGGTGCTGTGGGACTGACTGTCTGTCTCGGGGCGTGAGGGGAGACACTGCTTGCAGGCCTGGCTGCTGAGCTGCTGTGTTCCCAGTTACCAATCAATCATGATTCACTCAGGGTCCAGGGACCAGCTCAATACACAGGACCTAGCTACTACATAAGGACCCAACGAGCAGCAATTAGCACCCACGAAACCAGGCCAAGGAGCGGAAAGAATACAGACAATCAACTGCCCTGAGACAGACACAGTCTTGGCACCAGTTTTGCCTGTCAGCAGC
>NW_017728995.1:20685435-20722328 GCF_001723915.1 Gavialis gangeticus | reverse complement strand
TAGATATTTCATTGATTCCCCCATTATACCCTATGGCCGTATCTCCGAGGCGGCTCCAAATCTTCGGCCGGATCAAGGTGGAGACCCGGTCGGGAGCTCTGGATCGGATCGCGGCCATCCGAAGCAGCTGGATCCGAAGCCTGATTGGATCGCCGCCAACTAGCACAGGCCTAATACGCAGTGCTCAGGGTCACTGAGCGTGCCCCACATGCTGTCTGTGTGTCAACTCCAAGACCCGCAGACAGTACCAGGGGCTGGACAACAAGGCCATGCCTTTGACACCCCTGCCAGAAGGTATCTGCAAAACTGATTTTCAATCTCCCATGTAGCCTCCTTCCATTGGCTGCAGTAGACAAAGCACTAAGACAGTGAGTTGCTTTTCTGTTCAGCCCCTGCAGCAACACTGAACTCTTTCTGAAGTTAGCTTCAACATGTGTCATGAGAAAATTCTCATTGAAAAATATATGGACATTAAAAAAATATTAAAAATGAAACTGCATTTTACTAAACTACTTTTTTGGCAAGCATTTTACAGCATTCTCTTGAGGCTTGAGTCTCAGTTTGGATCTAAATCTATAATGCTGCATTTGTTGCATTTCATATTATAGGATGAAACCTGTCTTTCCTATGTGATCCTGCTCTACATGGCAAGTGGGATTTGTAGCCAAAGTATAGCTCCACAGGAAATAGCAGTTCCACAGGGTAGAGTAGTAGGGAAAGGGACAGGCTAGCGGGTGGCAGGACAGACAGTTCTGCATCACTGAATCCCCACTAGTCAGCCTGAGAGCAACTGAGAGCATGTTTATCTCAAGTGGCATGGGCAACCTGTGTGTGGCATGTGGCAGACTGGAGAGTGAGCAAGGACCACCGTGACACATAGGGCAGAAAGCTGGGCAAAAGGGCTGGAGTGGCACTTGGGGAAGGTGTGGGGCTGCCTCTGGTTTTGACTTCAATTTCTCTGAGGTTGAAATAATGGCCACAGGGGGGGCTCTACTCCCACTCCTTCTCTCCCAGGGTCTTTGGGAATCACATATGTACAAATTATTTCATACACTGATAGAGATATGACAAAGGTTATGATATTACAAAACTCAGGTACCTGCTAATGTGAATGGATAATAAATCGGTGTCCATTATTGGTAGCCTCTTCTTTTAAATGATAAGGCTATACAAATCTACTGACTGATTTGTCCTTTAAAGACTAGATAAAAAGTACATTCAAAATATGCCAATCATAACAAGTGCTAGTAATCATTTGTACAGTGGTAGCAATAACAAGCCTTAGGCATGGAGCAGGCCCATATTATGGCAGATACTCTTTGAACATGGTCCTATTCCCAAAGATCTGACAGGACTGCCTCACTTTTCGTAGTATGAAAGTATGAAATTATTACATAGTATGTAAGTATGTAATTTTCATAGTATGCAAGTTAATTACATACATTGAAAACTACTAAAAACTCAAACAATGACTCTGACAATGGGCTCCAAATGCTTTCCCAGGGTTTCCTGGTATCCCAGGAAGGTCCATCTAAGATTAAGGCAGCAAGTAGTTTGAAGATCCCTCCCAAAACATCCCTCTGCTGAGGAAATATTATATTAAGAGCCAGCAGTGAATGGAGCAAGCAATTCCTGGAACTGTGAGGAAGGAGGCATTCGTTTGAGTAGCACAGTAGGGCTGGAAGGGACTTCATGGGCATGTCCAGATGAGCAGGAATGCGCGGTATGTGGCACTGCATACCTGTCTGCGGTACCACACACCGCACATGCCACACATGCAGGGGTTCCCTGCGTTGCTAATTTGGGGGGGAGGGGAGGTTGACACCAGGAGATCCCTAAAAAAAGCAGGGCAGTGCACATGACGGCAGCAGACACTGCCCAAAACTGAAGTCTGGCTGGCCGGAGCCACACGCCAGCTACTGGCTAGGCTCTCTGCTGCAGGATCACCATGGCTGCAGCCCCCAGAAGCCTCCAGGACTCCAGGTAAGGCTGCTGGAGCCAGCCCAGGTGCTGGCCCCAGGCTCCCCTACCCCACCCGGGGCAGCGTGCTGTGTGCCAACTTCTGTGACATTGTGCTGTTTTTCCCCAGGGAAACGCATGTTCCCACTTGTGGGACGCACCCCGTGAGGCCATTTAGTCCCGCTCCCTGTTCAAGGTGGGATCATCCCTGACTAAATCATCCCACCCAAGTGTCTGTCCAACCTGCTCTTGAAAATATCCAGTGATGGAGATCCCACAACCCCCCTCTTCTAATGCTTGACCACCCTCATAGTTAAAAAAAATCCCCCTAATCTCCAAACTAAATTTCCTCTATTACAGTTTGAGGCCATTGCTCCTAGTTCTGTCCCTTACAGGCACACAGATAAGGCTATCTCAATGCTCTTTATAATCACCCTTCAGGAATTTGAAAACTGTTATCAAATCCCTCCTGGTCTTCTCTTTCCCAGACTAAATAACTCTGGTTCTTTCATTAGTTATGCTTCCCAAGCCTTTAATTATTTTAGTGGACAGGAATCAAGTATTCAGGTCCTTAGCAATGAAGACGAGCACCTTATACTTCACCTAGAAATCAGCTAGTATCCAGTGCAGATCACACAGCACTGACAAGTAAAGCTCTGTAAGTGGGCAAAAGCATTTTGCCTTTGATACTTTTACTGGCTGATCTTAAAAGGTAGTATCATGGAATAAATCAGTCCTGATACAATCTACAGCCAATATAAATGCATTCATGCATACATAAATACATAACTAAATAAAACCAGAATCTTCTGAGGCGCTAATAGAGGAAGCAATCTGTCCAACTGCTGCTGCTCAGGCAATGAGTAGCATCTAGGGAATAAACCCTACATTCACTCCACTGTGTAAGAGCCTCCATAGCAAAGGGGGCATACTCCCACAGTCTCCCCTATTATTTCCCTGCCCTATGAACGTCATCTCAGTATTACCTGGGGTCAACCTAAAACAACCAGCCCTCACTGGGTGCATCTACATGTGAAATTAGTATGCCTGAATAAACTCTGGCACTGTTTGAACCAGAGCTCATTGCTCTCAGGTGCAGCATTTACATGTGCACGTGGGACCACAGCATGTTGGGCTGAGTGGCACAGCCCTGACTAGCAGGAGGTGCAAGGGGCTAGTTGCCAGGCTGAAGCTGCTTTGTCCTGGCTCAATGTGCTGTAGAGGGGCTGGCTGGGGCATGAGGGTGCTATAATGTGGGGTTAGCTGGCAGGCAACCCCACACTGTAGCACCCTTGTGCCCCAGCCAGCCCCAGTCACCGTCTACACGTGCATTGCAGCAGAATAAATAACTCTGCCATAGAATAGTACTTGTATTGGGCCGTACTGTCCTACAGTGGAGTTAATTAGTTTACTCTGGCCTAATAGTTCCACTTGTGTAGACAGTGATGTTTTACCATGGAGCTAGTTGGGGCAACTCCATAGTAAGCATGTCATGCAGATGCACCACTCTCACCCAGTCTCTATTACATACTCAACTACCTTGTGTAAAACAGCAGAGGGAGTTAGATCCTTATTCTGAAGGCACTGCAGCTCATGCTCCTTCCCTAATGTGCCTGACATGGACCAGACCCTTAGCTCTGCATACATATATAGTACACCAGCTTAAGCTGACGGGATCTTATTGCACACATTGCACAGCATTTACTAAAAGCCCACCTGAAGGCGTCATGGGGTATATGCAATGGCTCTGTCTCGGGATGTCTCAAAAAGAAAGGTAAAGGCTACTTAAAAGACAGCTTGTCTGAGACAAGCCACAGGGTTTTGAAAACAGTTTATGGTCAGTACCAACGGCAGAAACTTACCTGTACAAACAAATCACTCTGGACACATCTTTAATCAGCTTCAGGCAGAAACAGTCACCTGACTCAGCCAGTGTAGTCTCAGTACTATGCTGAAGCCTAATATCAGACAGAGGCAGCATTTTCAAGCTTGCTCTTAGCAGTAGCTGGAGTACCCTTTTTTTTTTTAAATGCTCTTTTGTATGCACGCACAGACAGACACCCACCCACCCACCCACACAGAGTGTAGATCCCTTGCTGTTCCCTCGAATCCCAACCTGTGCAGTACTAACACTCCAGTTCCTTTGTCACTAGTACCCCATGGCAACAATGATCCAAACTGAGCTGCAAACCAACAGCTCATATCCAGAAAACAATCCTATCTGAACTGGACCACACTAAATGTTCATAAGGCGATGAGGCAAAGGCAATGCAATCCAGATAAGGAACTGACGCGAGCAGCTCACTTTTTCTGAATCCCAGGCTGCTGGTTGGGAATGTACAGTGTGGAGGGTGACTCAAATAATGCTGGCTTGCTGAGGCACCCCAGGTGCATAGGAGCCTGCAGGTGGGCATCCCTCAATGTCAGTGAATCCTTCTGATAACCTTAACACAGCTTCCTAGTATGACCTCCACAGGGTTTCACAGAGCCAAAAGATATGCAAGCTACAGTGTTTGCATCTTCAGTGATGAATGATTATTGTAGGTGATCATGTTTTCACTCTATTCCTGGGTTCCCGTGTGACTTCCAATGACACACTTCTTTCAGAACATGCATGTAAGTGAGACTAATAATGTCCTGGGAGTATGTTGAGGCAGACTTTTTCTATTCAGAGGTAGAACAGGTACATTCAAGATTTCTGGTTTCATTAAAGCATACCTGTAAGAATGGGGAATTAAAGAAGTGATTAACACAAATCTTATTACAGAAGCTAATACCTAGGCGCTAGAAGAGAAGCCTTGTCATTAAGGAGGAAATCAAGACATCTCCTAGTTCCTAGAAGCACTCTTCATTTAATTCCTGGAAGCCAAACAAAGTTATTAACAATTAAGCATGCAGCACCAGCTCTCTACCTCAACAGGAATAAAAGTCACAGTTAAAGCAAGACTGACTCCAGCAATATGTACACAAGAGTCAGTATTTTGTTCAGCCATATTCAGAAAAGGCTGCATGTTGACTGACTGACTAGATACCCCAACCAGACAATGTGAGCGACCGAAGTCATGGCATCATATAATGTAGAGGTGGACAAAATGCAGCCTGGGGGCCAGATGTGGCCTGCCAGGACATTCTATCTGGCTCATGGGGCCCATAAAATTTTTAGAAAATTAATATCCATCTGTCCGTGGCTGCCTGTCATGCGGCCCTTGATGGCTTGCCAAAACTCAGTAAGTGGCCCTCCACCTGAAATAACTGCCCACCCCTGATATAACTGGAACAATTGCATTGTAAACCAGAGCTAACATCATCTGGTATTTAGCTGAAGCTGAAGAGGGAACATCTCAGATCCACAAGTATCTGAAGATGTTGCTAGAATTGAAGATGCAACTGAGAAACAAAACTACAATATTTTCTTAAGGCCATCTTTAGGATTGAGAGGATAGTGAGTCTCTAGTAAGACCAAATCCCCTTTTGAATAATGAGAAAGATGTAGGAAACCATATAGCTAGAGTAGTCCTGAGCTGTTTGCTAATGTGGTGTTTTCTCAGTCATGGTATTGCTTCATAGACAGTCTCCATCGTTCTAACACCAAATTATTCCAGGATAGCACCTCACCAGGAATTGAACTGCTTTGTTCTCACAGTGGATTTTTTCCGTCTACGAGAGTTCCTGTAAGTTTACCTGTCAATGCGTTCTCTGAAATGATTGTCAGAATGCTCGCATTGTTGTTCCATGAAATTCAAAGTTTTATGGCTGTCAATGAGTGCTTTCACCTCTGATCCTTTTAACTGTGAAGCCAATTCGCAGAATTTTCTGAGATTGACAGTAGGGACTTTTCTTGATGTTTGCACCATGTTTAGTCTCCATTAAGCTGATGCTTTTTTGATTGATCTGTTCCCCAGGTGGATCACATTTGCTGTCTTAGTGAGGCAATAAAACTGTAAACATTTGTTGGCTTTGGGCAACTTTGACCTCAAGCTTAGCAAACACTGCTATAAAGTTTCATCAGTTTTGTCTGATTTCCTCCCCCCACACACTCCAAGTTCATCTGATTCCAAAACTCAGCATTAATTTTGGAGCTTTCAGCAAATGCAGATTTTTTAAACATTCTCCCTACACAGGCATATCATTTATGAAAGCATTGTTCAGTTATCTGTCAAATTATAGTTTACCATGGTTTAAACTAAGCATGGCTCCAGAGAATCTTTCAGAATTGCTTGTGATCTTAAGTACTTGTCATCTGGATGTCAGGGACCACACAGAAGGCTGAAAACACAATAAGTAAAACCATCTACAGCTTGAGATAGATCCTTCTATTGTACATCTTCGATGCTCAACATAGACGGGTTAAAATAGTGCTCTCTCACAAAGCCAGTTAACTGTGACATTATAACTAGAGGCTGCTAAGCTGACAGAAATACATTTGTTATGCTGCTTAATAATAACAACCCCCTTCCCTTATGGGCAATTTTGCTAATGTAAATCTTATCCTTTCATGCCCTCTCTCTAATCCTACCTCCCCTAACATCCTTTAGTCAACAGTCTGTTAAACACAGGCATACTATGAGACAGAAAAGAAGTCACCACCTGACTACACTACCAAGACTTATTAGTGGTCCTGATTTTACAACAGGTTTTAGTTTTGCATAAACTACCACTAGGGTGCATCTACATGTCACAGTACGGCAACGTTGCTACAGCACCGTGCTTTAGTACTTCCTTTTGAAAGTACTAAGGCATGGCGCAGTATGGGCAGCTACTGTGCCATGTGTGTGGCACAGGGTTAGATTTTGCTGCTACATCACCATAGCAGCACGCTGTACTGGGGGAGTGCACGACTATGGCGACATAGCTGCCAATCACATGTAGACCCACATGATCGCTATGTCACTGTAGCGCGCCATACGGTGATGTAGCACATTGCTACCAGTCTGACATACGGTGATTCTTTACACTCTGTATAACAAGTGATCTTCAGCATTTATGACTCCATCACAGTCTTTAAAGTATGTATTATGAGGTATGGAAGTGCTATTTTACAGTTGGTAAACTGATGTACAAAGGTCACACAGCTAACAGAGGTCAGAGTGAAGAAGTGAACCTACATGCCTCAAACACCAAATAATCCACCCTCTCTGGACAAAATGGCACAAGGTGCAAAGCACTGGAGAACCAGGCTCACTGTGTCCAGGGTTTTTATAATTAATCAGTTACTTTTAATGATCTGAAAAGAAATCCTGGCTCCATTTAAGTCCATGAGAATTTTGTTATTGACTTTAATCAGAATGTCATTGCAGGAAGCTTTGTCTGTTGGAACTCATCTACTAAGTGGAACTATGTGTAACATAAATCAGAGCCATCTTGACAAAACCGTTTGAAAACCAACATATATCTTTTTTTGAAACAGCACATTCACAGGGATCAATGTTTACAACTCCAGGGAAAATGCATTAGTTAATCTGCTTCTCCTGGATGAGATTCAGAGCCAACGGTAGGAATATGTGCATTAAAATGCAGAACTTTGCCCCTTAACTATAGGTATGAACTACTCTGCATGCCACAGAGGTCCTACATAACAACATCTCCATAGTGTTTCAAGGGGAAAATCACCTGTGCGTGTGCAGTCACCAATCATTGTGAATTGTTGGCATGTGGCCATTCAAAAAACCTGAGCCTGAATTGATTCAATCTTTGCAGGTTAGTCTATCCTGTAAAGCTTGAACCAGTTTGGAGGCAGATAGACATTCTCTTTTCATTCCAGAGATGTAGGCACATGCCTGCAGTGGCTCAGGTTAGAAGCCAGAGGGTGCTAGACCAGCTCTCCCCTCACTTCTACAGCACTGAGCTAAGGCGGGGGCGGGGGGGGCATGGCCAGGCCCAGCAGGATGCTCTCATTATTCCCCCATCCCTACCAAGCTGCCCAACAGGGAATGTTTATCACCCCTAACTCAGTGTTTATCAACCCATTATGAAAACAAAGTCTCTCTCCATTAACTAATGGAGTTCTTCTTCAACAGCTCTTACAAGGAAGAACATTAAGCTACCTGTAAATTAATTCCAAAAAGCCTATCTGCCTTCGTCTCCCACAGCACAGACTGTAGCCAGCATGTGGTCTGCTAGCTAAGGTATCTGTGTAAGGTAGAGGTGTGGGGCGGGGTGGGGACCCCTGCTTAGCAGAGAGAAGCTAGGCAGATGCTCTGTGCCTGCAAGTCTCTGCTGAGCTCCAGCCAGGGAGCAAAGGGGAGGGGCTAGCCCTTCTGTAGAGCAGAGAGCCCCACCAGCCCAGACAGCATGCTGGGATGGGGGGGAGTCTGGTTTATTTTAAACCAGCACGGGGTCTGGAACAGACATTGCATAAACCAGTTTGACCCAAATCAGTTAGGTCTGATACTTCAACCAGGTTAATCTCAAACCACTTTCAGCCATTTTCAAACTGGTTGATGTGCACTGAACATCTGTTCTGTTACAGGTTTAAACCCGTTTTTGATCACTTAAACCCATGTATGTGTAATGTGTGTCCCTAGCCATATACTCTAGTCAATTCTAGAGTCAATATTTAAAAAGTAGTAACTCAGTAAAGGTTAAAGCCTTACACTTCAGTGAATAAGTGAAGGCTTTGGACCATAGACTAATAGGGGATAGATGGGCAGAATTGTTTCCCATTGGAGGGTTATTCCATAATTGTTGACTGAAGATATCTGCACTTTAATTAAAGCAGCTGGCACTGGGCATACATGGAAACAGGACACTGGTCTCATCATTTTCATCCAGTATGACAATCCTGTTCTTGTGGTTTTAGGGGGTAAGAATTTTGTCTCTAAGGCTTTCATGACAAATATGTACTACCCCACAATAAATTCACAGAAAAGAAAAAAAAGTTTTGAATATCCTTGGCTAGAGAGCTATGAAAACAAATCCAGATAAACCAAAAGTCCAATTAGGAAGAACAAGAAGAGTGATAAAGATAAGTGAAATGAACAGAGATAACAAAAACCTTCAGAATAAAAGTGTTTGCAAACCTATGCAAGACAATGGGAACAATGATAAGAGAGATAAGTATGAACAGAATCTCATTTATCAAGAAAATTGTTTTTGTTTTTAGTTTTTTTTTTAAATCAACAACTTGAAAGCAGTAAGGAAAAGAAAAGGAAATAAAATATAACAAAGAGTACTGGAATATTATCAATGTCAAGAGAAGTATGAATCAGAAAATTAAAACATTGTATACCTAGCCGTAGTTCAGATTTATAATCCATGTTGAATAAAAGGATATTTTGCTATAACCTCACCTCTCCTTTGAAATCACAGTTTTGAATGAGCTAGGGATGCTACATAAAAAGGGTAAGAAGGAACTTGTATGCTGTACCAGAATATAACAGCTCAGAATGGGAACAACTTGCTAATTTGCCAACATCATCAAGCCAAGTACCTTCAAACAGTAAAGGAGGCTTGGAGAAGACCACGTAATGCCCCCCGCCCCCACCCCCCATGGATTATGGAAGAGTAGAAAAGCATTTGAAACATTATGAGATAAAGTAATGGAAATTTGTATAAGCATTATGAAACACTTCACCTGAACAGTAGAGCAAATAAACTCAAGGTTGAGAAGCCAGACAAATCAAGGGGCATAGCTTTAGAGATATGGGGAACATATCCATTTCCTAATTACACCCTGGTAAATTTGGAGCAATTTCACTAACTTAATTGCAGCTATTTGGGCCAGAGCCACTCTCATTGCCATGGTCTGAACAAACATCAGTTTTTTGTTGAAAAACTGATATCCACAGCTGTAATTAGTAACATCAGTTTGTGCAGCCCAAGTAGGGGAAGAACAGTTCACTGGCTGGGGCACTGGATTTGGACTCTGGAGATGGGTATTTAATTCCACAGTCAGTCACAGGTTTCTGATTTGAGCCTTAATAAGGCTATGCGATTTTAGCCTTAATTCCCCATCTGTAAACAGTTGGAATAAGAATAGTATTTCCCTACCTCACAAGGTGTGGTGGTAATAAATATATTAACAATTATGATAAAAAAGTAGGGTGTTTCTGTACTACAGCCTGTACACCGCAGAGTAGTGTAGAGCTACCCAAGTTAATTTTAAGAGTGAGGGCAGGTACTGAATAGGGGTGTGCAAAACGGGATGGATTTGATTTGGATTTGGCCCAAATTGGGGGACAGTGATTCAATTAATTGATTCAGATCATTGTCCAGATTCGATTCGGCCGAATCTGAATCTGAATATTCGATGCTAATTTGGAGAATCAGCGATTCAGCCATAGACACAGCTTTAAATGTTTTTTCTACATATCTGTCTCAAGGTACCAGGTGCGGCTTGTGAATGCTGCAATGATGGGGCAGATGAAGTGTCCTACAGGAGTGTGGGGGAGCCCCCCGCATGCTCAGCAGTGGACCTGGAAGTGGACCGGAAGTACTTCCAGTCCATTTCCGGGTCCACTGCTGAGCACATAGGGGACACCCCCGTGCCCCTCTGGCTTGACAATGAGCTGTGGAGGGACACCAGGTGCACCCCCAGACCCAGGAGGCACCAGTTGCTGAGCTGGGGGCCGGGGAGAGGGTCCCCCACGCACTCTGCAGTGGACCTGGAAGTGGATCGGAAGTGCTTCTGGCCCGCTCCTAAGCCCACCGCCCAGCACGCTGGGGACCCTCCCATGCTCCTGTGGGATTCTCCATCCACCCCACCATCTCAGCATTTACGAGTCACCTGGTACCTCTAGGTACATAGAAAAAATATTTAAAGCTGTGTCTCTGTCTGAATCATCAAATCTCTCCGGTTCTGATTTGATTCGGAGAGATTAAAGGTTCTCTTGATTTGATTCAGATTCGGAGATTCAGCTGCCGAATCGGGCCAAATCTCTGCCGAATCAAATCAGCGATTGAAGCTTCACACAGCCATAGTACCGAATGCTGTGGCAACACAAGCTAATTTACCATGTTGAGAGGAAGGAGAATCTGCCTGCAGTTAGCTTTGTGCTGGCAGGACTGCTTCTGGGATTCCAAGTCTGGATATCTCTATGCTACACAGCAAGCAGCAGTGTAGTAATAGCCTTAGATAGTATGATGATGAAGAAGACCAAAGTACCAACATGGGAAGGCACATCATTCCATTTGTGCCTGCCTCAGTCATATGACAGATGATACGGTGCCTGGCTCCCAATCAAAGATCAAGTATAAATATATGAACGAGGAATTTCCTGCAATGGAAGTTTGGCTAAGGGTCAAGCACTGACACTAGCATTCTGCCTTGCTGGGGATAATGCAAGTATAAATGCTTCCTCACTGTGGCGAATCCCAACTCAGATTAGGAGGCAAGAGGACAAATTCATTGCAACCTAAATGAAGCTGATTGTCTTTTTTATCTAATGGCATAGAAAGGCTTAGCAAAGTGCCTTTAATCTGGAGCTTCCACTTGCTTAACTTTATTAAAAAATAAATAACAACACCAGGGACATAACTGTATTGACAAGGTACAGTATGACTGTGTCATTGAAAAAAAAAGTTACATTTCAAGAGAAAATGTTATCAGTACAAACCTAAGCATACAAATATTTGCAATATTTGTTCATACGTAAGCACAATTTAAGGCCACTTTTCAAATAAATGTAACAGGGAGGGCAAACACAAGTACCTGGAATCTTTCCTCAGCAGAGTATTTTGAGGCTGATTCTCTGGAAAAGTCTCTTTTCATGAGTCCAGTCATGCCCTTCTGTCATTCAACCTAACCAGGCACAGAAAGGCACTGCTCATTTAGATGCTCATGGAGGGAGAAAACATGACCATGATTAACAAAGCTCCTGTCTCAGTCATTCTTGGTGGGATCCCTTCCTGGCCTCTTCACGATCCAACAAGTGGTTGCAAGGCCAGCACTTGGCTATGGGTAAAAGCCAAAAGTCATGCCTTGCTGTCTTTCCTTCTTCCTTTTGATATTCTGGGTGGGCACAGAAGTTTTGACCCACAAAGGAGATCAGTGGTCCACATTTTCTTCACTTTCTGTCAGAGGAGGACAGCAATTCCAGCTGCAGTGTAAAGGAAGGTAACAGTTTATTCGGCTACAGTTTTAAAAAATGGCAGGAGGCAGGGTAGATTTGCACCTTAGAGACTAGCTAAATCAGAGATTAGTAAATGTTAGCAAAATCAGCACTTTGTTTCATATAGGCTTCCCAACAATGATTTGGACACTGGCTTACCTTGTCTGGATTTGAGCAAGTGCTCTTAAAAGAAGTCTCCTCATGACATTTCAACTTATATAAACCATCCAAGTCATATTAAATGGAAATCCAGATAGACACAGGCATAAATGTGAAGAATATTTGCTTCTCAACTATTTGGTCAGATTCTCAGGGCTACACATCTACACTTACCATAACACTGAAGCAGCCTTAAGTTGGACAATGCATTAACTAAGGAGAAAAACAAAGGGTTGTATAACCATATTGTAGTTATCAGTCAAACAGAGTAGAAGAATTAGATTGAAAATGAAGTTGAAAATGAAGAAGGCAGAACACTGTTCATTGTTGGATTTTTCAATTAATTTTGAACTAACATTTTCTGCACTGTTTAGCATATTAACTCAAAACAAATATGCGCCCCACCATATGTTACTTGGTACTAAAAGATGCACATATATCTAAAGACATTATGAACAAATACCCAAAAGTATGCATTTCCATAGTCACATTTAAAACATGCAAGGACTTAAACACCTGCTCCAGGAAGACCATTAATGATATAATGTATACACATGAAAGAGTTAATACATCATTTAGGGTTACAGCTTCCCTTGATATACTTAAGCACATTGGATAGAGGGCAGAGGAGCTGTGCGGTGGTTATACTGTCCAGGAAGAACCACGATTTGGTAGCTAAAGGTTCCTGGGCTGTGCAAGCTGGCACGACAGTGACACTATCCTTGCCTATAGCCACACCACAAAGCTGGATAACTCTGCCAGCTACCTGATGAAGAACTGAATTAATTCTCTCTTCCCCCTACCATTCCTGTCCCCTTTTTACAGTGATAAACTCTACAGATTGCTGACCCACAGACTGTTCAAACTATCCCAAGGACTGAAAGACCCAAGGTCGTATTTATTTAAGCAACCTGTTTTAGGTTGCATAGCAATATATGCAGACTTCTGGCTCAATCTTTCTTCCAATCAAATAGCAAAATTCCCATTAGCCACAACAGGACCAAAACTATACGCACTTGCTTTTTACACACCACAGTGTCAGTGATATAAGCTAACAGGTGTATTAGGATTCTTATGATCTGTGGTTATGTTCTTGAACATCTGCTTGTATTACTTTCTTACCTTTCCTATCTTATATTACATTTTCTAAAGAAAATGTTCCCAGCCCTTATGGCTGAAGGGAAAACCTTGAAAACCTAATCTCTAAACTCTCTAACCACTCAGGACAAAAATCTGTAAGCATTTAAATGCTTGGAGTTTCCAATACTGTAGAAATAGCAGATAGGCAGAACTCTGACGTCAGTGTCAATTCAGAGTTCCTGCACCAAAGCAGAACTAGCATCGCTGAAATTAAGAAACAAGATTTGACTCAACATTTGACTTTCCTTTACCAGTCAAAAACAGGAAGGAGGAGCAGAGGAAGGCTGCACACACAGCAATGAAATATCCCAGACCAGATCCTCATTTGGTATCTCTCTGTCTGACTACAGGTGAGCTGGTACATTTTATAACTCTTGAGGCTCCGGCCCATAGTTGAGTACATGTTATTAAAATATCCTTTAAAAGAAATTCTGATATTGAAAATCTGGTTCAGTAAATACTTTCTCTGTAATAACTTAATCTTGTGGAGTTTTTACATGTACCGAAATGTCACTAAAGCTAGACAGCGTCTGTTAGTTCCAACCTTTGTGTTTTGGACAGCCATACAAATGATTTCAGGCACATTGTAAAGCAGAGTCAGCTACCCAACCACATTCATAAATCTAGCAGTTCTATGCACTTCCAAATATTGCAGAAGGGTGCAAGATGTGCAAAAGGGTGAGATGAGCCATGATGAACATTCAAGGCCTGGAGGCAGATCCGCAGCTGGTATAAATTGTCATAGCTCCGCTGACTTCAATGAAGCTATGATAAATAGGACGTCAAATGGAGCTATGAGAAATTTACATCAACGGAGCATCTGGCCCCTGACAATGGGGAAAGACAGGGTCAGGTGCCAGATTCTCTTCAGTCCAGAACGCCGACACTTGCCCTTGAGCTGTATCCACAAAAAGGTCACAGAATATATGCCTTGTTTATGCATCAGTTTTGAAGGCCTGTGGCATGGCATATTCACCAGAACAGAAACAATGGATATAATGTGCCAAAAAATGTTAGTCACAAATAAATTTCTATGTCACTCTCATAACTTCCATGCTACTTTGTCTTCATTTGAACTACTTCAAAGTACAAAATTTACCTCTACGGTGGGATGTTACTTCCAGTGAAGTCAACAACAGTTTTACCAACAGCCTCAACAGGTGGGAAGATTAGGCTAAGACCAAGCCTTACTTTGCAATTTCAAATGTTAGTTAATTCTTTAAGAAAACAAAAAAGCGTAAGCAAACTTTCTAAATAAACCACATTGCTTCATATGTGCACAAGTTATTCAGGCATATTTACTGTCTACAGCAAGCAAAGAAGATTGAATTGCCCATGAGAGATTTGGAAATCAGTCATCTGTCAATCCAATGAGATTTTACACTACATTGTTTCACCAGACAAAAAGGGGTAACATGGCGATACACTGACTATACACCCTGTTGCTAAATCAGGTTTCCACTGGATCTGCAAATAAGAAATCAATTACACAATAACATTAACAAAACCCAAGACAAAAGGTACTTCACACACTGCTTGTGGTTAATTCATTGATTCTTCTGTATCTTACTGTTAAACACTTTATTAAATGTAGTTAATTTCTGGCCTGCATACAAATTTAGTAAAGTGCCAAAACTAAATCAAATCAGCATGTTTAAGTGAAAAAATCTACATCACCAGTGCATGTTTCAAATCAATCACATTTATTTGGAGACCTCAGAAGGACAGCTAAATCATGTAATTGTTACCATTTCCAATGGAAGAGAGGTTGTAATATTTGCTAAAGAAATTCCCTTAGTTCACTGGCTCAAAAAAAAAGGCCGAACAACTGCTGCAACAGACACCTTAACAAGAGAGTTGAATGAATGATAACAAAGCCTCGGCAAGGAAGTGCCCACTCATTTAATTTATTTGGGAGCATCTTTTCACAATAATAACCAAATTATCTAATGTTCGCTTACATTAAAAAGTGATAGCCTATAACAAATCAGTACTAGAAAAGGGAAAAAGATCAATACTTTGAATTAATACCACAGAAGAAAACAATTAGCACACATAATAAATGCCATCATGTTTGACAGCTTCCTATGAATTCAGTTCTGTTTTGTTTTGTCAGAATATATCAGTGAAACTCGCAACTGAAATCCCAGTAATTTCTATGCAGTGGCGTCTTTAAAGCTGTAACATATTTGCTTAGGCTTCTTTTCACCTTGGTATTTTCCACAGCAATATTTGTGTTTTAGAAAAACCACCATATACGATAATTTTAAAATTACTGTTTATAAGAGCCATTTTTTAATTCATGTAATAGCAGCAGTAATCATGTTTTCCTACAAAACATCCTGTTTAGTGAGGTTGTTACCATAGCCTGTAAATTGTTGCTGGACAGAATATAATATGTATCATCAACTGAGATAATATTAAGTAAAATGAGTTATAATATGCTTTATTTCCCTAGAAAGGCCCATGCAGCGCAGTGTTTTGTCTTCAGTTTTAACAGAAAAAGGAAAGTGTGATTCCAGAGAACTGTTTTCTTGAAATGATCAAATTTTCTTTAAAACACCTTGAACATATTCACAAAAACATAAAAGCAGAAAACACAGGCTTTTAATGTTTGCTAAACCTAAACCTTCCAAATCCTAATATCCTGATTTCATTGCAAATCTGCTCCAATGAAATGATACAACAAACGTCATAAAACTTGGTTTTCCATGGCTTATTTTTATGGGAAAAAAATCAGATAAAAATACACAATTAAATTCCATAAGCATAATAAAATATTTCAAAATGTCTCCTCTATTTCTTTTTATGTTTCAGCTTTAAAAACAGTTTCTGACCTTTCTTAAAGTTATATTCACACATGGGGTGTTGGTTTACTTTCAGAAAGCCAGGGACTCTACTACAACAATAAAGTACCAACTGAAATATCATTCATGATATCTGCATCACTTGAATAAACTTTTTTGAACAGGATTTAAAGTTATGAAATTTGCATTGTCGCCTCCTCCTTCTACATTTATACTTTTGTTGGCTGACAGAAATAAAAAGTGTAGTGTCATGCTTGGTTTACCTAAATCATTTATTTTAGAACTAATAAAAGTAAACAATTACCAGATATTGTATATATAGAGATATAGATATAGATATATGGCCACCATCAAACTATAGTAGAAAGTTATTTGGTTTTGATAAAGTTAAGAAAAGTACATAAAATCATATTTCATGTATATCTTGTTTATGGCCATCCATATTTTTGTTCTTTTTTGTTTTAGTTTGTTTCATCAACATAGCAAAATACAATCTTCCTATTAAACAATAATTATCAGATGGCAGACAATTCGTTTTATTGGTTTACACTGGCAGGTCACAGTCTAAAAGCACAACCACATCAGGCAGAAATTGTACATAGACCACTCTGGATTTTGAAGACTCTGAAGATTACCCTTAATGCTGCTCTCTGAAATAAACCTTTCCAAGCCAGGGACCGTAATTTATATTGTATTCATTATTATTTTTAGCTTAACGAAATGCCTGAAGAGGAGGCAGGGAGGAGGCAGTGGGGTTTTAGAGGAGGTAGGTAGGGAGGAGGCTATTTGAATTGTCGGTTTTAAAATCTGTTGTTGGTATGCTTAAAAGCACCTTGAAGGATAACTTTCTAGCAATGACTCTACAAAAGTTTAATCACCCATATAGTGTCAACCAGGTGATTTTCATTTCATGGAGTACTGCACATTTATTTCGATTAGGCCTGTTCCATGCCTTTTTCAAACTTTTTTTTTTTTTTTTTTTTCCTTTTTTATTTTTTTTACTTCTGGCTGAAAAAACTATGGCAAGTTTGGAGTAATGAGAAATCATCTAGCACTAAGACATCATACATTCACAATGTCAAGGTTTTTATAAGGAATTGTTTTAGCTGGGACTGGTTTGTACATATGCAGTTCTATTATATGTAGAAGGCATGTTCATGTCTTCAAAAACCAGACTGGCCTTAAGAAATGACTCTTTATTTGAGACAGTTACCATTACTTCATTAAAAAATGACAAAACAGCAATAAACATTTTAGCTCTTTAATGAGCAAAGATCAGGTCTCTTAGCATTGGAATAATATTTGTTATCCAGATTATCTTTATTTCACTCAATGACCAGTAATATGGCCAAGAAGTACAAAGTAATTTTCCATCAAGTAGTATACAATTTTTTTGTGTGTAATAAGCCTTCATTCTTGAAAAAGAGTAACTGAAAAGAAATGTTACTGCAGTTAGTTTGTCAGAGAAAGTTCTTTGCATTATCTTACAAACTATCAAAATTGCTAGTAATTTGAAAAAATGTAAAAAAAAAAAATCACATAACTTCTGTCTAATAGAAATATAGTACAGGTAAGAGAGAAAGTATTTATCTGGGATGTGCTCTTAAGTCCATCTCAATTTTTTTTTTATATAAATGTACATCTGATTACATATACAAACATTTTGAAAGGATTGATTATACCATTACTGGAAAGCAAAAGGGGAATGAAAAGTTTTTTGTGATTTCAGGACATTCATTTAAAAATCGCACAAATATATGTAAGATTCTGGTTTAAAAATTTCCAGTTTTTGGAGGTCTCCAACTTTATGTACCCTCTGCATCTACATTTACACCCTAGAGAGATCTTGTCCAATTAATTCACTTGAATGGCAAAGATAATGTGTACCAAAAAAGGGAAATAACTTCATATTAAAATATTATCAGGACACTTTGTCACATGCAACATGAGTTAAACCAATGACTGAGAGCTGTAATCAGAGTGGTAGTACTGGGGCTTCTTAATATTGCAAAATAACATTTCAGTTAAATCTTTGGACACACTTTACCTTACCAATATGAACTAAATATATTGTAACTTAACCACAGTAAATTATAAAGCCTTCATCAAAGAGGTTCCATTCAGATTACATTTTATAGTATTATTTAGGTGGAAATGAAACAGAACATTAACAACACAGAGATTTTTTTCCTGGGATTCATATCAGCGAGTGTTCACCACTATATACCTACAGGACCATCAAATACCTTTAAGAAGTACCACAATTCCTTCTATTACTGAAGCTACTGTGAAATATTTTACTGTAATTACTTTTGCCCCTTTAAGAAAATCTTCTTTTGGTTTGCCAATTGATGGAGGAAGCTTCTATTAAAAACTCCAATGGGATGAGAAGAATTTTAATTACGGCTTAATCAGCAGCACAGCCACCAAGCATATAAATTATCATGCACATCGTGCTAAAAATATCCAGTTTCCCTTATTCCCACAACTTTTATACTGACAGCACTTATGTGATAATGTTTTACCTGCCAGGCTTTAAAACTTCTTTGTTTGACTGGCAGATTTTAGCATGAGCCCCTTACTAAGGCCTTAACAGCATTGGTGCTTTGTGTACTTATCCAAATATGTAAATATGGTCTACATAATAAAACAGTTCCAAATAAAAATTGGTGAAAATTATCTGACATTCCATTAGTGTGTCCCTTGTGCATATTTATAGATTTTTTTTTTTACTTTTCAGTCATAGTTCTTTCGTTTTTGTGTTGCACATGCCTAATTCAATTATGTAACTTAAATCTTCAAAAAATGAATACTTGAATGTAAATGAAAAAGTATCATTCAGGACAACTGCTTCAAGCAATTGCAAACGGTTGGGTTTGTTTAAGTTCATTTGTACATATGTACAATTCATTTCTTTTCAAAACCCCCAAAGTTCTTGATATGTATATTCACATAATATTCCTCCATATTTAAATAATAAGAGTCTTGTAGGTTGAAAGCCAAGTAATCTTCCGTAATCTCACCTACTGTAATCCATCAAAAAATAAAGTTTGTTTCGTCTTGTCTGGCTATACCCTGGTTGTTGAATGTGAATGAGGATGGGGGTGGGGCAGAGTATTGTTCTGTCCTCCAGTAAATGTATTGAATGTGTGTAGGGGCTGAATCCCCGGTATAGTGTTGGGAATCATTGTAATGGTGTTCGGTGTCATTAAGGGAATATCGTCAGGAGACCTTCTCATAGCTAGGGTGTAGTCTGGGGGACAGGCGGTCCTAAGAACCACCTCATGTGGATGGATAGACTCACATTCATGATCCAAGTCAGTGTGCTTCATTTGGAGGGACATTATCTCCTCTTCTTGTGCATGGGTAAGATCATTGGTAGTAGTACGCTGTGGGCTACATCGCCTATGAACATCATGTCTCCTCTTGTCCTTTTTGTAGTACAATGCTGCAAAGGCCAAAATGTTCAGGAACAGCAAAGATGCTCCCACTGCAATCGTAACACTCAACTCTGTGGAATAGTCCCTTTGATCCACTGAAAATGGACTTGGCTGCTGTTTCGAATCATCTTGTTTGGCTGTGGGAAAGGCTGAAGTAACAGAAACAGAATTTTTCCTTGTTGGTCTGAAAGTAATATCAGTTGATGGCACTTTAGTTGTGGTAGAGGTATACTGTGAAATGTCGTTAAGATTGTGCAGATGAGGTACCAGTTCCAACCACAGGTTCACTTTATTGGCCCTGTAATGTTCTTTCACGCGTGGTTTTAATCCAATGTGAAGATACAGTTGGTCCTTTTGGGAATATCGGGTCCATGCTACTTCCTCAAAACGATTGGGTTTTGTATGGATAAATTTTGTGTCTTGTGGGACTGGCTGATTGGGGTCACTAAACAAAAGGAAAAGAAAAAAAAAAAGATGAGATGTTTGCATGTCAGAGGTTTTGTACCATAATTGTAAACCAGGCATGTAAGAAAATAGCATTTGAGGAACTGAAGACAATTCTAACAGCAGCCTTTAAAATCAACCATCACTGGGCAAGGTTCCCTTGCTTAGGTTTGTCAATGAGCTTCGTGTGCCTCAATCAGCAGCAACACTAACTTTCTATCTCTTGTCCCTTCAGAAAACATTGACAACAGTCCATGCTATTGATTCGGATTACTTTCTACTAGAAACCAGGGTGCAAGGACATAAAGCTTGTTTTATACGTAACTTAAATTCATGTCTTTTGAAGTAAGAGGCCAGCAAGTTAATCTGGCATAGCATATAACAGTTTACAGACTGATCCAATGAGTACCTGAGTGCTGAAAAGAGTCATCAGCTCCCAGTGAAGTCTGCAGGAGCTGATAGTTCTCAGCATCTCCCTAGTTCTGGACCTCAATAGTTTAAATTCCTAACTGCCTGTTATTTTAATAAGAGCACGCTATTAAAAGGCTTGATGTTTCATTTCTGGCATCTCCTATTTCATGCAATCCAAATGCCACCAATACTTCAGTATGATCAAATACTGGGGTATGTTAAATTGTTTTTTTATGTTCTGCAGTTCATAATTTCTATGTACCACCTCAGCATGTCCTTAGTCAGTATGATACATGTTGCAATTTCTTATACAATGGTCACACTTAAATACTAGACATATTAGTCATCGCAGCAGAGTTCCCCAATTTAAATGTAGAGAATCTCTCTCAAAGCATCAATATCTTTCAAAGCCCAAAAATATTTTTAAGGGCAGTCATTACACTATGAGAAAGAGAAACATCAGGTTATAATAGAAAAAAATGTCAGGGGAGCTGTTAGGTATAGAATGGTCACCTAGACCACTTAATACCAAGAACAGAGACATTAGAAAAAATGTAACTCCCAGCCCACTACCGCAACCCTTACTCATGTCTGTACCCCGTCACCCATGCAGTCCCCAGTGAACACAACAAGAAAGGTCTGTGGTATCAACTCCTCAACTTTTATAGAAAGTTACTTTTCCTCACTAATACTTACCCAGTTTTTGCAAAGTTTGTCCAGTATGTCATCACTACTGCACTTAGCATAACATCGTTTTTGGAGAAATTACAAGGAAACAATTCAGTAGGACCAATCATAGGGATTCCTAATACATAAGGGACCTCATCCCCATGGGCTGCATCTGCCCAGGCAGGTACCTGATCTGTTTGGCAATGATGGTAAAAGGCATAAAAGTATGTAGGGGATCCAAAATTGGAGTGAAGGTCTGCTGTTGCCACTGCTGGTGCAACCCATTGGTGATCAGTGAACAAAGCAAGCAATGTTTTCCTTCTTGTCTCAGGATTGTGTCGATCTGCCCAGTCAGTGTACATAAATTTGATAGTTTCTCTCAATATATCTTTGCCTTCAGGGTATCCATATAAATTGTCAACAAAATTAGAAACAGCAAAGTCAAAATCACTAGCTGATATGCCATCTTCACTATCAACTATATTTTCAACAAATTTTAACCCTTCCCCTTGGTTTACTCCCAACATTATATCATAGTTGAGGAATTCTCCTTGCTCCATTAGTATCTGAGGGTCATCTGGTATCACATCACCATCAATTACTGGTCCAAAGGCTATATGGTATCGCGCTGGTTGAATGTCCTGGTCAACAAGTTCTCTATAAGGCTTCTTCTGTAGACATTCCACCAATTCTACAGTGTCTGACATGTTGCAACCAACTTTAGTAGCCAACATCCTGGCATATTTTGCAGGTTGAAAACTCACTGCCCAGCTGGAGAGAGCTGTCCCGCTTTGAGCGATTGCTCTTTGAAAAAGTCCTGTGGGAAAACATGTACGAAAAAGTACTGAGGTAATGTTTAAACAGTTACACGTTCATAAATATCAGGGGAAGTCTGTGAGATAATAGGAAACTTCATTTTTACAATACAGAAATCGGGGGGGGGGGGGAGGTGTCTTCCTAATACATAAATGCAGCACGATGGTTAGACCTAACAATGGCCTAACCAATGGTTAAACCTGCCACATATAATATGCACCAAAATTAAATGCACCAATGTGCATAAACCATGGACCAACAGAGAGGCAAAACTGAAGCATAATGGAGCTGCAATGATTTACTCCAGCTGAAGATTTGTCCTGCAGGTAATAACTGAGGAACACAAAAGAGTGGCAGGAATTGCTTGATGTTGCATCTCATGTATGATAATATCATTTACTTTGAAAAGTATCATAACAATAAAAGTAATTCATTGGGTTAAAGGAAAAGCTCTGAACTTGATTAATTTCTTGGCCAATGCTCAAGCGAGTAATGGCTTGCAGGTGTGTGACCATGTTTTAAATTAAATACTGGATAGCACCTAATATATGGCTTTTTTACATTCTGTTTAGGATTGAACTTGGCTTGAGATGTACAGTGCTTCTGAATAATATACATAATAAAGCTTATATTCTGATGCCACATGTGACACGGTACT
Organism: Gavialis gangeticus; assembly: GCF_001723915.1. NCBI lineage: Eukaryota > Metazoa > Chordata > Crocodylia > Gavialidae > Gavialis > Gavialis gangeticus. The sequence goes on along the minus strand of NW_017728995.1, from coordinate 20,699,776 downwards.
GGACAGCTTTTATATTCCTAACTGATTTATCTAAAAGTCAAGATCACTTCTTATTAAAAAAGACTCATATTTTTAATCAAGGTTTATGGTGATCACATTAAATAAAAGAGGAACATGATGTTTTACACTGAATATCTCAAAATGCTGCTTTGTGCCTTAGAGTTTTAAACATATGCTGAAGCATTCAGTTGTGAGAGGTACAGGGACCACATCTGCATCCCACTAATGCTTGTGAAAAACCTGAGGTAAACTCCAGCAACTCTGGTGCAATTAATTTGGATGTAAGAGAAGAACCTGGACCCAAACAGCTGTTTGCAGATATAACCAGCCTCACTTGAAGTGGCAATCTCCTCCCCTCTTTCAGTATTTTTATCCACATTGTGGGAGGAATCCCAACTCCCTCAAGGTCTATTACTGGCTTTAGTAGCACTAGGACTTCACTAGGTGTCTCTAAGCCATGACTCATACAGCAAGTGTGTGCAGAAAATCCTTTGGGTGATGTCTAGCTGGCTCATTGAGAAATCTTGCAGGTCTGACATTGGAATGGCTGTTTTTATATGTCTTTTTCTCCTTTCTGGCTTGGGCCGTGACGTCTCTTCACTCCTTCCTATCCCCTCTGGAGAAGTTAGCTTTGCTTTCAATAGGGATTTTGCATCTGACTCTTGTGCAAGGAGGATATGAAGGACCTCCTCAGTTGGGCTTTTGCCTCTCAACCAAGGCTAATAACAAAAATAGAACGTATCTATATGTTATAGTTTCTCCATCTTGTTAATAAACATTTTAAAACACTTTCTGCATCCTCACAAAATTGTTGCAGCTGAAGGACAAAGAGCTGCTTGCAATTCCACAGTCTTTTTGTGCACTCTACTGGAAAAATATTTTTTAATTTGACCTATATGTCACAGAGTACTATAGCTAATGAAAAAATCCAGGTAGCACATATAATTTGTGGTAACAAAGTACACGGGCCTAAAATTTGCTTTTATATACACTGCTTCAAACCTGAGATAATTCTGTCAACTTCAATCCAATACTCTAGTTTTGCAACAGAGTAACTGAAGGCAACATCTGGCTCCCTGCTACTGAATTATGCAAACCCTGTATCCTTGTATTGAACCATGGTGAGCACCTGGAAACTCCCATTCAAGTGAGTGAGAATGGCAGGTGCTCAGCCTTTGTTCTTTAACAATGAAAGTTATGGTCCTGATCCTACAATGTGATTTTCCTAGATGGATCCAAAACCGCGAAGAGAGTCCCAATAAAACCAGGAACCTGCCCACATGTATCAAATTGGAAGATCAGAACTGTACTCCAAAGTTAGCTTGCATTCATTGCAGACATTTTGTAAATTAGGCTCTTTGGGGAGTTTCAAAATCCTTACAGAAACTAACAGAGCCAAATGCTAACCCTTTATCTTTACTCGATACCTTTCTGCAGGCAAAACTGAAATCAGGCAGCGATGAGAACTTGAAAATGGGACTCTTGTCTATTTTTGGATAGACGAGTAACCACAATATTCTTACCCTAAGAGTGTTGCCTTATAAAGAGTTAAGTAAAAGTTAAGAAAGAACCTTTGAAACAGAGCAATTGAATTTTTTTTTTCTTTTTAATCTGTAGGACCAGTTTTCCAGTGAATGTGAATCATCTGGAAGGCAATGGAACAGCGGTGATTGGTACCAGCTGAGGATCTGGCCTTTGGAGTATGTATAGCAAGATAATACATGCAGAAATGTTCACAACAATGTATTTGATAATGCTGCACATTTTTTTCTTTCTGCATTTTCTGTAAATATCTTATGCTTTTATTGTTTAGAAATATTGTATAAACCCATGAGGGAACAAAAAAGAGTAAGTTACATGTCAAAAAAGTGCTGATATAAACACTATGGCTTGTTAAATACTACACGAAAGGCTAGATTAAGTTAAAAGTCCAGTCCTCTGGCCATAAAGCTTAATTCAGTTACTCAAAAACAATACTTCTGTTGAACCTTTCAGTGAAAAATGGATGACACTGTGAAAAGTAATTTTCATACTGTAACTGATTTCCACCAGCAACCATGTATAATACAAGAGATATAATATAATACAATACCTATACCTTCACTGTGGCACAGGGGAGCTGGCTGACGTACAAGGGATTTTATCACGTAATATGCCATAGCCTGCAGTTTCTTGTATTGAGTCTCATGGAGGGAATAACTTATATTTATTCACCCTCAGATTTGAAAGTACTTTACATTGAGTAGGAAGTACTGCTTCTGTTTTGCAGACAAGTGAAGTAGATTATTTAACAGTATCATCTTGCAAGGGGCCAAGTGCCTCTTGGCAACTGCCTAATGCGCCGTTCAGTGGGAGCAGAGGGTAACCAGAGAAGCACTCAGAATGAGACTCAGGTGAAATTATTTTGGTAAATAATTTCACTTGAGAGTCCCCAACTTGGAGAATGCTACAACCTTTCAAGGTATCTTAAATGACACATTTTGACTTTTTGTTCTTAAAAGAGCATTTTTCTTCTTTTAAAATTGACTTGCATTTATATTAAAAAAAATAAAGTACCTTGTATTTAGAGTCAACCCCAAGACAAATTTTTCCCACTTTACCAAACCCCCCAAATATACTCTTTTTAGTTTGATCCACTTATTGATTTTTTGGTACAGCCACCAACCCAAAAGATCCCTTATTTGCATGGTACTCAGCACCTAGTTAGATCAGTTCCTCCATAGACTTCTGCTCTTGACAATTTTCTTTGTGTGTTACAACATGACAGAGAAGAGTTTGCTCACAGAGTGCAGATCTCAACGGTCCAGTTATTGCAGATGAAGGCATAGGGTATTCAGCATTAAATGAGCTGCTTTGGATTAAATTTAAGACCAGAGAAACAAGTGATGGAGGATGGAAACTAGGTTGCCTGACTCTCAGCTCCATGCTTAATACATTATGCCACAAAGAACCTTCATTGTGAGTTCTGCTGAAAAACTGACTGCATAATATAACCTATTGTCTCAGACTCAAAAGCTACATCAGTCAGCTCCTGGCTCAAAAGGCCGTTTCCCCAAAATGTTGTATTTGCTCAGCAAGTTGAAATAGAAAAATATCTAAATTATTGTACAAGTCAAATGTATACCTGAGTTCTACACTTAGACCCTAGCCAGACATTGAAGTAAAGGCACGATAGGGTTGGATGCACAATCCCCACAACTGCGCCTCCGGACATGCCACATGTGCATGGCAAGAGGTGTGATTATGGGATCCAGCATCAGGTCCAATCATGCCTTATTGCCGGTGCAGAGGGAGCCCAGGATCACAATTCCAGGCTCCCCCTGCCCCAGCAGCTCTCATGCATGGAGGTCTGTAGCTGACAGGGCCAGGGAGCACCTGGCTACATGTTCATTTACTGATATCATAGGAAAAAGCTACAGAGTTATTACACATTTTTGCAGAATAAGTTTGTGTCTTATTCCTCTTTTATCATGCCATTAATTGATGGAATATGTGTCTGGGTCACAACTTAAGATGTGATTAACTGGTTAATCACATCTTAAGCATAATGTGTAGATGGGGCCTAATTACGCTTCAAGATCTTCCAGACATTAAGGTAATCTTTGCCTGAATATTGGTAAAAATGTCATTTTAAAAAATTAAAATCTGGAAAAATATGAAAAAAATTAAACCTGCAGTTCTGGTAATGTTTCCCCAATAGTACTGTTCACGTAAAAGAGGATCAGCCTGATTCTTCTCTCAGCTGTACCAGTACAGGGTCTGAGCCAAAGCCTAGGGATCTTTTTGTTCCTCTCAGCAGGCTTTGGATCATGCCTAGATTAGAAGTCACTCTGCTGACATCACCAGAGTTAGATTGGTCTGCCTGTACGCTCAGAGCCCAACAAGACTATCACAGGGTAAATCAGAGAAGCCTATATGGCATTCTGAGACCTGCCAAATACTTCTAAAATAATGCAGCATAAATCTGTGAAAGCAATGAGAAAACTGGGTAAAAAATAATTATGTGATCAATAATCAGTGGCCATGCAAATGAGAAAAAGTGTGTGGAACTCTGGTGCCAAAATTGTAGGACAAGGAAAATAGGTTTTTGGCCTCAAACAGCATGTATTTTATTTCCTGCTGTCTGCCTTAACTAGGGAGAAACAGTGTTAGTTATGGAATAGGAAAAACATATATATATATATATATATAATCCTTTGCAACCTGGATGCTTTGACAATTTTGGATCATGCATGCAAAACATTCAAAACATTCTTTTCTCAGATGACAGCAAGTGAAATTCATGCAGTTTCAGACAAAAGATTTCTGAACTAGGCACTTGTTTCCGTCACACAAGATAATAGTTTTAAGCATTTCAGCCATTATCCCTGAAAAGAGAAACTGTGTCATTTTATTTTTCTTTAAATCCTGTTCCTCATGAGAAACTAAACATTTCTCTGATGACTGATTGAATATAGGGGGCCTCATCTACTGTGAGCATCACTGACTGGCTTTCCAAAGAGTACACCCTTAGGTAGGAAAGAAAAGAGACAAAAATGATGCACTTAGTGTGTGCTGTTCAGAAGTCTACTGTAAAAGTGTTTCTAACAAAGGTCCATAAGAAAAAGAAGAAAGTGACCCCAAATTTAAACATGCACGGAAGAGCCAAGGGAGAAGGCAGCTAGTACAGCCTTTCAAAAGTCTGCTTATTATTGAACTCAACGGTCCGTAGGAACAGAGAGAGATATACAGAGCATCACATACTACTAATGGTGGTGGCATGCAGACACCAAAATTGTCAAAATTTGCAACCGGCATAATACCTTTGGTTGAATTGCTCCAACGGTTACCTTCAGAATAATGGGATAAAGTCAACAGATTGACACATGAACCGCCTGCACCTGATCCAAAAACTGTTATTCTTAGTGGGTCACCACCAAAGAACCCAATATTTTCACTAGTCCATCGCAAAGCTTGAATAAGATCGAGGAGGCCATAGTTTCCTTTTGCTGCTTGATCCCCAGTGCTCAAGAAACCTGACAATGTAAATGAGAAATAGAAAAGGTTTAGCAGGTGTTCTTCAAACCATGTTTACTACACTGCAATAAATAACTTTTCAGCAATGTTTTTAATGTAAATGGTGCTAAGTGCTACATATCTGCATTGTAAAATGTTGCCAGGTGGATACAGGAAACAAATGACTCAGCCCTCCCGCACTATATCCTTTGGTATTCATTGTCCTATTAGCAAAGATAAATTAATGTGGGTAATGCACAATGTATAATGCATCATAGACATTCATTTCAGTGTCTAATAGGTCATAACTGAGCAGATACCAATGATTTTCAATTGTAATAAATTGGGTAACAGAGTGCTTGGGGACAGGAGCCATATTTTGGGTGTAAACAGAGATTTCCATGTTGTGGGCACCACCAAAATACAAAGATAAAAATAAAGAACAGAAAAATAATAATGTAGAATATGGATGCAGACTACAAGAAATACAGGGGCATGATCAGTGCCCGCCTGCTTGACAGCACCTTTTGTCAACATAGTGTTCGCCAGAGCATCCAGCTGCTATAGGCATGTATGGACATGGGTTCTGGGTATGCTGGATGGGTTAGTGCTGTATTCAATTCATTGCTTGGGGCACAGGTACCCTGTACCACACCATATGACCTCTTCTCCTCCTCCTTTTTTTTGTCCTTCTGTCCTTACTCCTACCAAATTTATGTTGGGGGATAGACGGGATTGGACAGCTTGACTGGCTCCCCCCCAAGCTCCAAACCATTTCCCTTCAATTGGGTTAACTGAATCTGCTTTTAAGGACACACAACAAGCAAGACTCAGATGTAAACCACAGAGTGCAAGGATTGTTTCCTTGTAGTTGGCGTGGAGAGGAATGGAGGTGTGTACTACGTGCAGGGATGTCGGTGTTTCCCCAGTCACAGCTTTGCATGTACTGCAGTTCTTTTCATCCTTCAAACCAGCTGACTTGAAAAGATGGGCAATCAACACAGAGAAAAGCCTGAGCTGGTAAAAGATATCATTTTGCTTTTTGATTCTATTGGATACTACTTCCAACCTGCAAAGCCTTATGAGCAAATGTTTAAATAATACCGGCATTTTTCAAGACACTGAAAGCCTCTACTTGCATATGGAACTGATTTAACACCCACAAAATGGACAATATAACAGCCTTTCAATGCATGCCCTGTAGAGAAGTACAACCATTAAAACAATTAACTCCCCATGAACTAAATGTTAGTGGGTCCTCTGTTCTAGTTAAAATTGCACTGATTTAACTCTCCTCTGGCACCAGGATTGAGACTCAAAACAAAAGTTTACAGTACTTTCCCAGAAGAAGCAGAAAGTAGTTCTCTGACAAAACTCCTACCATTTCATCAACAGTGATAACAGCAGCTCTTAGGGTTTAAATTCAGAAGAACAACTATCTATGTACTGTTGACAGGACTGAAAGAACACCCCAAAAAAATCTTCATTTGCAGTTGCTGGTTACTACAGCCCAAAGGTATTTAGGAACCTAGCTCCGTTGATTTTAATGGCTCAAACACTTTAAGTTACTGAACCCGGAAGATGTTAGACCACTATCTGACAGGTATAACCTCATGGGCTGCATCCAGATGAGCGTGGCCATGCGGTATGTGGTGCCACAGACTTGTCCGTGGCACCACATACCGCACATTCAGTTGTTCTTTGTTCTGCAAGGTAGCAGCAAGGGTGGGGGTCCCAGGGTCAAAAAAAACTGTGCAAAAAAAAAAAAAAAAGCAGATCGGCACACGTGGTGCTAGTACACGCTGCCCAAAACTGGTGCACACTGGTGCCGCCAGTGCACACTGCCCAAAACTGCTCCAGCTGCCAGCGAGACTCTGAGTGGCAGGATCACCACTGCTGCAGCTCTAGGAGACCCCCAGGACCCTAGGTAAGGATGCTGGGGCCAGCCCAGTGCTGGCCCCAGCCTCCCCTACTCCACCTGGGATAACCAACCACATGCCAGAGGGTGCATGGCACAGGCGCTTCCGCAGGGACAAGTATCAGTGGCACAAGATGTCCCACTGCTCCCTTCTTGTTCTGTGGGAAACAAGTGTCCATGCTTGTGTGGACGCGGCCATGAAGTGCATAACTACTGGTTTTTTCCTATATAACTAAAATCCTATCACAATAAACAATAGTATATATAATCCACATGCCATTTATTACTTTATTCTGCTAATGCAACTCCTGATGAATATAATTTATTTAGTATCCAGTCAAATGCTTAGACATTCATTCTAGGAGACCTTTCTAAGTGTACTAAAAACTAGCTTAACTTACTGCATACATAATGTGAGCTATGCTACATTTACTGCAACTGGTTTTGTTGGTATAGCTGCATCTTGATCTTCATTACCATGAAGAGGGAACAGGCAGGTGCCATGAGGAGCTTGGCCAGCCATTTTCCAACTTTATGACTTAAAGCACTTCATCTAATTGGCACACATTGTTCAGTGTAGTTATAGCAGATACTTAGTCCTATACTATACTTTAAGCCATCCCATATTCTGCATTTTGAAAACAAACATTTAGACTGTTAAGCTGCAAAACTGAACAGAGCATCAAAGGCATCAAACAGGGGGATACCACAAAGCACATGGGGAGGCTTTGGGAGGGAATAATCAATATTATTAATTTATTATTATTTTGCTAATTGCAATTTATTATAATTGAATATTCCTGAACTGAGCTAGGAGGAATACGAGGCTCTCTTACCCTCTGTCAATGTTCTTTTCTTCCTTGTATTTGGGCACAAGTCTTGTTCTTTCCTGCACACATACAAGGACTAGTGCTAAGTCCTACCTCTACAGCAAGCAGGTTATTAAGACTGCATGAAAGGCAGACATATTTGCCCCCTGAAAATAATTTTCTTTAGGAATACTGAAGCAGGATGTGAATAAAAGGAGTAGAAAGGGACAGGGAATGAAAGTTTGCTACCTTGTTTTACTTTTTAATCTGCTTGGAGCTAAAAAAATTGGAAGTTCTTTGGGCACCTGTGAATTTAAGGAAATGTTACCACCATATTTAAGGGAGCTGTAGAGTTTTGTGGCTATAAATCCAAGGAAGTCATTCCTATCTTTTATTCGGATTAGATTACAGCCAGTTAGTAAGCTGTCAGTTCAGCACAGCAGGCATGAAGAGCATGAGAGTGATTGGCACAGGTTTAGAATAGCAGGCTCAAGTTGAAACCCAGAAGCCCTTGGGACAAAAAGAACAGTAATGATCGTTGTCTTCACAGTGCCTAATTAATGAGCTTTTCCCTTTCTTTGTCTGAACATGCTTAAAGGCTTTGTGGCCTCATGCAGATTCTGATAATGAACAGACTTGCAGCGCTAGTTCAGAAGTGTCCTGCAGCTGTGCTGCAGTGACCCTGGGCCATTAGTTGGGAAAATGGAGGCTTATCTTGCATAGGGGGTGGGGTGCAGGCTGGATCCTGAAGGCCCAAAACACAAGATTGCTGCTTCCAATGTGATGCCTTATGTCCAACATGCTGCAGAATGAAAAGCAGTCATGTTTTTTTGCAAGACCAGTCAATGATCTACCAACAACCACGGTGATGGCCAGGCATTATGAAAGAAAGCTGACACTAAGGGAGTTCATGCCAAGACCATTCCAAAAAATAGAAAAATCCCTGGAAAAAATAAAGCAAACTGGATAACCTGACGTTAAGGAATCCCTTTTAAAAAGGTTCTCACAGAAAACTACTCTTGTTGTTAAAGACAGATGCTGAGGAAGATATGCTCAGTTCATCAAAATTAGGGGTAGCTTTCAGTTTAAAAGGAAAGAAAGAATATATATTAATGATAATAATATTTGCTTCCATTTATCTAGATTAAATAAATTATGACTTGGGTCCAGACTAGTGGATCCAATGCAGAAGAAATGTCTTACACCTCTTCAGCAAGAACCACACTGGCTGACTTTCATACATACACAAGATGGACGGATATTGATCTAGACTTCCAAGACATGAAACATTTCTGTCCCATTTTTCAGAAACATAAGAAGCCTGCTAATATCACCACCTGTTCATGCACTTTCGCTTGTATGCACTATTAGCAGCATGGCTCAGAAGCATGCAAACTGTGAGGAAGTGGGTGAAGTGACTGATAAGACTGATGAGATGTTCTTTATTTTTTAGTGAAGAACTGTTCAAGGTGGTTAAGCCCATCTCTTTCTAAGGCACTCTGCACAGATCTGCTCTTTAGAGATCCAAGATAAAAACAGACCAAATTGAGACCTGTGAGTGGGGAAAAACTTTGCTTCTCGTTAACGTTTGTGCCAAATCAGAGCTTGTTTCAATATGTTTTTATTTGCTTGTATTGCACAAAACAAGAAGGCAGATTTATTAAGTATAGTGTCTTTATAGGCACATACCTGATTACTCTCTTCCCAATATCTGTAGGGAGCTAGAGTGATCAGGTGACATGTTTCAACCTTGCTGTGATGGGTTCTGGATGGAGAGGGTCTATTTAAACCTGGAGTTATACCAGCAATGACTGTGGCTTGCTTTGCTTAAGACGAGGGTTGATTAAACACACTAGTCCTCTTTATGTTACAAGCACCTGGGTAAATGCATACAACCAGCCACCAGCAGATCCATCATATTCAAGCCCTAGGTAGTTTTGTAATATGCTAATTCATACAGGCTTATACTAAAAAAAAAAAATGCGCTTTTTTGGAAGGATATTAATTCTATGAAGAGGGGTGTGAAGGAGGACGAGAAAGGGAATGGGAAAGGTTGCAAGGAAGTCTACCACAGTCCCTGCTGTTGCTTACCTTAGGGCAGTTGGTGAATGCAGGTGGAGAGCTGGCTGTGGCACATCAGGCTCTGGTGTGCCATTTCTGGAGTGGCATGGCCCTGTGGATTGGTGCAGAGAAGGGGTGGAGCCCAGTGGCAGAGATGCACACTGGAGGACTCCATTAGAGGGGTGGAGTCTGCCAGCAGAGAAGCGCCAAAGAGAAATGTGCCACAGGGAGGCATGTGGAGAGGAGACTCCAGAGGTGGGGTGGAGTCCTGTGGCAGAGACGCGCTACAGAGAGGCACATGGCGAGACCTGTGGCAGAGAGGCCCTGGAAGAGAGACCAGCAAGGAGCTGGGATGTGGCTGCTGATGCACAGTGGAAGTGGTGGAAGGGCCACACCCAAAGAGAAGCAAGCGAAAGATGCTAGGATGAGCAGCTGGAGTTCTGGCAAGAGCTGCCTGGAAGACCCCGGACCCAGGTCAGATGGGGCCAAGATGGGGAGGGGCAGTGGCTTGCTTGGGAGTGCCCCGATAATGCCATGGGGAAGCAGCGAAGAGCCAGAGGGCCAACTGACCCTCAAGTAACTGGAAAAGGGAAAAACTTGCCAAGGTAGAAGAGGCTTCAACTAGGAGCAAGTAGGTCCAGGGAAGCACCTTGGAGCATATAGCAGATGCTGATACTTTTGTTATAGTTCATATTTTAAGTATTCCTTTTAGAGTTATCATCTCAAGAAAGAGACAGTTACGTTTACTGATTCTGCCTTAAATCAACTAGAGATGGCCTTTGCAGAATTGGGATCTGGTACTGGGTCATATGAAAGACTGACAACTGACAGACGAGAGGGTTTTCATTTGTAGCCTTAGACATCAAGGTGCTGACACCAGTTCAGGCCCTGGATGTGGTAAGGATGGAGTATAAGGGATGTTAGAGCTCCAAAAAGAAGCCAGGATGTGGTACCCAGAGAGTCACCTGTGGGGCAACTCTCTCTCAAGAAGACAAGACCAAGTCGTGGCAGGTGAGAAGGAACAGCTACCAGAATAGGCGGGTGATGCACACAAAGACCACCCTCTCATCACCAGTGAGTAGGGCATCAGCCAAGAGGGGGTCCAAGCCCTACAACTCATACCAGTAACAAGGTGGTAAAATGCTAAGAGACAGAGGGAAATTGAAAGTCACCATATAAATTCAAAGAATTATTAGAATGCGTTATTCTAAGCTTTTACTTCCTATGAACATTCACCTTAAAAGGGTGGGGCAGGGGCTGAGAAACCTTTCCAAGGAAGGACTGCAGGTCTTAAAATCTCAGCTTTAAAACAGGATGATCCATTGACATACTGTGATCTAGGCTAATGGATTTATATATGCCATCCCACTTTGCCTCCCTTCTCAGTGGGGAACTGACAAAACCCTTTCCCTCTCCAGAGTTCTGCGATTAGGTTGTAAGTTCATACATAAGACAATTCCCTGTATACAAACAGAATGAAAATAAATGGTAACAACTTTTCACTGAGCATGATAGGAACTCTACCAGTTTCTAGCTGATAGAGCTGAACAGGGTAGCCAGGACTGCTATAAAAATAGAAACAACAGTCATTGTATAAAAACGCTAAGGGCCTGGCTACATGTTCAAATTAAAGCTGGATAGAAACTAGCTATACAGCCGTTACACACTTTCAAGCACTAACTTTATAGCTGGTCGTCTCTTTTTATACCTTTAATAGTCATTTTTATGGTGTAATACCTTAGATCAGCACCTGTGGCCAGTCCACATTTATTATGTGATTAACCAGTTAATTGTGTTATAATTACTTTGCACTTGTGGCCAGACCTACTTTTCACATGTGGCCAGTCTAAATTCATTGCATGATTAACCAGTTAATTGGAAAATATATGTAATGTGTAGCAGGGGCCTAAGATGCACTAATAAATGAATTTCTAGTATTTGGGTTACTTAAAGGAGATGCACTTTAGGTTTGTAACTCACATTTCATTCAAGCCATCTAGGTATGTGCCATAATCACATGTTCATGGTCCAAGTTATTGTTTGCAAATCTCCATACTATTTAGTGTTACGGTTTTATACAACTGAAAGCAAATATTAATTTCCAAATGTGCAGAAACATCAACATTTAGCAGCAAAAATACAGTTCTTCGCCTGCCTACCTTGGGCATTGCAAATTACTCAGTGAAAAATATTTTGTTTTCATACCTTTTAGTAGAACTAATTACAGCTAAATACCATGCAAGTTGCCTTTTAAACTGTATGCATCAAGTTAGAAATGTGTGTGACATAAGCACAATGTAAGCAAGGTGATTAAAGAGTGCAACTTTCCATTGTGAGCATTTCTTTTGAATCCGCATCAGCTAACCTATTTGCGTTTATTAGGTGTGCAACAGTGCTGTGAACATTAAAGTACATGTGATATTCATGAAGTAGAGGATATGGCACTTCACTCTGCTGATCACACTGCTTATTTTAGAATACTCAGCACATCCTTTGTATTAATAGCATATTTTTACTAATGCATAAAAGATCAAGTCATCTTGTAACAAAATGACTAGGAATCACAATCAAGAAACTGGAAAAGGGGGACATAAAACATACAATGCCTAACAAATACACCTTCACAGGCAGCAGTCTGCAGTCCATCAGCTCCAAAAACATATAAAGAAGGCTTCTGAAAATACTACGCCAACTTGCATACACTTTTAAAGTATATTTTAGGAACAGAGGAAACTGAAATTTCTCCCTCCTTGTTTCTGTGCCAAATACATAAAGGTTACAACAAGATAAATGACTTGAGAACAGTAGGTTTAATTTTAATTCTATGAGACATGCAAATTATCAAACTGGATCATTATATTGTGTTTTATTTATTCATAAGCAAATACATTCTTTATAGGCTGACAAAGGTGGAATGGACTGTAAAGGCAATGACATTGCCAGTCCATAGTAAGTACCCTCAGTTATGCAGTATTGCATGTACTTGAATCCAGGAGGAGTCTCTGCCCTGCTGATTTAACATAGGGGGAAAAAAGTCTCATCTTGAGTCTTACATATCATTTGAGTATCAGGGCTGCTGCTATTGCCCCTGCGTGGCTGGGGTCCAGGGTGAGTCGAGGTGGCTCATGTAGCAGAGGAGTGTAGGGGACCGACTGCATGATACAGTGGGGGAAGCACAGGGGAGACCACATGGTACAGGGGTGGGGAGAGTGAGGGGTACACTGCATGATGTGCGGGGAGGGAGTGGGTGAGCACAGAGGGGACCTCACAACAGTCCGGGAGCTGCTGCAGCTTTGACTCCAGACTGGACTGGGGGGGAGGGGGACAGGCTGAAGGAGGCAGGCACCAAGGGGGGGGGTGTGCATAATGTTAAGATCACCCTCCAATTCTATACAAGAAAAATTATAATAAATTTATATTTTTCTGTATGTAGACTCTAATCATTAGGGGGTCATCTTAAATTTCAGGTCATTTTGGATTCAGGTAAATATGGTACCTTTCATCTTGAATGATTAGTTAAGGAGCTCTAGCTATCCCAACTTTATCCTGAATTTATAGATAGAAAATTAAGCCAGCATATAGGCCTTAGATGCATTTGCATTAGGGCCAACTATAGGATTCATAACACTTCTGAGACAAATTATTTCTGTTGCAAAATAGATACAGTTTTTTATCTTGCTGCTCACCAAATAGTTTCTATGAACATATTTCAATCAGAATTGTTTGCAAGCCCTTTACTTTTCATCTCTCTCCAGCTTATTGTTTGTTGTGTATAATTGGTCACTTAGGTCCGTTAAGGGAGCAAAAATCCCATTCCTACTCAGGAAAAAGGGAATGCAAAGGAGTATGAATGTGGCTGACTTGAAAAATGATTCGGAAACCAGAAGACATTTGTGCATAATTGTTCCCACTACTCACACAGCCCTCATCTGTGAAAACTAGAAAACTGCTCAGTTATTTTTGTCTACAGCAGTTCAGTTTTATTCTCATCAGAATAGTACCTCAAGGTAAAGCTTATGAATAACACGCGACGCTGTGAGCAATACAAAATGACAGCACTAACTCATTAAGTTTTTAAACTCTGACTGCGAAGCAGAAACTCTTAAGAATACCAACAGTTCTGACTCCAATGTCCAGTGCTGCTATACAGTAATTTGCCTAAGGAAATCCCCGTTCCTGGTGTCAAAGAAACAGGATTTAATCAGCTAATTGAGAAAGGTCCATGCTCTAGATATAAGAAGTTAAAAATTGCATCTTTTTGCCCAGACTTGGCATTCTGAAAGCACATGATGCTGCATAAATTCAGGACCATTGTTTTACTAATTATAATTACCATTGTTAAGGTCCTTTCTGCAGTACCAGTTCTTTTTTTTTTTTTTTTTTACTCTTTTGTCCTATTTTGGCCAGAATCCATAAAGCTGGAGTAACTATAGAAAGGCTGTTCTCACCTCAGGGAAATAATGTATTATGCTAATTCCAATTAAAGGAAATTCTTTAAACTGCAAATATAACCTTCAAGAGAGAAATGAAAAGTGTGGAAATTTACATTCTTGCCAGA
>NW_017728995.1:20670147-20680435 GCF_001723915.1 Gavialis gangeticus | reverse complement strand
TTTTAGCAGCACTGGGGGGTTGTGCCAGGGCCAAGGGATTCTTGCAATAACAAAGAAAAAAATTGCCTCCTTGGCTTTTACTCTTCTTGGGAATTTCTTATAAGAGGCTACAGAAACAGGAGGCTGCAGAGTGCTTTACTATATGGAAACAAGCTTCTCCTCCTTTGGCTCTTACACGGGGTTTTCTCCGACGTAGATGCTTCAGCGTGAAACCTTCATGCAGACAGGGGTTACATCAAAGTAAAATGTCTCGCATCACCATGGCTCACTATTCACAAAGGCACATCGGTGTAGCTCAGGGGTGGGCAATTATTTTGGCTGGAGGGCCACGTAGGGAGTTTTAGTGAGCTGTCATGGGCCAGATCAGCACTTCCCCCACCCCCATGGGATAACCAGAATTCCTTAAGTGGCTCCCTCGGATGGGGCCACAGGTGGGCTGGGAGCAGCATTCGAGAGTGGGACAGGCAGGCAAGGCTCCAGCCAGGGCTGGGATTGGGACTGGAGTGCGGTGACAGCGTGGGGCCGGAGCTGAGCCGTGATCCTCTCCCTGCACATCTCTGTGAAAGCCAGTTCCTCGGGCAGGGACATGCACAGAATGGATCGCAACTCTGCGCTGGGCCCGGGCCCTGCACTGTCACTACCCAGAAATCCTGGGATCTCCATGAAGACTGGCTAGGACCCATGCAGGCAGGCACAAAGCCAGGTGGATTGGATGGGGCTGTGTGTGGGTGAGGAGCTGCATCCAGGAGTGGGACAAGTGGGCAAGGAATCAGGGTCTTGGGGTGGTGACAGCATGGGGCCCGGCCCCAAGGCAGAGCCATGACCCGTTCCCCTCATGCACCTGGCCATGGAATCAGCACCCGGGGGGAGGCCGAACCAGCTCCATGAACCCTGAACCTGGGCCAAGTGGGGCCAAGGGACCTGCTGCGGGCTGATTAAAACGCATGTGGGCTGTATTTTGCCCACCCCTGGTGTAGCTACACTGATGCAAAATGACCATGCACAAACAAGCCTTCAGTCTTTCAGGACGGCACAGACTCTCCCCGAGACAGCCTGCGGCAGGGTCCTTTGAACAAAGGGCTCCCATGTGCAGGATGCTTTCCCCAGCCCTTCTGCAGTCACAGATCCTTTTTGGTTTCCCTTTGAATTGAGGTTCCAGTTTGTAGCAACCAGACATCAAACAGAGAGTTGTGTCTACACCAGTGGTTTTCAACCTGTGGTCCATGGGGGTCCACAGTCTATGTCTAAGGGGTCCATGAAAGATGGCTATGCTCAGCCAAAAGTATTTGAACACCCACACTTACCATTCAAAGGGGTCTGAACCTCCATTCAAAATTGTTTAGGGGTCTGCAAATGAAAAAAAGGTTGAAAACCACTGGTCTACACAGTTCTCCCCCAAAAACAAAAGTAAAAAAATAAAGGCCATTCTGTAGGTGAGGCATTACCCAGAAAGTTCTGCTCAAAAGTCTTTATGGGGTCAGGTCTTCCCATGATGCTGAAGAGGTGTCACCTCTCATAATCCCTGAGCGCTCTTCTTTCTGAGATAAGAAAGCTGCTAAAACACAAAGCACTCTTCCCAGCATGCTTTGCTTAACTGACAAATGTTTTAGCAGCCTGACACTACCGTTGGCAGTGCACTTTGTCATTTGCCTGCCACTTAGTTCCAGTTCTGGTCTCTGACTAGATGCAACAATCTGTGCGTCTGTCCAGTAGCTTTCACTGTGTCCCTGAGATCATTTCTATAACCTCAAGGGCTATCTCCATTTTCCTACAGGTTTGTCCATGAGGCTTAATTCCCTTCTGCCGACAGTGCCGGTGGCATCTGTGGGACCTACCCTACTTACCGCCACCGCGCTCCTGCCACCGCCATGCCTCCCTAGGCGCCATGGGCATGCATTGTTCATACCATCTCATATCCCTCCTCCTGATCTTCAATGTAAACAGGCTACTTTAATAGTCCCCAACAAACTGCCTCCATTCAATTCACTACCAATTTTTAGGGAATTTAATGACCCGCCCCCTCCACCAAGGCTTAAGCTGAGAAGGCTATTTTGGAGTATGGGAAAAGAACGGGATGATGAAAGTTTGGACATCAAGGAAAAATTAAACCAGCCATGGAACACAATTGACATCAATACATTTCTTATAACGGACCCCACATTTAACCCCCCTGGCTTTGCTTTACCAAGGCAGAGCTGGACAATGCTGAACACGGTTTGTATGGACAAGGTACATGTTACTACCTACCACATAAATGAAATGTTATTGAATGCCCCAAGTGTGAGTATGGTGAAATCCAAACTATAGCACAGATCAGGGAGGAATGTCCTATTTATCATTTTAATGGCTGCATTGAAGACCTGCACCAAGTAACTGCCTTGCAATGGATATCAAATCTAAAACTGTCACTCTAACCTTCTCCTTCAGTGCCATTGTTTATAGGTTGTTTTGTCATTTGGTTGCTGTATTCCATACAAGTAAATGAAATTAAAGAATTCCTGTATTTTCTCACATACAACATGTATATTTTGTCCAAAAAACAGCTGCTAGAAATTGGGGTGTGCATTATAAGCAAAGAAATATGGTAACAGTTTCTGCTACTTAAGCTTCTGCTGGGCAAAAGTAAAAGTAACAGCATGCAACCCACAGGGAGCAGAACAATGAGCAGTCTTGGTTCCCTTGCTGCTGCAAATCTGTCACTTACTACAAGGAAAGCTCTTTTAAAATGTATTTTGGCTTTCAAAACAATCTTATTCTGGAGAGTACTATATGTGGGGAAATATGATATTAAGAGGGGGTTAAATATGAGCCCGAGAACGTGCCCAATTATTATGTGTAATTAAGGAAATGCCCTTCAAACAGTTAGATATATATATGTGACAGAGCGAAAAAGTGTGAAGATGTAAAAATATCAAAACCAATCAGATGCACAAAAAACAGTAGATTTTAACAGTGACTCGGGATAGTGAAAAGTAAAAACTACTCCACCTCTAACAATGACATTCTCTGGGAAAACTAAGTTGGTTTGGAATGAGAAAGAGTTTCATGGAAATCATGTTTCAGCCTGAAGTGCAACTGCAAGTAAGGTGCAGCCAGCTTGCCAGATGCAAAGGCCAGACGGGGACTGAAGGAAGGCAGGTGGTAGCTGCAGCACTGTTATTCATGGTGATAAATCTCAAGGTGATGGCTTTTATAAGTGTCTGGTATAAGCTTGGTGTCACAGAAGGAAGCGTAAGGCCTAAGCCTGTAATGTTTACTCATGTAAGTGGTTCTAATGGGAGTAGTTCCTTTGATTTCAGTGAAGCAAGCGTGGGAAGTCTGGGTCTCAGCTGTCCTCTCCCTGTCAAACATCTACTCCTTATAAGTACAGCACATCCTATCTTAAATGACCACCCAAGAGACTAGCTCTGCAGTAGCCTACTGCAGCTGGTCTTTACTGAAGAATCAAACAAAACTGTACGTGAAACCCAAGGATACTTTAAAAGGTCCTTAAGACATAGGCTAGTCACTAGACATGATCATTAATACATGATTTCAGAGTTCAGCATACTAAAGAAAGACGAAGAAAGGAGGCAAGTCTAACCTCAGACGTACAGGTAGAGGAACTGATTTTACAAGATGGGAGGGTAAGCATGGTGACATATCAGAGCAGATCCAAATCCTAAGAACTGACAGATGATGGTTGGCAGAGGTGGATGCAAAAGACAGCTGTCAGTGTTTGTTGCGATTATTTCTCTTTCTTTCTGAAAAAGGAGAACTTTGTGCATCTTTTCACTTGTAAAAGAATAAACAAGCGTATTGTTGGCATGAGGATATTTTTTTTAATGCCTTTCAGAACGAAAAAAAATGTTCTCATCAGGATAGTGCTAAACATATGCTCTGCAGAGACACAACTTTTTGGTTTTTAGTATTTGTAAGTTACATATAAAAAATTCACAGGATAATGAACAACACTGTAGTACTAAATAAAATAACAATACTCTCACCCACCTGGCGCTCCAAGAACCTTAACCAAAATAAAACTAAAATCAATAGTTCCTGAGAGACAACACGGGCAAAAGAAAGTCTTTGTAGCAGAATAAGAAATGTCTGATATTTAAAAAAAAATCAAGTATGAACCAATTCTTTGGAACATAGGCTACACTTAAAAGTACCATATTTACTTGTTTCAAAGACAAGGTTTATTTCCCTGTATAACATGGGGCTAGCCCCTTGTCTTGGAATTGAGTACAAGGGAACAGGGGGGTGTGCAGGGCTGATGGCAAGTGGCCACAGCCTCTGCCCCACCCTTTGCCCCCACAGTTTTGGGCCCCTGCCCCTCAGATGCCTCTTTCCCCCATCTCACTCCACCCTGCAGTCTCTGCCCTCCCTACCCCTTTGCCACTAACTCTGCCTCTGGCCCTCCTCCAGCTTGCAGCACACAGCAAGCATGATCCTGACATAGCCCAACCTGGTAGCAGTTGGCAGCAAGGGCATGGCAACTCCTGTCCAGGCTCTGGGGTCCAGCCAGAGCTGCTGCCACAGCTACTGGACCAAACTGGAGCCAGTGCAAACACATGCTCCATGTCCCAGCCGGAAGCAGAACCAGAGCCTGCTGGAGTGGAGCAAAGGTAAGCTGGGGATATAGAGGGGAGAGCAGAGGCTGTGGAGGACCAGGCAAGTGGTAGGGGAGTAGGTGGCAGAAAGCAAGGTTTGGAGGAGACAAGGGGCAGGGATCAAGCTGCTTGAACACCCCCCCACTGCCTGCCACCCCCACCATTTCCCAAAACACCCTCCTACCCACCTGCCCCTCCACCCCATTGTCACCACCTGCCCCCCACCCCCACTGCCTCTTCTATTGCCTGGCCCTTGCCATTGCTTTCCCTGCTGCAGTGGTAGGAGATGAATTTAAGATGACCCTCCAATGATAAGATTCTAGAAATGGAAAAATAAAACAAATTTATAAATGTTACATGTCCAGAATCTAATTATTGGGGGGTCATCTTAAATTCAGGCCTGTCTTGGATTTGGGTAAATACAGGCAGAACAAAATATCTACATCAAATAAATCATCAACCGTTAAATATACACTAAGGTTAGGGACAGAAGTTACACATACACCAATATAAGTGACCAGAAACTGGTTCAAATTTGTAACACAACAGAAGTTTAGTGCGTATAAATCATGTTCAAAATGGGTGAAACCAGTTTAAGATTAACCTGGATAGATATAGTATCAGACTTAACTGATTTAGGTTAAATCAGTTTCTTGAACTTGTCTCAGGTCCTTTCCAGACTCAAGTTAACTCACAGTCCCCCAGCATCCCAGGAGGCTTTGCACCTCCCCCACAAGCCCCTCCTCACAGGGTGGGTGGGCCAGCCTTGGCCCAACCTGTCTGCTTCATCTGCACAGGAAAGCGTGCTCTAGCGCCCCCCAGTTTCTGGCTTGGGCCACCAGAGGCATGTGGCTGCATTTCTCGAATCAAAAGTGAATGTCTGTTCACTTGCTTATCAGTTTGATCTATGCAGCTTAGACAAACCTGCAAAGATTGAACTGATTTAGCCCCAGGCTTTTTGACTATCTGTACTTAGCCTGTTGCTTTGAGCCTTGGGACCAAATGAGGTCTTGATTCTGTAACCTGATCCTTATGAACAGAAATATTACAATACTGGAATATTAAGCACATTTTTTGGGGGAAAGGCAGAAAGAGTGCAATAATTGTTTTTGCCAAGAACTTTAAGGAAATGTCAAATTTTTCAGAGAAAAGTTTATGAAATGAAAATTGGTAGTTTGACAAAGCTGTAACTATGAGATGGTGATATGGATAATGAGAATGCTATTGGATGAACTTTTTTTTGACAGTTAGGTACCTCCAGGGAGACATTTATATTCATATTTAGGCACTTAATAAATCAACCTAAACATGTTTTGTTGTGTAAAAGAGGCATGGATTTTTTTGTATAGCTGGGAGAGTGGCTGGACAAGTTTTCTGACATCACATGCCCTTCCTCAGATCTTAAGGTTGTTGTGTAATGGAATTTTACCTATACAATTTTTTAGAACGTGAATATATTTAGCTCCAATGTCAATATGCTTAACAAAATCTTTAAATTAAAAACTTCTTCTGGTCTTTACAGGACAACAGAAATCCTGTTGCCCCTGGCCTTTCTAAATTAGACCTGGAAATCATCTTGGATTTGTAGTGACTGATCTGGTGATGTGTTAAATTAATTTTGCTTAACAGCACCCACTTCTACAGAATTTTGAGAACACATATGGATGAGATGAAGAAATTAAAATTCACATTTTATTGGTCAAATCAGGTGAAGAAGCCTCTAGCAGGCTTTTTGATAACCCAACACTATGAAGATCTGCGGGGAAGATCTAAAGTTAGTGTTCAGCCCCATCAAACAATTGTAAAAACTGGAGTCAGAAGTCTGGGTGGAAAAATGTATGCACATTTACTGTGAGAAAATGCATAAATGAGTAAACCAATCTTTAAGTTAGATACCTAAAACAGCCATCCGGGTGTCAAGTTATCCCATATGAATACAGAAATATAGCATGTGTACCACAAGCTTCCCTCAAATATTTCCAAAAGAGGAAACCAAGCATTCGAGCAACTTACATCCAGGGCTGTGGAAGAGTCTCTGTAGCAGGCAATCTTTAGGTCTGGATTGAATGTATATTTTGTACAATAATTGATTCAAATTGAATTCAGGCAAATGCTGTGGCCTGTGTTAAACAGGGGAGGATCACATTGGTATAGTGGATCAGATGATTGCAAGGGGACCTTCTATTTTTATAATATATGAATCCATGACTATGGTGACATGCATATAGTATTACCCTGAAAGTACTAAATAATACTTTTAAAGAATCCAGACTTAAGCGTCTCTATTCCAAAACTATATCCAGTTTCATGATCCCATCCTATATTTGTTGAGATGTGTCTCTCAATTACACTTGTTGAAAGACATCTAGGCAGATACAATCATTTCCTTTGCTTAAAAATCCCTACAGAATATATAGTGGTACTTTTACCTCCAAGATGGCAGTTCATCACATCTCGTAAAGGGACTGCATGTTTGACTAGCTGATGACCTTGTGGCAGTCCACCACATAGCTAACTTGCAGTGATACGGAGGCAAAACATAGGGGAAAAGAAAGGGGCAGAGAGTGTCCTCTTGTCACTTCAAAGTGATTTGCCAGCAAAATCTGCCTTATCAAAAAAACAAGTGGGCAACCACTCTGTTTATGGCCATTTTAGTTTCCTTTAAGCAGAACACGCATCACTTCTGTTAAAGTAGATAAGTAGATAAAGCATGTATTCAATTTTAGCCCTGAATTTTAAATGGAAACTGAGCCATGTGGAAGCAGATATCAGACTCCATCACACAGAAGGCAGGTTAGCTATGGTGTTATTTTGTTCATGAGCTACTATATCTATTCTTACAGAAAAAGGAATATGCCCATTAGGTCAGGGAGTTATTTAATATATAGGCCTGCCTATCTAGCTAGATTCTTATACTGCGTTCATCAATGTAATAAGTCAGCTTCAGGATGCTCACAAAGATAATTGCGAGTTACCAATACTTGAGACATCACATTCAACTATCTATCTACTAGCTGTGATCACTGATAGTCAACAATACTAAGAAATTAAGAATTCAATGTGCTACTTCATACACCTGCTTATTTTTGCCCATCAAAATTGATGGGTTGCTTTCCAGCTTCTGAATTTCCTGCTGCACGATGTAAAATGGGTTATCCAGTTCAAATGATCTTTCCTGACTGTAACATGCCTCTCATTCAGAGCTTGTGCACTGAATGCTGAGCGCTGCCTAGTGAAGTAACAGAGTAAAATAACTGACACTAAATGTCATGTTAAGAAAAAAATGGCTGCTATGAAAATTATTCTCCCCAATTGTAATCTTCAGAGATTAAGCCAACAGTGTCTACACATCTGTTAAGCAAAATAGTAGCATGCAAAGCATATACATTAAAGCATAAGCAAGTACAAACCCTGCCTTTTGCTTAGGAACATAGCTAGAAAACACCCAGTCACACATGGATCCTTTCTCTAATTTTGCAGCAACAATTTAAATAAATACAAGATGTCAAACAACAGTCCGCAGCTCAAGTCCCCCAGCTGCAGGAGAAAACAAAGCTTCAATTCCACCCAAGTTAATTGAGGCTAGAATCATTGCAGCTATGGCAATTTCACATTGGTGCACTTCAATTAAGGAATAATAAGAGTGCAAAGTAATTTATACTCATAGATTACATGTCATCAGTGAAAAATTGCCGATTAACTCAAAGTGGGCCTCTGGAGTACTAGCAGAGCAAATGTAGTGGGACTCTCAATTTTGGGTTTCCCTCTTGCACTGAACCCAACACCCTGATCCTATTAAAAAGCATGGCCATAATATCCACATTCACATTTTAAAATCAGAAGAAATGCACTGCATGTCGATTTTCAGTCTTTATTCAAATAGCACCAGTAAAGCTTCATTAACCAGCTGAATTATACCAATGCTGGCGAAGAATTTTGCAGTCTTTTATTCTATTTCCATTAAAGATTTAAAATGTTTACCAATTTTTTTTCCAGGTGCTGACAGAGGCAAAACATTTTTTACATTTTTTTGCAGTTACAGAATTGTTTAATAGGCAGACAAGTTTCTTTGGGTGAATCTGGTATCTTTTATTAGACCAAAAGATATCAGATTCACCCAGAGAACCTTGTCTGCCCATGTCCTTAGACCAACACGGCTACAACCTACACCCCAGAATTGTTTAAAGCATTGCTGCAGATGAACTCCAGTTGCAAGTAAGGGCAAGTGGATAACTGCTCATTATGTGAATGGATAAAATAGACACCTAATTATGCTTTCTAAAACAATGAGGTGACCTCCTTTGAGCCAGCTACAAAAACAAGAGAATCTTCTTTTTTATATATATATATACACCATTTCTAATACTCCTAATGTCAAGGTGGGTCCACAAGAGGACTATTTCACTAGCCATCTACACTTGTATATAATATTCTCCTACAAGTCTTATATACATTGCTAATACATCGTGTTTAAATATACACGTGCAGAATTCCAGTACCATCCCATGCTGATCTCTGGGTGGATGAACTCCTCAGCTGGCCTAGAAGAGCACAGTCCTACTGGAGTCAGCGAAGGTATGCCAGTTGATACCTGCTGAGAAACTAACCCTGTTTTTGACCTCTACATATTGATATGCATTACATGTGTCAGAGACATTCATAAACATCATAGGAAAAATATACTTCCAATAACAGTTCCTAAAATGGATTACATTTCATGAGCAGCAGAGCATAACTGATTTGTATGGCAACTGTCAGTCCATGAGATGACCGGAGGCTGCAACACCATATTGGACACACACTTTGGAGGAAAATGCATACAAATATTTTCCTAATACATAAGTATTGAGATATCTCTTTCTGGATAGGCAGGTCCTCATAAAAGTTTCATGCTCCAGAAATACATAAAATTATAAGAAAGAAGCAGTTTTCCCCCTGAGGAAAGTATCCAATAAAGTACTGTAAAACTGGGAGATGTAATTTTGCATTGAATGCTAGCGCATTGGATCAGAGGTTGGGAGACAATTATGTTGTTGTGTTAGCTCAGTTTGCTCAGCACCAACTGTCAGACAGGTTAGGAAAGCCTCAGATAACATATGCCTGACTGACTTTCCTTCCACTTGAAGGCTAGGGGACACCAACAGGAGGAGCACACCAACAGGATGAAATACAAAAGTAATTTTAAAAAAGAGCTGCTCTTTTGTATTTCAATTTTTCATGATTTCTTGGGGTGTTTTCAGACCTGACCCTATGCAAAAAAAACCCCTACCCTGCAATTATATTTGAAATAACACTTGTGATAAAAAACAATTACAGGCAGTCCTCAGACTTACGACACAATTGGTTCCTGAAAACCACGTCTTAAATCAAAACATTGTAACTCGTAACCGATTTTCCCATATGAAACATGTTATAAATGTGGGATTGGTTCCTGAACCAAGGTCTGATATCCTAGGGGAGCTGCGTGGGGGATGCAGGGGGCTGCAGGTCGGGAGTGAGGGGCACCGGCAGGGCTGTGGGGGGACTGTGACTTGGGAGTGAGGGGCACCAGGGAGGTGGGAGACTGTGGGTTAGGAGTGAGGGGTATCAACAAGGATGGTGGGGCTGCAGGTTGGGAGTGAGAAGCACCAGCATGGTCTGGGGGATGGGGTACTGTGGGTTGGGAATAAGGGACAGCACCAGGGCTGGGGGGG
>NW_017728995.1:20657199-20669904 GCF_001723915.1 Gavialis gangeticus | reverse complement strand
CCCCCCGACAGGTGTCCTCTTTTTTAAAACTGGAAATATGGTAGCCCTACACAATCACCTGGTCTTTGGCCAGGAAAATTCATATTTTTAAAATATTCTTCAGTTGTGCACATTGAGGCACAAGAACATAAGAACTGCCCTTTCCTGGGTCAGACCATAGGTCCATCTTGCCCACTATCCTGCATCACAGGCACGCTAAATGAGGTATCTTAAAATCCTAAGAAACATTTACCTTCAGTGGAAACTGCATTGCGACCATTTTCCTGGCACCAGAAAGAACAAGAAGAAAAGGTCGCCAGGAGCAAACTCCTCAGCACAGAGTAAACAGTGAATGTACAAACAATTGCCAAACACAACAAAATATAGGTCAGGAGAGGACAGACATCAGCCTGTTTATCAAGTGAGGGAAAATCTTAGCACAAAAAGTAGGTTGCCAGAGACATGAACTTTTTATTTCTGAACTGTATGTATTCCAATGAAACTCCAATACCCTGCTGTAAAATGGATAACTATTTGCAATACTCGTGCATTACATAAAAGAGTGACAATGTATTTTTAACACAGTTAACCAAGCACCACAGAATCTAGCAGCACTTTCATGGGCTCAGATGAATTAGTGCAAAATTTAATCTGTGCTAATTTGCTCTAAACAGATGGTGCATGAATTAAGCTGTACAGACTCATTTTAACTTTCACTGTATTTGGTCCCTTCAGAGATTACTTATACTAATTATTTAGGACCCAGTTCTACTCCACTTACTTATGATAAAAACCTAACAACAAGTGACATTCCCTGTGTAGGAAAAAAAAGTTTCATGTGAAAAAAGTGGCAGTGCTGGACCATTAAGAAGTTAACTTATTCCCAGTGGATTGCTATTAAAAAGTGTAAATCATACATAAAGACAACACAATGGTATCTGTGTTATTTGTGGTTTTAAAATTTATGTATATAACCATTACAAAACCCCAATAAATAGTTACCATAAGGTGGAAAGCTAAGGCCAGTACTTTACCTGGATGGCCCTCATTTGTGCATATTGTTCAGCTGAAATCTGTGTCACAGGTATGAGTAAGGACTGTTCCAGTTCTGAATACAAGCTGCATGGTATAGGTACTGATAGCACTAGCATTACAGAAGTGCTGTGCAATCTGTCACAGAGTAGATTCTTGTGGCATTAGATCATTAACAAAATCTCTGCCCCACCAACCTCAAAATCTGCAAGATCTAACCGGTGGGCCAAAAAAAGTATAGGAAAAAAGTATAGGAAAACCTTACGCCTCTCCTGAGGCAGTTTCCCATCTTGCCCTTTTCCAGCAGATAGTCCAACATCTTCCCTTGGTGATGAGAAATTTGGAGTTTGAGCAATTAGCCTGATGTCTAATTGTTAGTTTAAGGGCATGGGTATATAGAAAAGTTACCGTGAGATAAAGGAAGACAGGGCTTTATAGCATCTCATCTGCTTCACAGGGGGCGTGTCTACATGAGACGCTAAATGTGCAGTAGACTAATCCTACTATGTATTGGCGCATCATGGCAAAAGCTGTGCTAATGTCCTAATGCACAGTAAAGTGAGTAACAGGGGGTGCTGACAGATGTGCAAATCCCCGCTGTAACTCATGGTGCTTCACAGAAGGCACCATGAGTTACAGCAACCCCCCCCCACAGATATTTGATGTTGGTATGCGGTGGGTGGGGAACTGAGCTCCGCATTGGAGTCAATCCAGGATGAGTTACATGTCTGCAGCCTCCCCCCATCCCAGCTCCTGTACTGTCTGCAGGATGAGAGTGGGGAGAAGTTGGGGAAGAGAACTGCGGGCCCAGCCCACAGTTCCCTCCCCTCCTTCTCCGCCTTTCCATCCTGCAGACAGCAGCAGGATGAGGCTGGGCTGGATCAGCCCAGCCCTGATAAGACAGAAGTTAATGAAAGCACTCCTCTTTACAGCACCTTCATTTGAACCCTCTTTAAATAAGGGTTCATTTGTCATGTGATAGGTCACTTTTAAAGCGCTCTGCAGCCATGTACTACTGTCAGGGCCTGGCTGTAGAGAGCTTTCAATGGTCAGTCATGTGACAAACGTCACTTCTGTCGGTGTCCACATTCTTCAGCAGTCAAGCAGCCAGAGAAATGCTGTTCTATCTTATTCCTGTGATTCTCAATAACCACTGTTCCTGTTTAAAGTTATGCTTTGAACATTTTTCAACACGCTGGACAAAGTAAATTATGTGTCAACATCACTCAAGATTATTCCCGAAAAAATATTTTTTTCTCCTTGTGAAGCTTCATGAAGCTTTCTGAAAAAAAATACCAATTTTAAAGCATATCTGCCAGACTGCAGTTGTATTCAGTAAGGAAAGGTTCCAAAGAAATGCCCACAAATTCACAGAAAATGTATTAATACTCCAGAGAAATTCTGCTGATTTCATGGATCTCTTCTGTTTATGAAGGCATCTCCGACAGTATGGAATCATGTCCTATTTCTGGCAATACAGTAAAATGAAAATACTAGCTCTTTTCTAATCAGTTAAATGTGATACAGAGACTTGATTAATCTTTTTATTAAAACCTTATCCTCTAATGAATAGAAGACAGTCCATGACTTGTACTTGACAGCACAGAACGTTTGACACTTAAAAGTTTCTTATTTTGACTTGTGAGGGAACTACTGAACAAAGAGAAAGGCACATTTCATCTCTCAGATTTGTGAGCCTCTGAAATCAGGAGTGAAGAGGCAGCGACACAGACAATAAAAAGGTGGAACATAGTGAACAAATTGACATTCTTGAGTTACACATTGTAGCAGATTTCATCTGAAAGAGAAGGAAGTGGAATGGTTCAAAGGGCAGAGCTACAGTTAGTGGAAACGTAATTCTGACTTTCAAATGTGTCTTTTAAATACTGACATCAAATTTATTCTTTTTCTTGTTTGATGAATGGACCATATTTCTGCTTTTGAGTGTAGCATGTATAGCATATATTTGTCTGACCTGTATATAGACATTTCTAAAGTATGCACTTAGGTGTTTTTAACCACCTTGTACATTTTTTTACCATTTGTATATAGGGGTGTTTTTACACCTTATATACAAATGGTATATTTGATCTGCACAAATGGTTGGCAACATTCAAACATTCACTTTCATAAGAATAAGTAACTCCACAAGATGCATGGTGATGGAGAATTGGCTATTTATATTTTCTTTTGTAGTGTCTTTTGTGCTTAGTGAGAACTCAGTGGTTTTAATTCTGGCATTGAGCGGATCAATAATGCTGGATTTCTGTCTATTCTAAAGCACATGGTAGTCATAGCTAAAGTGATGTCACCAGTCTATTTTCCTAAGAAAATATTTACTCCCTAGCACTATGAAACCTACAGAAAGTTGTTTCTTATATGTGATATTCTTGACTGGCTTTTGCCTTGGTCTCTATAGAGCATATGACAGTACCCTTATCTGAAGACGTATATTCACTGAGGAGTACCCCACGTAATTCAATTTTTGCATTTTTGTTTTAGCTTTAATTTAATGGATGGTAAAATAGTCCTTTTAATTAAACAACTGGCACACAACACCTGGCTGTTACGTTGTCTGCTGTTTAAAACGGAAAGTAAGCTACAGCAAAAGATGGTGTACCACAAGCGTTCTTGTTGCTGAACTCAGCAAAGGCTACTCATAATGCTTGTTACATAATCCCCAAAACAAAACCCCTGTGGCCCAATATTATGACAAGAGTTATATATGATCTAAACATTACACACACCACACGTATTTCTGTGATGTAGTAAATGCACTGCTAGGCACTGCTTGCAGTCCTACAACCCTGTGACTTCATGAGCTCTCACAAACCAAACACCCTCAATCACTACTTGAATTGTTCTGCAGAAATAAAGGTATTAATCAACATTAAATATAGCTAGAATATGTGACTAGAAATATGGCTAGAAACTATGTGCAAGTATATTCTCTTTGACCAAATTTCCCCTGTAACCTCAGTTCATTCTCTATACCTATGTGTATTCTCTATTTCTTTTCCTAACTAGTTGTTTAATGTTGCTGTGCTCTGCTAAACAGTTGCTGTGTCCCACCCCAAACCTGGCTGCATGCTAGTAATACAATACGATTATGAAAGACAATGTAGTTGATAATGTCAGCAAAGATATCTTATTGATACCTTATTGATATCTTTGCTGACATTGTTGAATAGAATGTCTTTCATAAGTTACTTATTGACATCTTTGCTGACATTATCCTTTCTTCCATTGCCTTTCTTTCCCAGCCTATGTCAAAAGTAGATATAAGACTGAACACTCAGAAAAGGCCAATACTATAAGTATTATATATCAAAAAAGACTCCAGTAAAAGAACGTTAAGGTTACATAAACACTCAGAAGTTGGGAAATGCTGAAATTAAGATTCTGACAACCTTAATTTTGAATCCTTGTACACCACGGTTCTTTGTGCTTATGCATAATGACAGCCTTAAGTACATGATCATCTGTTATTTTTTCATCACACCCTTCTATTTATAGTGGTCTTGGTGACTTCAAGGCTGATTATGAGAAATGGCTTCATAAAGCATAACACAGATATACCTTTTGCATACAGCAGGGGATCTTGGGTAATTTGCTGAAATCTCTCCATGTATTAATCACCTGCTTCTCATTATCTGCAGTGCCACGTTCAGCTCTGTATTACTTGGCAGTTTCAGACTCTGAGGCTCTGATCCTTACATTTTGAAATCAATTGGTGGAATTTTAGCCATATAGTTCCTATTGACGTCAACAATAGTTGTGAAACTAAAATCCAGGTTGTTGCTTTGAAAGTACAGGGTCTGGTTTAATTAGCTTTACATTTAACTGAATAAATGAAGCTTCAATGCTGACAGTCAAAGACTGGGTAGATTTTCTGTGTGCCAGGATCTTGATATGCAGGACTGCTTCCTGTTGTCTAAAGGAATTTTAAGGAAGGCACACCAGTCTAATAACCAGGGGAACACAATAGTGAATCAGGTTCCACAGTTATTATTATACCAAGTGCAAAGTATGTATAACATGCATTGGAAAGGACAGATAAAGAAGGAATATATGGTACTTTGGATGGACAATAAACAAACTAGCTACCATAGTAGGTGCATCTACACGTGCGTTTGATATAGGTTCAGTTTACTGGGTGTCAACTACACCCAGTAGGAGTAACCAGTCCTGGGCAGGCATCTACAGATGCAGCCACAAGGGAGCCAATTTGCTGCTCTCAGCAGCAAACTTCCTGTAGCCCTGCAATGAACCCCTACTGCCACTGGGGGGAGCTCCAGGCTCCAGCTGCCAGCAGCTGGCAGCCCTCTTCAAAAGGCAGTCCCACTTGTTACTCTCTGGCCACCCACTTCCCTGCCCAGAAGCAGTGTGCCCAGCCCAGGGATAGCACATGGTAGCTCTCTCCTTGCCTACTCTGCCTCCCTGCTACTCCAGCCTTTGACCCTGGCAGCAACAACCAGTGCCCTAAGCTCCTGCTGGCTGCTGTGCTGGCCCGCTGCACTGACTGCCACCTGGCCCACAGCTGTCTTGCCCCACCCTGATCTCCTCCACACAGTGACCTGCCTGCAGCGTACCATCCCAGGGTCACCACCGCCACACAGCTACCACCAGCAGAGATGCCGATGAGGGGCTTCTGAACATCACTGCTGATGCTCTCCTGGGCTCCAGCCCTACTGCCTCTGGGCCCGCCAGGTCAGTCAGGACTGATCGTGGCATGTCATTCAGCAAACCTGGGACAACGACCAGTGGTTGGAGGCTTCCACATGACCTGGGACACCTTCCAGGACCTCCTGGAGCAGTCCCGGCCCTACCTGGAGTGTCAGGATACTGGCATACAGCTGCCCCTCCCCACAGACACCCGCCTGACCCTTGCCCTGATGAAGGTGGCCATACCCACCAGCCTGCGGTACACCAGCCAGCTGTTTGGCATGGGCAAGGCCAAAACCAGGGAGGCTATCCTGGACATGTGCGGCATCTTCTAGGACATACGTTTCACATGCATGACCCCCTGGCAGTAGTAACAGGATTCTGTGCCCTGGGATGCCGCCAGTGCATCGGGGCCATGGATGGGACCCACATCCCATCACCTGCTCACCCCCCAGAGACAGCCCCTATTACAGCCAGATGGTCTTTCACTCTGTGGTGCTCCAGGCCATTGTGGCCCACCACAGGACCTTCACACATGTGAATGCCAGCTGGATGGGCAGTGCCTGCATCTTCCAGAATTCCAGCTTGCTGGGCCTGGTGGAGAGCAGCCACTTTGCACTGGGGGTGCTAGACCTGCAGCTGGGTGCCATCGCCATCCCACCCGTCCTCATCAGGGACACCACCTATCTGCTCCTGTCCTGGCTCATGCTGAACTACACTGGCCACCTGGACCCCTGCCAGACTAACTTCAACCATTGCTTGTGCTGATCCATACCATGGTGGAGTATGCCTTCAGGTGTCTCAAGGGCTGCTGGCACTCCATCACTGCCCACCTCAAGGTCTCCAAGGACAACGTCCCCCAGGTCATCATCGCAGCCTGCGTGCTGCATAATGTCTGTGAGGCCTGGGGGAGCTTCTCCATGAGGCCTGGGTGGAGGAGGCACAGCGTGTGGAGAATGCCTGGCAGTGAGAGCACCACCTGTGGAGGTAGCAACAGCAGCAGCCTTCTCCCCAAACTAAGGCTCCAGGAGAACTGTTTACCCACCAGTGCAGGCCAGCGCACTGGCTGTGGGAGGCCCTGGCTGATCACCTCCTCCAGCACTCTCTGCTCTTGTTCACCTGCACCACTGCCCACAGACACCCTGCCCTCCCTGTCCACCCCCAGCACCACGCTCACTGCACACACATCTCACAAGAACAAGTTTTTATTTCTCTCACATTAACCAGAGCACCCCTTCCTCCCCCAAAAAGAGCGCCCCCTCAGTAAACAGAATCACCTGCCCCTCCCTCCTCAACAAACTGAGCCCCTCCACCACCCACCCCACCCACCAACTACAGAAAAATCTTCTCTGTGAAAACAATTTACAATGGCCTGTGTGGGCTGTCCCAGGATGGGGGGTGCCTAGGGGGTAGGTAGCCAGCACCTGTGGCCTCTGGCTGTTCTCCTGCAAGTGTGGACACCACAGTGAGTGCAGCTGGTGGGGGGCTCTCCCAGGGGTGACTGTGGCCACCGGTCCCCCAGTGTGGGCAGCTCCCTCTCCAGCAGTCAGTGGCAGGGCCTTCCAAAGGTAGGACAGGACAGGCTCCTGGCAACACCTGTTGCCGTAACTCCAGACCCCGCTCCACCACTCTCCTCCTGAAGGCCAGCCACTCTCCTGTGCTGCTGTGCTGCTGCCCAGCCCACAGTGCCCAAGCTCGGGGGCACAGGGCTCCTGGTTGACTGGGATGAGGAGCTGCCCGCAGCCCCACCCTCCCTGCAAGCCAAGATGTTTTATACTGGCTGAGGATCTGACCCATTGTAGACAAAAAGATAACACACGTGGTATTGGTATATGGCTCAACTCTTAGAAAAGGCAAATTCATGCCTGAGAGCCTGGAGACTATCATGTACTTCCTGGCTGCCATTTAGATAGCATTGAAGAATCAATCTGTCCTGGGTCTGATACTGTTCAACATCTTCATTAATAATTTGTATGATGGGACTGACTTCATGCTTCGCAAATCTGTGAATGACATGAAGTTGGATAGAGTTGCAGACACTCTGGAGGGCATGGCTTGGAGCTAGACTGACCTGGATTGACTGAGAAATGTTCCACAGTCAAATCAGGTGAGATTCAACAAGGACAAGTACTGTACCTGGGACATCATAATTGCATGCACAAATGCAGACTGGAGAATGACTGGCTAGGATGCCATACTGTAGAGAACGACCTGGGAGTTGCAGTAGACCATAAGCTGAATATGAGTCAAAAGTGTTCTCATGCTGCAAAACAAGCCAACAGCATACTAGGCTTTATCAACAGGAGTGCCATAAATCAAAGAGAGTCATTCTTCTGCTCTACTCTGCATTGCTGAGACCTCACGTGGAGTACTGTATGTACCTTTGGACACTACCACATAGGAGGCGGACAGGTTGGAGAAAGTCCAATGCAGAATGACAAAAATGATTAGAAGCCTAGGAAGCAAGACTTATGAGGAAATCCTGAAAGAATTAGGGTCATTTTGTCTGAAGAAGAGAAGACTGAGGAGAGATTAGATAACAGTCTTCAAATACCAGGGCTGTGTGAAGCTTTGGTCCCCGATTTGATTCGGCGAAGATTGAGCCCGATTCGGTGGCTGAATCTCCAAATTCAAACTGAATCAGAGAACCCTTCAATCTCTCTGGATCGAATCAGAACCTGCTGTATTGATTCAGAGAGATTCGGAGAGATTTGGTGATTTGGACATAGACACAGCTTTAAATATTTTTTCTACATACCTCGAGGTAGCAGGTGGCTTGTGAATGCTGCGATGCTGGGGCGCATGGAGTGTCCCACAGGAGCACGGGGGGCTCCCCAGCGCACTTGTCAGCGTACCCAAAAGTGGACCAGAAGCACTTCCGGGTCTGCTGGAGAACATACTGGGGCCCCCCCGCACCTGTTTGGTTTGGCCCCTAGTGTCTCCTGGGTCTGGGGGTGGCGGGGGAACCCAGTGAACCCAGATGTGGACTGAAAGTACTTCTGGTCCACTTCCAGGTTTGCCACGATGCACGTGGGTGGGTTCCCCCAGACTCCTGTGGGACACTCCATCTGCCCCAGCAATGCAGTGTTCATGAGCTACACTGGTATATCACGTTATGTAGAAAAAACATTTAAAGCTGTGTCTATGGCTGAACTGCTGATTCTCCAAATCAGCATCGAATCTTCAGGTTTGGATTTGGCCGAATCAAACTGGGGACAAGGATCCAAATCAATGAATCGAATCACTGTCCTCGATTCAGGCCAAATCCAAATCGAATAGGTCCCATTTCACACACCCCTATCAAATACCTGAAGGATGATTATAGAAATGATAGAAATAGTCTTACCTGTGTGGCTGCAGGGAACAAGACTAGGAACAATTACCTTAAGTTGCAGTAAAAGAAATGTAGGATGGAGATGAGAAGGAACTTTCTTACTGGGCGGGTGGACAAGCATTGGAACAGGCTACCTGGGAAAATGGTGGCATCTCCATCCTTGGAAGTTTTCAAGAGCAGGTTGGACAAATACTAGGCTGGGATGGTTTAGTCAGGGATGATCCTACCACCCTCCCTGCTTGGCTTTGTGCCTCAGATTACTCAGATCTTACAGTTGAGGTAAGCAGCCATTATAGGGCATACAGGCAGATACAGGAGTCCCACCACCACCCACTGCTGTGACCTTGTGAGCAACCTCTCACTTCACCCTGCTGCTGCTGACATGTAGGCAAGACCCCTCCATCCTTCTGCTTGTGCCACATGAACAGTGTGAGCCTTGCCCAGCCATGCAGGCAGTGAGCTTACTGGACCCATCCTACCATAATGCCCTCCCTAGAGCCTCCAGCTGGCATCACAAGAGCAGGAGCAAGGGGGGAAGTGGCACCTGGGCAGGAGCTTGCAGTTGGGCAGCCCTGGTCTAACTGAAGACTCTCATCAGGCACACACAAATTAGGACTGGAGACCCAAATTTAATGCTGATGTTCTCCCTTTGAAAGCCTAATGTTGAAACATTATTATTTTTGTATCACGGGTTTTGTAAAAAATATGCACATACTTTGTGTGTACAGGATATTTCTATATAATGCATGTAGTAATAAACCTCCAGCTCATGTACACAAATAAGAGGCTGTCTCAGTCCTGCTGGCCTGGCCCCAGGTGTCCCACCCAGGTGAGATTTTAATTTGTATTTATTGCCTGAAACTGAAAAAGCAGCCCGTTCCCAGTTTACCCTAAACAGGAGTGTCTCACTCTCTATTTACAGCTGCCACAGCAGCAAAATCTTTCATATATGTCTTAAAATCCTGAAGCTGTTTATTCCAAAGTGATTAATTGATTGGGAAAACTGCTCATTATAAAATAATGAACCATTTACTTCATAGCCCATCTACTGCATCTGTTTACTGTACCAAATAACACGAAGTGGGGAAAGAGGTCAATTTATCAATGTGGTGGGGTGTATTTCATCCACTTTCTAATTACTAATCCATTACCTTTTGCCTAGTATCACACTATGGAGGGGAGAGGGAAGAGTGAACTTTTCACTTCTGAATCCTTGTATGCAAAGATTTTTATTTCCCATCATGCTACAGAAAAAAATAATTATACAATCTTTGTTCCCACTGCAGGTACCTAACAGGTTTTAAATATAATAAATGCATTTTGGCAAAGTTAATGTACTGTAGAAGCAAGCAGACTGTATCACCCTTAGATACATATACCTAGTAAACCATCATTGGAAATAACAGTAATTTATGATAACGGATTAATCATCCATATCAAAACCACCCTTTCTTGTCATGAAAAGTATTTTAAGATACAAAAACATACCCCCTCCTATTTGTTTTCACTGAACGCATTATGCAACCAGGATACAGTGTGTGATTTCAGGCCCTGCTCTTAGCCAGTTGTATAGCTTGACTGAAATACAAGCAAGTCAAGTGACTCCATGCAAGTTCACACACAGGGAGTCTGCATCCGCATCCACATCAGAGCCCAGAAGGATCTTGGCAGGTTGTGCTTCCTCTAGACACTAGATCCTCCTGCCTCCCATTTAAGAAAGCCTTAACCCTGAGAGAGAAAAAATAGTTCAGTAAATTTTGTTTTCAGTCATTAAGAACTGGTGAAGGAAGAGCTGTCAAGAAGGCTCTCATACTTGGAATATGGGGCAAACAGCACTTTATTCTGGCTTGTAAAGTTAAAGGCTTGCCTGCTTCCTCATCATTTTCACAATAGTACTTATTTTTCAAGCAACAAAACAGTGCAGATGCCAAGGTCATAAAAAGTGTTATATACTTCTGCCTGCCATCCCTTCAAGGTGGGTTGGCAAGGCAAAGGGCTACAGATAGAGAAATGGAGTAATAAAGTTTAAGTAGTGGGCAATAATATTCATCTGCAGTGCTGCAATGCCGATTAAGAGATTGAACAAACTCCCTGCAGTTCTAATTGGATTTTCTTGTGTTGTGTACAACCCTTAGGGAACCTAGATTGATAAATCCTACTTTTGCTTCCAATTTACTCAACACGAGTGACTCTATATAATGGACTTATCTGTAAAAACATACAAATGCTTATTCTGCTGTGGAGCTGTTGCAGTATTCTTCACAGGCCACTGGGTATTACTTAAAAAAAATCTAATCAATTCATATACCACAGTATAGCACTAATTGCTGTCTAAATATTTCATTTGTATAATAAGATACACAGTTAAAACAGTAGAAATAAAGAAGTCTAATTGTGGCCTTAAACCTACTTTACAGGATATATTTCAGCCCTCGCAAAGATCTGACATACGCAAAGAGAACATGTCTATTTTAAATCAGGGTTTGAAAAAACTGATTTGTCTGGGTGAGAGAAAGGTTTAGAACATGACTTAGAAGCCTCTTGCTATCATAGAGGCTCTGGAACAGACAAGAGGAACTGGAGACGGTATGCTCCGCTTCCATTCCAACAGCCAGAGCCAGCCTTAGGGGTGGGCAACATGGGTGATTGCCCAGGGTGCTGTGGATGCGTTGGGGGGGGGCACTGCAATCAGCAGGTAGTGGTGCCAGCCCGGGGCATCGTTTAGAACTCCACACAACAGTGGGGCAGGCAGACTGTACCCTGGGGGGCAGCAATCAGGCCTTTTTTGGCTAAGTACAGACAGTCACAAAGCCGGAGGCTGAATCAATTCAGTCTTTGCAAGTTAGTCTAAGATGCACACATTAAATTGAAACACAAGTGAACAGACATTTACCTTTGATTCAGGGAATGCAGCCACATGTCTGCAGTGGCTCAGGCCAGAAGCCAGGGGGTGCTAGAGCACAGCTCTCTGGCTGTGTGTTCACTTCCTCTTCCTGCTGCCCCCAAGGCCTCTCAAATTTGCAGTCCAAAATCAAAACAGGAGGACTGTAACAGGGTTGCTCATCACTTGGTTCTTCTGCTTCCAGGTGGCTCTGGGATCTGTAGTCCACAGTTGCAGCCAGCACAAAGCTTGACTGGGGACAGGGGTATTTAACCTGCTCACCATCCAAGACCCCAGCCAGGGTTTGCATGGTGGGGGGCAGTTCCCACCCCCCCCAAATGGACTGGGCTGCATCCCTAGCTGGGCTTCTCCCCCCTCCCCTATCAGCCAGCCTTCGCTGCTCCAGCTAGGTAGTAAAGAAGCAGACAGCACAGCCCAGTCCAGAGCGGCAAAGCATGGTGGGGGACTGTGATTTAACTTGAACCAGGAAGAGGTCTGACACAGCAGTTTCAAAAACTGGTTTGACCCAAATCAGTTAAGCCTGATACTACATTCAATCAGGTTTATCTTAAACCAGTTTCAGCCATGTTGAAACTGGCTTATATGCACTGAGCTTCTGTTCTGTTACAGGTTTAAACCAGTTTCTGATCACTTAAATCAGCTTATGCGTAACTTCTGTCCCTAGCCTTTAAGTCCCCAAAGCAGGTAAGAGTTCCCACCACCCTGCCTTCTTCTTGCTTATAGACACACTCCCTCTGCCCTCCCCCCACCACCCCAGTCATTCTTGATGGGCAATTGGCTAGTATAAAATAAT